>NC_134370.1:64817500-65121785 GCF_035582795.1 Mycteria americana | reverse complement strand
ACTTTAAAGGTGTTCTGAAAGGGAAGCCAAAGCCAGATGATACAAACATTTGAGCCTATCTTAATAAGCATTGGATTAATTATACAGTTAACCACAGAAAAACAACCCCAAAAGTCCCAAGCACACTAAAAAAATTAACACAGAAAGCATTGCTTCTCAAAGTCTGTTTTGATCCTATATGGCAAGCAGGTGAAAATGAAATAAATACAGATGCAGAACCCCCTTTGATTATGTTTCATGCATATATTTTAGCTGTTTAGTTACAATAATAATATCATGCTGAATTTTCCTTATAACTGCTGTTCTTGAAATTTAAAATCCCCCAGTTGCTGGTATCCAAATAAATGCACAAGCAATTCAGAGTTCAGAGAAAGGCTTGCTGTGTTTCACAGGCATTTGATATCAACCACTACTCAAAAAAGAAAGAGGCTATTTCTACTTTCTAATTCATGTAAAATAGATAAATCCCTAGCTCTTCAAATAAAATGGAGGGGGAAAAAAGAAAACTAAATGGATTTGCCTGGCCTGTTTTTGTGGTGCTTTTGCACTTGTTTTTAGCAAACATTCAAATGGTTATTTCTATCTTGCATGCTCGCAAAAAGCAATTTTAAATTTGTTTCTCATGATCATTCACCCTTGGAAGCTGATGATACAAGTTGCTATATGCTCATCCAGCTGGTGGAGGAAGATCAGGTGACTCATCTGACAGAGCTCTTGGCACAACAAATTTTAAAAGCAACTAGGGAAAAAAAGGAAATTTACCACAAATGTATCTTTTAAACAGAATTTGAATCAAGTCTGGCAAACTGGAAGAGTGTTTTCAGATGTCTCCATCAGAGAAAAAGTTGGGATGGGGCAGATGAATGAATTACTGCAATTTTCCCAGCTCCCATGTCTCCTCAGGTCTAACCCACTGGACCACCCTTGGAGATTTTGTGTTCGACTTTGAACCATTCTGAGCTTCTGAAACAGACTCAGACATGGGTTAAATAGAAAGCTGAATCCATGAGCACCACAGCCAGAAAAAGGTGTTACCGGGTGAATTCTCACCTAGGTACAAGATGAAAAAGACCCAAGGTGGTTTTGGGTGGGAATCTGCTGGACCCCAGTGCTTCAAGGCAGACAGACTGTCCTGTCTTCTCCCAAATAGAAAGACTTTATAGCATCTTCAAGCAACCTACCCCAGTGTTTCACTGCCCATAGCTTTAAGAAGTTTTACCCAGGCAATGATTCAGATGCCTAAAGACAGGTCTCTACCATCATTTTAAAACTCTTACGGTATCTTGACAAGCCTACAGCCTCATCACAAGGGTACAAGTCTCCCACAGGTCCCTTATCATATCTGCCAGCCTGCTGTGGGTATCCTTGGGTCCCTAAATAGACACTAAATATTTATATATAGGAACCTGAGTTTTTCCTCTAACCCGACTACTTCTTGCTGTAAATTAAAATCTTTACTTTCCGGCCTAGCCAGTATGGCTCTGGAAGGTAGATTATACCCTTCTTTCATCTTTTCCATTTCTGAAGACCCTCAGTTAAAACAATTGTGTTCATTCAGTCTCTTTTTTCACAGGCCAAATTCCCTGGAGCTCTGATCTTTCTGCTCTCCCTCTAAACCTGGCCCCAGCCAGCACTGCATGGGCTGGAGGTCATTCAGGAGTCTGGCAGGCAATATTCCTGCTTATACATGCTAATATCACGTTTGCTTTTTGCACAACATCATGCGAATATTGCCTCCTCTTTAACTCGAGATCTGCTCATCTCTTCGCATCCTTTAACGAAGTATCACCACCTTGCTAGGCTCACCCTGTATTCGTGTACCTTATTCCTACTCAGACTTGGACTCTGAAATTGCCCATAGGGACTGGTACTCTATTTTTTCCAGACTATTTTTCCAATTTATCAAGATCTATTTGAATTGCTCTCCTTCCTTTCAGTGAACTGGCTGCCCACACACATTTAATACCCATATTTATTTCACCAGCTTTAACGAACACATTGAACAGAACCGGTCCGAGGACAGAGCCCAAGGGAGCCTGCTCAGCATCACTTTCCATTTTGACCCCTGATAACTTACTTCTGCAATCCCCACAGTTCAGATATGCTTTTCTACATGGTCCTTTTATTCACTTGCCCCACTCAGAGCGTCTTTTTCCTGGAGATTTGGGACATGGTGTAAATGTGCAGATCTCAAAGCAATATGTCATTTTACCCCAGCGGAGGATCTGACTGTTTATTTCCCCTCTCCCATTGAATTCCTTTGTCCTGTTGCCCTGTGTAGAAAGGCAATATGAATAACCCCGAGCCGTGTGGAGGGGGAGGTTACCGTGACTCACACTACCATGCTTTTTTGTTCCCCCTTTGGTGCTGTATTGCCTAGTGCATGTCCTCACTCCTGGCTCTCACCACAAAAGGCAGCAACAATCAACCAAACCTCCGAATGAGTAATCTGCTCACAAAGAGCCCTTTGAGCGCACAAAGTAGTTGCAGGGAGGAAACGTCCCACTGGGGAACCAGGTGGACAGCAAACATTTGCTTTCCATTACAAATGAGTTAAAGGGAAATGGAGTCACCCCAGCATGGGATGCCAAATCCGTATCCAAAGCTACTTCCCACCATCCAAGCCAAACATACTTCCCTTTCTCTCCCTCCCCATCTCCCTTCCTTGTTTACAAACACGTTTACAAGTACTTGATAGGTGACCTTATTTACTTAGTAACCTGTGGATTCATTTATCTTGAAATTAGCAGGTAATGAACTGGAAACCCTCAACAACCCTCCCACTAATTAACATGATAATAAGATTGTTTTGCTACAGAGGTACAATTAGCATGTATGAGCTAGAGGGGGAGAAAGATCAATAAAATGTCTGAAGGGTACTAGGAACCAGCTTCAAGAAGAGAACAAAAGAAAAGAGCTTTATGGGGTTACAACAGGAGCAACAATTTACAGGCCTAGTGCTTTAAAGATATCCAGAGTAGTAGTCCTCTTTCCATTAGATTGCCTGCAAGTAGGCTGGGAGGAGCTACCTGTGGCATATACTACTTCTTGCCATTCAGAGTAGATTAAGGATGTATGAAGAGGATTGTAGACAATACGTTCAAAAATGTGGAGGAAAAAAAAAAGGTTGGAAAAAACCCAGAACATATATATGGCATCTGTCCATAAAAACAATGCAGGTGTTAGATGGTGAAAGGATATGATGTAAAGTCGTTTACTGCCCATAACCATGCCAGGACTTCAGCAAGCATGTTGAGAAACCCCTCTTTGCTCTTCAATTGACTTGAAGGAGATTACGTGGGTAAGTAATGCTTAAACATGAATCTTTGCAGGATCATGTTTTTACATAGGGAACTGAGTGGGGAATAGCAAGAAAAAACCGCACAACAGTTTTAATAGCCAGTCTTTGCTAAGCCAGATTGGTTTGGCTGAAGGGAGTTAGGGAGAACTTCCATGAGAGGGTGATCTGCAGGTGGAGAGAGCTAACTTTGCCAGCTAGGTATGTCTGTCTCCTCAAAATCCCTGGTTAGGTGGAAGAAAGCTGTGTCAAAGCAGGGATGTTCCTCTCCACCGCAAGGAATATGAAGGAAATTGGAGGATTTTTCTTTTCTACATTCATAGTTGCTTGTCTACTAATGTACTTCCATCTACATGCATTGGATCCAACACATCCATGGCTGTGTTGGGGGGAGAGGAGAGATACACAGCTGAGATTCATGATATGGCTAGATGCAAACATGGCATAGGAATTAGTGGGCTAATGGGGAAGAAAGTGTATGGGGATACAGCCTTGTTAGTCCCTCTATATCCTTCTGTGAGTAAATCCACACTTAATTATTGGAAAGAAAGTATTAAGTAGCACTCCAGCACTTGGTGCACTGTCTGATGTCGAGTTGAAGAGCCAGCAAACTGTACTAGTGCTCTTTTATGCAGATATTGCTGGATAAATGAAGAATTCTGGCTTTCAGCTTGGAGGAGGAGCTTGGTTTAAATCTCTGCAGGTCTCAGTGAAGCTCAGTAGGATTCTTTACTTTTTTGTAAGTTCCCATAAGTATTGGCTCCTCTACACAAAGCCATATTTTGCCCTAGATGACTTGGGAAATGAGATCATTCACAGTTGCTTGACGTAAATGGTGGGTGCTGAAGGCTCAAATCTGGCCCCAAGCTCTTTCCCTCACATCTGGCTTAACCCCACATCTGTCCTCCCCATCTGTACTGACGCTTTCTGTCACCTCCAAAACTTTACATTGAGCAGCACATTTCAGCACAGACACTGCCAAGGAATTTGGGATAGTTGTGCGTCTGGATTATAGTCTTCAGGTAGCACTGATGACGCCTGTGAATATTTTACCATGCAACTGATTTTCGAACGAATGTTATTCATCAGTCGTTCGAGTTCACAGAATATTGTCTCCTGGCATTCTTTAAAGTGCGAAAGAGGAAGGAAAACTATTAATTACTTTTGATTGACATTTTCCATTTGTGTGTGTGTGTGTGTAGGGGGGGGTTGTTGTGCATTTTTTTAATAGAACCTCAGGTTTGAATTGGGTAAACTGACACCTTGCAATCTGATCTGACAGCCCTGCTTTGTGTGGGAGTTTGTACGACTCCAAAATTTCAGCTGTGAGACTTTCTGCGTGAGCAGTCATTTTATTAGAAGTTTTGACACCTCTCCTAGCAGGGATCAGTGCCCGCTGTGTGAATGGAAACACCAAAAAGAGCATTGTGTGATGCAGAGTGGGAAGGGAATAAAAGAAGTTCTGTACCGAATAGCTGAAATTAGCTCAGATAAAGATCTTTGAAGACCTTACCTCACAATAATAGTAGTGGGACACTGGGGGCCATCCCACTGTAATTATTCTAATGGATTTACATTATCGTTTAAAAATCACAGATGCCCACACAGTTTTGTTGCATTTTGTTTCTCCCTCTGAATCTGCCTGTTTTCTGTTATTTTGGGTTTAAATGTTTATGATTTTCTGCTGTAAGAGGGCGGCAGCATCTTTGGTTTGTTCCAACTTTGTGCTTGAAATTTGCAACTGATTTCTTGGCAGTGGGCTCTGAAACTGTTGTCTGTACTTGTGTGGGGTACAGCGGGTACCTCAAGTGGTCCACAGCTTGTTGGTGCTAAGGATTGTGCCCACCTCTGCTGCCATTGGGGTGGGACTGAGGAAAGGGGAGAGACGAAAAGCTGCTGTTTAGTACAGGATTTTGTATTTCTGAAATAGAGCAACCCTGGCAGGACTCACTAGAAGCGTCCTGCCCCCATGCGGGGTGCAGCTGGGTAAAGGTAGCTGGCCAAGTGAAAAATACATCAAGCAGAGCCCGATCGCAGTAAGCAAGGTGCAATGCAGAGATCTGACTCGGACGGAGACGTGCGCAGGGGCTGCACCTCAGAGGCTTATCCAGTCCTGAGTGTAATGCACAGACAGAGCCTGCAAACGCTATCTTCGGTTTTTACTTTGTCCCCGTTAGCTAAAAGGATGTTTTTGTGTTTGCCTGAATGTGATCTTAGGTGGGAAAGTCATGAGAATCAGTTATGTCTGATATGTCCTGTCTTTCTATCACATCCCTGCCATACTCTTCCCGTTAACTGGGGGCTTCTTGAACAAATTTTGGACTGGGGAGATGGAAAACAAAACCTGATCAATTGTAGAAACTAGGCTGAGGGTTTTGCGGGGAGAAAGCAGGCTAATTTTTTTTTTTTTTTTTCTGCTCCTACTCACCTGCCCTCAGCTAGGTTGATAAATACCTGTGAAGCATTTGCTAGAAAAGTTCCTAGGAGTTCATTGTAATGAGCAATCCTTCTGGCCTAGATTTGTATCTTCCTTGAGAATAGGTGTAATTTTAGATCTGCTTTGCAAGCTCTTTTTTTTTTTTTCTTTTCCCCCTTTTCTTTCCAATACTCCTCAGTACAATAGGAATCTTGTCCCATGGTGTGAAGCCCCTGCAGAGTTATAAAATTGTGTCACCTTCCCTGCCTCCCTTATAAGTTACTCTAAGTGACACTATTAAAAAGAAAAACCACAGGATCTCCTGGGATCAAAACAATGTCCTGTTGTTATCTTAACACCACTCCGTTTGGCTTTTTTGGCTTTTACCTTTCATTTCCTACAGCTCTATGCAAGCAGAGCTTGCCTTGCATTGTGCTTCATTCCATGCATGCATTTTCTCAGAGAAGATGCTTTTATTTCTGAAGGATATGCTGGGTGGCCAGAGGTTTCAGATTTCTTCAGCAGGGATTCATCTCTTCCAGGAAGGGGGAGGTTGGAGTGAACAGGCCAGCTAAGAAACTTTCATCTCTGTGCAAGAAGGGAGGAGAGACTTAGATGCTCATCACTTCCTCAGATGAAGATTTAAGCTCAAGTATTAACTAATAAACTCCCTATCCCATGGGAGTTGAGACAGGGTGTGCGGGGGTGGGAATGGATTGAACATGTGCGAGTTTCCCACTTTGAGCGGGAGTTTTGGTGGCCTGGAAAATGTAATGTGTTTTTCCTTGCAGATGCTCTGGAGTGTGACTCACAAGCCTTTGCAGCTCAGACAGTTTTGCAGAATGAGCTACCAGCAACCCCTTTGTCCTTCGTGTGATATTATTGAATAACCGCAAGGTAACTCGTACCTTAGAGCAACCTACCTTTGTAAGTAAGTTGCTGCAATTGGTGTTTTCACACTTGTTTCCCATCTGTTAACAGCAACAGAAGTTACCTATGCAAGAACAGGTTTATTACTGTGTAAATGCCCGGGTCCAGAATACATCTACATGTTATACACCCTTAAGTCTATTTGAATGTGTGATGTGTCCAGTCGTATTTTCTATGTTACACATTTCTGCAACGTGATTTTATTTGTAACTCGAAGATCCTGTTATTATATATTATTATAACTTGAGGATGGAACTCTTCATAATGCTACCTTGCACTTACTGTTTTTGACCCAAAAGCCCACAAAGTGCCTGACAAATGCTAAATGGCTTTACCAGAGACCCTGGAGGTCATTAATTACAGTTATATCCATTTTACACATATGCTAAGTGAGGGTTTCAGTAGTTTGTACTAGACCATGCGGTGACTTAGTACAGTGCATGGAAGGAGGTAGAGATAAGTGCCAAAGTTTTCTGCCAATCTGCAAAATCTCCCTACGAGCAGTCTAATGTTAGTTTTTCAGCTCACACACTTGGGGACTGGGCATGGAGCAAAGCACCAACCAATTTTCCTGGGAGACACCTGCAATTACACAGCCAACAATTTTTCAGCATCCTAGAGCTGTATTATCCCACGACACAGAGTTGCCCAGAATTGAAAGAGGGCATTCCCACCTTGGCCCTTGATCCCACCCTACAGTATATGTCCATCACTGCCCTTTTTGAGAGGTATGCATAGAGCTGTGGCCAGGAGCAGCTGCAAAACTTATGTGCAAAAGGGTCTTTGAAATGAGAATGATGAAGCAGGCCCAACCTTATTTGCAGTTTGGGTGTTGGCTCATGGTTTTTAGCCCTTCTGGAAGGAGAAGAGCTGTAGAACCACAGCATCCCCCATTTTGTCTGGCGTGCTGTCCCGCTGCCCTGGGAACTGAAGCCAGCTCTCCTTACGGACTTGGAAGGATTGTTGGGCTGGCATTGCACTTCTTGAAGGTCTCTGTAGCAATGACAAAAGTACCTTACAGACTGTACAAAGCTAGCTCGTCTTGATGATGATATCATTATAATGAAAGCACGTAAGTGAGATGCTCTGCCAAACCTCTGTTCTGTCCAGGAACTTGTGTGACCCTGTTCACCTCCATACGTAAACACCTTTTCGTCATTACTAGTCTTTTACAGCAAAGGCTGTTTACTCACAGTTCTACAGAAAATGAAGTGGCTGAGGAGGAACCTGAGCCAGAACTGCTGCATTCCCACCTAGGACCCTATCCATTAAATAAGTCCCTCATAGCCTTAACTTTTTGAACATGTAAAGTATTACTACATTAATTATGTACTTAATTAATTAATATGAAAAGGTAACAATCTGAAGAAGTAGTATGTTGCAGGCAGGCTCATCTCCTCTTGTTAAAGACGGCTTTAGCCTCGTAATTTCCAGTGGCCACTTCCAGCACTGGGAGGTGTTGCAGTTAACGTGCAGTTCCTGGCTCTTGGCTGGTAGACCACTGCATCAGACCAGCCTTTCCAGCAGTCAAGGCAGAGAGGTGAGCACAGTCTGGCCCCTCGTTTCTACACAAAGACTTATTGTGATATGCACATCTACCATCGTCCCTTTTACCTTTGTGTGACATTTCTGAATGTTTTGAGGTCGCTTTTTTTTTTTGTTTATTTTAATTAAACATGACTAAACAATGATTCTCTGGGTGGGAATCATTCTTCCTAATAACCACAGTGTGCATACTAACTATACTAAAAATAAATCTTGTCTCTGACTAGTTAAAAATTGCAGTGATTTGTTGATGCTTTTTACCTGTCACTAGTAAGATATAAATATAAATAAGTAGAATTACATTTAAAATATCCATCACTTCACATATGGAGAGTGGCAATGAGTGGGCTGTAATAATAAAATATACTTTATAAGTGTCATAATCATTCAGACACCAGGAACTCATAAGCCACAGATCTGACATTCAGATGATGAATTGTGATTTTGTTTTAAAAGCCAGACATGTCAACTCCATGTGCATAGTGGGAATTGTAGTTCAAGTGACCTCTGCTAAAACACTGACCTTAACAATGACTTTGTTTTACATTTCCCAGAAACTTTTTAAGTAGGTGTGATACTTTCCAAATGCAGTTGTTGCACTAATACTAATATAAAGTAATTTAAAATATTTTTGACACATTTGTTGTGGTCATATATTATATGACACAGAAAATGAGATTCAGTGAATGGCTTAAAATTAATTCTATTTTGGGGTCTTGGTAACATCATAAACCCCTTGAGATTCACCTGTGTGATATATGATATTACTGGATAAGATGATATTCTTCTAAAACTCTACAGCTCATCCATTCTTGCATGCAATAAATAAATACATTAAATATACATGTGGAGGAGTGTTTGCATTGGTACATACGAAAGAGGATTAGATAACACTCAAGGGAGACTCCATGGACGGTAGGGATCTTAAATCTGATGGAGGAAGGTTGATTCAGTGGACTTCAGAGACCTGGATTCTGCTCCCCTCTCTGCTGCAAGTTCCTCCTGTGTGACCTTGGATACGCCTTTTAAACCCAAATCTTAAAAGTATTTAGGCGCCTGATTCATGCTGATTTCAGTGGGAATTTAAGATCTGAAAAGGAACTGAGCACTAAAATCCTTTGAAAGATCAGGGTTATGTTTCTCTGGGCTTCAGTTCCCTACTTTTAAGATGGAGATGCTACTAATTCACAGGGACTTTGCTTGGGTGACAACATAAATGATGATAAGGCAGCATGGTCCTGGGAGCTGTACAGATGTGTGAAGTCCTGTCTCTGTTTCCCTATGAATAGCTTCATGCACTATATAGATATAATTATAGTCATATCAAATGAAAACACAATTAAGTTCCAGAATTGGAGCTGATTGGCATAACAAAGCTGAGATTTACTGCTTCCTTCACCAGGCCAGCGCAGGTTCTAACACAAATCATGCCTCTTAGCCTTCAATTTGATAAACTTTCAGCTATTTTGACATGTAGAGCCAACTGCAGCCTACTCCATCCTGACAAAAAGAGCCTAACAAATGGATTTTCAGTCACCCACTGAACAGAGCTAGATGACAGATCTACATGAAATCCTTTTTGGAGGGAAGGCAGCCTTTTAACTTGATTGATGAAATTATATCTAAATCTGGTAGATTTGGGACTTCAAAGGCATTTTTGCCTACTTAGGGCATCTCAGATGAAGGGAGTATGCTATTTGTACCAAACTCCCATGCTCAAGTGGTTTGCAAATTGACCCCTTTGTAATAGGTTAAAGGTTCCGCGCTAGATAACGGTGGTTCATTTTGATTAATTATGTCAGGGAATTAATGTATGATTACTAACTTTTAGCAGACCCTGCTCTTTCTGACCTCGAGCTGCTTGTTTGTGTGGCTGGTTGTAATTTTCGACCAATGGGTTACGAGAGGTCACTGTGTGGTCAGCATATTTTAAACAAAGAAAAGGGAGGTGGGGAAGGGGGAGCAGAGTAACAGCAATCTCAGATCACAGTGGATGGACTACAGTTTACTGGCCTGACAGGGGAGATTTGTTAAGTGTTTTAACAGTAGATTTTTATACATTTACCCTTTCCAATAAAATATTCTTCTGAAGAGCTAAGAGAGTGGCCTGGAAAGATGTTGGGAGGATAATTTAACAGTTGAATGTTAAGCCCATAATTGCACTTCATACTGGTTTCAATAGTAGAGAACCTTGTTAAAAAATAAATTGGGCAGTGTTCTGTTTAGCACTTGGATTGGCTGAGAGCAGGGCTGAAAGCTTCTTATTAAGCCAATGCCTGGGAAATGCCACTTACAAATTTCTTAACCAATCCCTGAAGAGTTAGCAAAGGTTGATAAAACAAAGGTTTGTGGGGATTTAGCTCCATTTCATATTTTAAACTCTTGGGTGGGTATGTGAAGCCATCTGAGAGTTTCTAAAGACTAGAAAGGAAATACGTGAGGCCCAATCCTGTAAAAACCTCTGCACACTGAATCAACTGTATTCACTGTGCTCAGTATCGTATTCAATAGAGTTGCTCATGCTGAAAGTGAAGACTCTGCTTAGGTCTTTACAGGACATTAGCTATACTATGAAAATCGTGGTAGACTACTGTGTAGATGAAGGCACTAGGAACCAGCCTTAAATTCCTCCAGCACAAACTTGTGGTCTGATTCTGGTAGCGATCTTGAGACAGAGGGATCTAAGCACTTCTAAAGCAACTAAAGTAGGACTTAAGTTTTAGAGATGCTGCATGATAAGAGCCATTGTAACCAGGGATACTTATCACTTCTGAAAATCAAGCAATACTTACTGCTGGGCCTAAATATACATAGAATTAAGTAACCACCTGCAAATGTAAAAAACCAAATTACTATTATCTTCCCTGAGCCTCACTCTTATGTTAAAAAATGGGTCTAAAGTACCTACCTTGTTCATAGGAGCACCAAGAGGCTTAGTTCATTAATGTTTGCACTGTGCTTTATGGTCCTTAGATGAAAGGCACTACTGATGCTTAAAGAATGATTATTATTATAATATTTATTCTAAGAACAATAGGCACATTTGTTTTATTTTCCACCGAGCCCCTTCAAACACCAAGGTGTCCAATTAAGCTGTAATCAGAATAAGGGCTAGGACTTTGCTGAACATTTTCCAGTTTGCTTTGGAAACCCCAATTTTGCTTTACTTTTGGTTGTATCTTTTTGCCTACCCACTGAACGTGGGGCTCTTTAATTGGTTTTACATCCCCTTAATTTTGTTGTTCCTTGCAAAAATGTGCTCTTGCCAAACTATCTTTTGCATTTCTAGTGAGAACACTATAACAAAGCTTTGTAAAAGGAGAAAGAGGTGCTATCTGGACAAAAATGTGTGGTGTTAGTAGGGTCAGGAAGGAACACTTAGAGTTAAAAAGCTGTGAAATTCAGAGTGAGAGGAAGAACTAGAAGGGAGAAAGAGATGGGAAAGGTAAGCACAGTGAATATGACGAGAAGACTGTATATGGAGACAGAGATAGCAGGGGTGCCAAAGACACAGAGAAGCTAAAGTAAAGAGAAAAAGAAGTATTTGGAATTGTGTGTATATATATATATACACACATACAAACCTGCATACACATCTGTTAGGGTTTGCTAAAATTGCCTGGCTCTTCTGAAAAACCTGATACAAAAGGAAGATAGGCAAGAAGATTTAAGATTTGTTTTAGTGGCACTGGGAAAAGCAAATCTCAGACAGGACTGAAGGCTGAGCTCTTACAATCAGTTGGCGCACTGCTGATCGTCGCTGATTGCCCTGCAGCTTTTATAGGACAACCCACAATAAACATAATTCAAACTAGTGTCTTTTGCCACTTAGTAGGGGAAAGACTTGTGTCAGGCTGACAATTCCTTAGACCAGTGTCCTGTTCACAGAGGGAGCTATGAACTGATACTTCAGGCAGAAGTAACCTACAGTGCATCCTGACCCTGCTCCGTGAGTGACAACCAGAAATTCAGTTTCCTAGTCCCTGCTTTGACGATTAGACGCAATTGCCTCTTGAGCTCTTCATTTAATGGAAAGTCTCACAGCTGCTGTCAGAGCATGAATGTCACTATTATTTACTTATTTAGTCATTTTACAGTAGTGTTAGGGATCTCAGGCAGGTCATTGTACACACATTTAATAAATGGCAATCCTGCCTCAAATGATTTACAATCAAAGCTGTTGATTCAGGAAAGTACTTGCACATACATGCTCTTCAAGTAATCACAAAAGCACATGCTAACTTGCTGTCATACCTCAGATGAAAACTTCCTTCAATGCTATCTGTCCAGAATTAGGGCCTGAGCTGAAAACGTAACAAGCTGTGGGAAAATAAAGAGTTGTAGGGGAAGTAAGGATTTCAGGATGTGCTAGCAACGTTGTAACATTTTCAGCTGGGTTTTATATGAAAATGAATTTATGCAATCATGTTGTCTGTCTGTCTACCTACCTCTAATAACTCTTAAGCTCGATAGACAATGTCAGCCACGCTTGGCAGAAGGGTAGGCAGTGTTGGATTAAACATAGGCCTGTGGGCACAAGCACAAAGTCCTCAATTTATACAGTCCCCAAAGCGCATCTACTGCTTGAGCTTGCATGGCACCCAGGTGGCTGGAATTGCTTACTATGAAGTAGGAGGGTAAAACAACAGAGGCACAACCATGCTTTTAGCCACATGAGAATCTACACTGCAGAAAGGTCAAAATATCAGGTTTTAGAAGTTCCACTTCTCAGGGAACTGCTGGCTTATTTGTTTTTGAGCATAACGGGATGAATTTCTGAGCCCTTTGAAGGTGAAGGGAATTTGGTGTTGCTTCCTGTGGAGCTAGGATTGTACCCTGTTACACAGCCTTTAGGGACAGAAAATAGCTGTTTCCTTTGTTAATAGGGAAAAACAAAGCAAATTAGGAGCAACAGTCTTTGGGGCTGGTAAAGAATGTGTCAGGCATGGGTTGCTTTTTACATGTTTGCACATCAGAGGCTTGCATTTTCATGCTCTTGTGTGTGCCCAGGTTTTGGGTGCTTGCACATGCTCTGATTAAAGAACAACTCTGAACAATGCTATTTAATTTAATGATCTTAATAAGCACATGGGGGGAGTGTCTTTACTGTATAGACACAAACAATGCTACATGCTTCAACATGAAACATAATTAGGGTGTGCAGTAAAATAAAGGGGTGAGGGGGAAGGGGACATTTTTTTTTAAATGAGAACAGAGGTGACTTCCAACAAAACTTCAAAACCAGCTCGGCTAACAATGAACATAGCCCCATTCTTTTTAATCATCAACAAAATCTATCACACATGTTCTTTCAAGTAAAGTTTATTAGAAAGAAATTGCTACTAGAGAACCACATGTGAGCTCTGACTTGGCAAGGTCAGGCCAGGGCAATAAACCCTTGAACTTTACAAATATGCAAAGCTGACATAAATAACAAATTAAACCCAGCCAGGTGTAGAGCTGCAGTGAACTGCTTGCCAGAAAGATTCAAACTCTGGCCAGCGTGACCTCTGTTAGCTTGTGTGGAAAGCGGGGGCTTATCTCCTCGGCTTGCTGTCCATTAGGGTTCATACCTGTGGGCTCAGGTCACCTTCTTCTTCTCATTAGCTTAGAAAAATTACATCACTTCATTAGAGGTGTTTGTTCAGCTTCTGAGTGTCCTCAGGCATTTGGATGCATTGCTGCGTGAGTGCTGATTTTGTCAGAGCTGGAGAGTGCCCTGGGCACAGGCAGTGCTTCTGCCTGGATCCGTTGAGTCCTCTTTGAGGGATCGGTCCAGGGTCAACCAGCAAGGGAGAGCGTGGAGATGCCTCGGCCGGAGGATTTGGTGAGGTAGGACAGGGAAGAGAGGACTGGGATTTTTGACTGCTGCACAGGGTGACATATGCCCCGTATAGCTGAAGTCTGGAAATTAGTAAACATAAATGTACCGCAAGCTGGCTGACTGGTCCTGTAGCCCTCTGAGAGCCACTGCTCATGTAGCTCACAGATTTACACATCACCCGAGTGCTATTTTGGATCAAGCTCCAAGAGGTGCTTTAGAAAAAGGAGCCAATCCTTGCACCACTTTTAGCCATATCTGTTGCAAATTCTCTGTGTAATCAGGACTTCATTAGAGGTGTAATTCTCACTGCAATCAATCACTGTATCATTCTGAGCCTCACTGCCAGATTTCTAGAGGCGTTCAGCTGCAGATACACCATCTCAGTGGGATTTTCAAATCTCTCTTAAGCGCATTAAGCACCTAACTTCCACTGAATGCTCAAGGGGTTTTTAAAATCCCACTATGTGTCTCTCTACATCTTGCCCTTAAACAAGTGCTTAATTTTAAGTGCAGGTAGTTTCATTGATGTGTATAGTCCTACTTGTGTGGTTAAAGTTAAACATGTGCTTAAATGCGCAGTTAAACCATGGCTGTAATGGGTGGGGGAGGAATTTGATGCAAACATACACTGCTTTAAATATAAATGTTTCACTATCACACCTTAATTTTTGGGTACTGGTTTGAGGCAGAAGCAGTAAAAAAGAAATGTCTCTTTAGACTTGAAAATTGAGGAAATTTGCTCTGAGAATCACAAAAAGGGAATAATATGGCATGCTGGGACGTGATGTTCTACAGAATCCCTTTACAAGTGTAACCAGACTTTACAATATTTTTGCCATGAGAATAGCTTTGACTTTTTTTTTTTAAATGCAAAGCCAGACCTCTTACAAAAACACTTACCTTGAGAGGCAATACTCTGTAGTGACTACTGAGCTGTCGTGTCATCTTGAGCAATGCGTTTCACCTCTCTGTGTTTCTATTTTCCCTCCCACTGTCTTTACTATTTATACTATAAGAACTCTGGGGCAGGGACGGTCTCTGTGTTTGCACAGCTCTCTCTGTAATGGTGTTGTCTCTCTGCTGGGACCACTCAGTGCTGTCGTTAGTAAAATCTAGTGACTTTCTTGCACAAACTACCAAAAAGTATAGGACTAAGTGATCAAAAACCCCTCTCTTTCTTAGTTACCTCAGGTTTATTTTTGTCTCTGAGTCACAGGTTAGGGCTCTTCAACACGTGAGGTTTATATAGACTTGTTAAAGGGATCTGTCCTGATAAATGGGTCGGATGCTTTTTATAGAGTTCTCCACTGGGTCCACTCCATCATAATGAAGCTTCAACACAGGCCTCCACAGAGCTCCAAGAGAGAAATCTGGGAAGGAGAAAGTGAAGGGAGATTGGGTGAGTTTACACTATGTGTTAAGTGGAAGAGCTGCAAAGAGGTTGGGAGACTTGTCATGACATGCAATTAAAGGCTCCTCTGGGAGTGTCTGTATAAACTCTACACGTAGCAGAAAGAAAACAGACAGCTGACAGTTGTACTGTGAAGTCTTAGAAGAATACACACTCTTCGCTGCTGACACGCAAAGGCAATTTTGCTGAGTTCTGTGAAGTCTAAACACTTTTACTTTGAGTTAGGGACAATTCCTGTCAAAGAAGAGCTTGAATTTCTGTTCTAGCTGTTATGAGTTAGCTTCTAGGAACCTCTCTTGAACTGAACCTGACACACACTTTGTTTGTTTTAGTTATGTTTCCATTTGACAAAGGCCCTTGCTAGTGCTTTTTGTCTTTGCTATTAATTGTGGCTGGAGTGTGTGACAGTTATCCCGCCTGCCTGGGTTCCTATTCAGAGCACATCCTGTGATTCTTGGGTCGGGCTTTTGTTGTGTGTCTTTCAGATTTTCTAGCAGGGGTGTGTGTGCATGTGTTACACATCCAGAAGTGCAAATGGGGACATACAGGGAAAGGGCAAGTTCTGCTGGACTTTGAGCACTGGGGATCAAATAAATCTTGCCTGGAAGGACCCAGTCCTTAAGTACCCTGAGAACTGTGTTGATGGTTGAGGCTGCTGGTTGGGAGAGGAAGGATGAGAGGAAACCTCTGATCTACCAACTCCTTCAGCCCCCTTTTCCTTCATAGTGTGGAGAAGCCTGAATGAGGATCTGAGTTGGTTTGAAGTCGAGTGACTACTTAATATGTTTAATCAGAAGGAAATTTCTGCAGGTAGGCAGTGGAAGTTGTGGTCAAAGTAAAAAATAGCTTGGCATAGTCAGTGGAGACAGAGGTCCAAGCCTCTGTCAATCTTATTCAAAGCAAGAGCTTTAACCTATGTTTCTCTTAGTGACCTGTGTGAGGTCCCCAAGCAACACGGTCTTGGCTATTTTGGTCAAGGCCCACATTTACCATAACGTTTCAAAGGGTCAGTAATGCAAGGTGGCTTCTATTTACTCCATGAAGATTTCCGTTCCGTGTCAGGGAGTTGTTTCTCTTATCCCTCAGAACAAAAGGGAGGAAGTCACTAGGCCAAAGAAGTAGAGAGAGAAATCATCCTTTCTTTGACTTCTTTTAGCATTCCATGTGTAGGTCCTTAAAGAAAGAAAGCAAGGTTTAGAGAACCTGAGCATTTCACATCATCAGAGGCATTATCACAAAATATTCTGGCTACTTATTTTTGGGATGGAATGACTTTACTCTACAAAGACCTCAGAAGTCCTATAGAAGGAACTCAACTAGATTTTTATTTCTTTCTAGATATAGGGGAATGGAAAACGAGAAGAAAACAACCTGGAATCCATCAGAGAATTTCGAGTGCAAATTTAATTTATATGGGATGACTGTGGTGATGGGAAATATAGAAAACTCTAAGTTTTGATGGTTGGACCAGGCTCAGAGCCTAAAGGCATATATCACTGAAGAGTATTAAATATTTAAAAGAAGGTTTATTTAGAGTCCTCAAAACTGACAGGATCTTAAATACAAGATCATATGGCAAGAAAGCTCAACATCATTCCTGTCAGGGTGAATTAACTGTGGAGTGTAGCCCTGTATAAATAAGCAGCCATGGAAATTCCCAGCTTCATTTAAACTCCTGAAAAACAAAATCATCTCCACTCAGAAGACAAAAGAATAAGGCCAGGGTAGGAAGCAAGAGGATAGACTCAAGCTCTCTGAGAAATTTTGTCAGCACATATTTCTCAGGTAACTCCTCAATTATTTTAGCAGCAGAATACAGAAGAATTGTATTTCAAGGGTCCATTGTTTATTGCCCAGTACAACTGCCATTGGTTGAAATGAATGGCATTTATAATGCACTTCATGATACATTTTTTCAGTTAAATCTTTCCCTTCTAGGTGTTTCTTTGAGCTTTTGGTGAAGTGCTCCTCCTCAGGGGAGGACGTTGCTATTATTATTGTAAGAAGATTCAGCCAGGCTGTACCTGAGAGACTCGTTGAGAGTATTTCATCTGTATCTTTCTTTTTTAATCCTTCTCACTGCTGCATCCCCTTCTGCCTCAAATAATGGCTCCCCTTGCTTAGACTGATGAAATTTGTGGCAACACAGAAAATAAGTAGATTTGGCCCAGTAGATTATGATGAATACCAGTGTGTTGGTCGTGCTGGTGTAAAGGACATGGGACTCCCCCACAGAAATGGTAGACCCTGGAAAGGAGCCTTGGCCAAGAGCCACAGCGGCGTACGTGCTGCGTTACGGTAATGCAGACCTCCTCTTGCCTTGTTTGTTCATCACAACGTGTCTTGGGAGGGTTTTAAGGATCTTCTGCATGCCAAAAATTCTCCTTCCTAAGCTCTAGCAGAGAGCTGCCAACGTGGTATTTGTACTGCTGTGAAAGCCCTTCTCCAGAAGGTCAGTGGGGGAGTGTAATCAGTTTAGAACTGGATGTTGTAACTTACTTGAATGAAAGATTTTTTCTAAAGGTGACATTAAGATGAAATATTTAAGATAAACCAGAAGATTTGACTGGAAATTCACAGTGTCCCTCTGAAACAGTCCATGCTGATTTACTGATCTTCCATTTTCAATTTATGAGCTGAGACCAGAGTATACCACTGGAGGATGAGAATAGAGTAGTCATATTAGAGCCAGCTCATATATCCTACAGACAGACTTTGGAAGAATTAGAAAGTATAATAAAGTGCTTGTCCCTTTAAGACACTGCTTGGCTCCTTGCCAATTTAGATCCTGGAGCGTTAGATATTTTAAAAGCCCTTAAAACTGTCTCTTTTCTTTTTTTTTTTTTTTTCCCCTGTTGTCTGAGGTTTTCACCTTTTAACAATGAAGAAACAATTGTAGGAACATCCTTTGCTTTACAGCTTTCTCCCCCTACAGCTTACTGAGGGATGAATTCTGTTCCCCGTCATATTAATTTAAATATGAGATAACTCTTTTGAAGGCAGAGCATGTATATGGCATGGATAAGAGAGAGAAAGTGTATCTTGTTTTAAAAAGCAAATTCTTGGTTTTCCATAAGAGCAGTAACACTGGGATACACAGAGGCACCCAGGTACTCTTCAAGCATATAAATACTGCCAGGGCACTGCCGTGACCTTTGGTCTCCAACATTTTCAGCTAATGGTCACCGTATGTGGCAAAAAAGCTGACCTTGCAATTGCTGTGGGACCTGACTGGAATTTTGGATGTCCCCTTGGAGGGCAGCCACCTTATCAGTGAGCTCAGTGGCCCTTGGGTCAAATGTACAAGTACCAATGTGGGCTCTACTGCAGTGCCCACTCGATGTGGCTACTCCTCCCAGGGAGAGTCAGAGTGCTTTAAAGCCATCACAATCACTCTGGAAGTATTTCTAAAGTGAATTTTGTTCAAAACCAACCCCTCTGCTAAGGGCTTAAATGCCTAAATAAGGATTTTGTTTGAAGATACTGTCCCAGAAAGTTTTTTGGAGGGTTCTGTTTTGCCTGAGCTCTGCAATATAGTTTGATGCAAGATAGAAGGAATTTGGAGAAAGAGGGAAGGTGGTCTGGGGCAAGAATAAACAAAAAGAGAAATAATAGGCCATCAACCTGGGGACATTTGCTGAACAATGCAGGGTAGAGAAAGGACGCAGGGATCTTTTTGTGTCATAGCAGACTAATGAAAACTTGCGATTCACTCAGCTATTTGCTGTTCCTTCAGACCTGACTTTTCGTCTGGTTGGGACTCAGGCAGAGATCCCCTCCAGTTTTAGGCAGTAATTTCTTCTCATGCAGTGGGGAGATTAAGCCTGCTGAAAGACTTCTTTAAGGGAGGATTCAATGTTCCTTTCCTCTCTTCCTGGAGATTATAAGATAATGCATCTGGAACAACATTAGCTCATCCAGGTCTGTGGTTTTATTTTTGATAATCAAACCCCAGCAATCTCATTCTCCATCTGCCTGAACATATTTTTGGGTAAGGGGTAGATATCAGCTAGCACACATGGCTGTGGTCAGATATTGTGAGATCTTCTAAACATGAACAGAAAATTTCCGTCCTCTAAGTTATATCTAAACATTCCTTTTTCTCTTGTGCTGTATTTTCTTTCTGCAGCTGAGAGAGTTATGGTAGTCCAGGCCAACAGAACATGTTTATTTCTCCTTTGGTAGTGTTTACTCAGCAGACTCCCAAACTTGGGTTCAGGCTGCATTTACTCTCAAATGAGAATTATTTTGATGGCCTCAGCCTTATTCGATACAGTGCAGTGTCTATTTGTGTCAAGAGCTAGCATTAAGTCATTGTCTGGATTAAGTGTTAAGGGTACAATGAAGAGCCTGTGGATGTCTTGTTAGGAGACAGCTGGCCAAATGAAAGTAGGCTTCCTTCTGAGTCTCAGCAACATCTGCATTCCTAAACAACAAGAGTATTTCTTACAAAAGCAAGTGGGTTTTCTGTCAAGTTTAGCCTAGAAGTGAGATAATTATAGGAAAAAAGTTGAAACACATCTTAGGAGCTTTTAGGAGCTTATGACACTTTGTTTGGCCTTTTTTGAAAGCTATTAGTCATTCATTCCCTTTCAACATCAGAGCACTGGCGTGCAACATCTGTGCTCTGCTTCACCTTAGAGCTTCCTCAGGATCACTGCAGCAGAGATGGAGTAGGTCTTCTTCCTGCTAACATCAGCCTCCTGTCTTGGGCCTCTGACTCACGCTGTTTCACAAAGTTTTGTATTTTGTCAATGAGGACATCACATTTTTAGTGACTTATGCAAAAGTAGTTTTCTTATAATGTTAATTGTATAATGTTAAATCTTTCTAATCTTACAACATCTCTAGTTATTGATCATATATCTAATAAACAAGTCCATAAAGGACAGTAGTTTCAATTACACTCATAAAAATTTTGAAGACATAAGATTAGTGCTATCTTTTTGATGAGTCATGGTGCTCCAACTTTTAACCTTATCTGAAGCTCTCTGTCAATAACACTTTTTTATAAAGCAAGGCATCTTATTCTAAAAACCCTTCAAGATCAGTCAGTCCTGTAGAAGACATTGTCAATGTAGCTTTCATGTTGTCCAAACATCCCCAACATATTTATTCTTAAAAGAGTTCTAAGGGAGCAAAAAAACCTTTTTTTTTCTCCTAATGAGACTAAATTTTGTTAATGTTTAAGAATTGTAACGAAAAAGAATAGTGTTTTCTTCAGTAAATCAGCTAACTTTGAAAGTTTTATTTTTATCTATATGAAATATTGGTTCTCTCATTTCAAATTTTGTTCAGAGTGAAGATTATTTAACAAACTGATCTTCAGAAGTTGCCTAGATTCACTATGTTGTTAGAAAAATTTCAGCTTCTTCTTTTGTTCAACTTTTTTTCCATGTAAGTTGCACATATCCATGAGATGATGATAAGCAGACTGGGGAGGCATCTGAACAAATTGCCCTGCATTTTAGCCCTCAATTATACAAGGTGATCTTATGAAAACAAGAAGTGAAGTCCTGAAAGGTCTCTGAATAGCAACGGGAAATAATTCATGCCAGATTGTTCCTTGTTAGTACCAAAGAGAGACTCCTATAAATTGGTTAATACAGAGAGTTGATGCACATCCTTTATGCTTAAAGAATAGTTTCTTTGGTTTTCCAAACTAATCAAAGCAGCTGAGTTAGGAGCCTAAGTGCCAGTGAAAGTCAATGAAGAATAAAACACTTGAGTGATGAAGCATTTGAAAATGCCCTCATGGTGCAGTGAATCCTGACTATGGAGCAACAACATCAACCAAGCAAATAAAAGGTCTTCCAAGTTATGAAGTCTGTTATCATTCGAAGGGTGAACTGAGAGAAATCAGAGTGACTTCATGACAATTCATCTGATAGTCTGACTGTCAAAATAACTGCTTTATAAACTACAGTAAAATGTGTGTCAGGACCTTTGCCATCTCAGATCTGTAGAAGAATGGAAAGATACCATAAGTAGGTTATCATAATATTTTTCATTCACAAAGATTTTCAGCAAGTCTATAAATGTAGCAAAGTAAAAAATGGGAAATGCCTGGTCAAACCTATATACCTTTGCAAATAAAGACTAGTGGTGAAATTACTTACTCCATTTAAAGGCAACCACCAGTTGAGGTTCGGTTTCTGTCAAGTTAGCTCTTCACTTGGTGAAAGCACACGGTTGCTGTTTGTGTGGCTGTACCAGTTCAGTTACCTCAACAAGCGAGTCATTTTGCAGATTGGTGTGCATTCACAAATAGTAGCACAAAGAGTTTAAAATGGAATCTGGAAAGGAAGTGTTTTTTCTTCGTCATTTACTTCTTGCCACAAGTCATCGTAGAGTTTATATAGCTTCAGTCAGTTCTGGACTAACATCATCACCCTGCAGCTCAGGTGACTCCCACACACTCAGGTAGTGACCAGAATAGTGATCTCCAAATACTCCTTGAGAGAAGCATTTGCAAACAGTTGTAGGCTGCCACTTGATCATATAGGGCGCTAGCAAATATTTGTAGTTAACAAAGGCATTGACAGGATGCTGGATTGATTCACAAACACTTTTTGGCACAGAAAAAATTATTCAAATACTCAGTGAGTAATATTTGAAGGGAATAATTAGAACTGCTCTGTAGGCAAGCTACATCTGAAACCCATATCTTCTCAACCAAGGTGTCTTTGGGAGTGGGATAAGGTGCTCAGTATTACCTGCACCAGCACAAGCCCTATGCAATTAAAAAAAAAAGTGAAAAAACCCTAAAGAATAAGTTAAATGATTCAAACACACCAGGTGAATTTGAATTTGTTCAAGACGAGGACTGCACAATATTTCACTAGAGGTTCTCAAGTAGGACACAAGACCCCAAAGAATGAATTAATGCAAGAGGATTTGCTCTTTTCCTTTCTCGTATGTAAGGTTACTCCTCTGTCGGCATGGTTCCTGCTCTGCTAGCTCACTCCTGCCTCAGGGGAAGGACATTATTTACTAAATCTGTTTTGGGTTTTAAATAGGAGGTTTTGCACTGAAATACATGTCTGAGCCAACCCAGCAGAACTTGTGAGATGTGACAGAAGCAGAGGAGAGGCAGCGGTAGACCAGAGTGGCTGCCCTCAAAAAATGGGAGATAAGTATTACAACTGAAAGGAAACCTCACTTCCTGCATTTGTGGGCTTTGTTAATATGTAACATGCACATATTATAACTACTTGGTGACAGACTCAAAACCCCCTCTGGCTTTGGGATTCTGTTCACTATTTTTAATCATAATTTAGGTGTGAGGGTTAGGATTAACAGCAGGCAAACATTAACCATGGCCGTTGGACCTCAGTGAGCCTACCAAAATTGGAGAGTGGGTTAGCCAAGAGAATAGTCATTGGGGAAAAATGAAACTCAGATGTATTGAAAATGTAAAAGAAAATTGCAAGCAGCACAGGGAGGGAAGTTGATTGGACAAAATAGGGAACCTTTGCAGCTTTTGATAGAAAAGGTGAAATTCAGTGAGAAAAAGCAATAGAAAGAAGGAATAGGAGAAAACCAGAAAATAATGATATGTCAAAAGGATGCTTATCCTCTGCAAAGAGGGCTCTGAACCCACAAAATAAGGGAAGAATTCATATTACCATCTTTTGGCTTTGGTGACTTGCGCTGTGGCAGTGGAATAAAACTCAGGGATATGTGGGAAAGCGACGCTGATGTGGTGTGGCTAGGTCCAGAAGATGGCTAAGCAGGGTGAACAGGAGGAATGTAGGAGAGCTGTGTTATTTGTTAAAGAAAAGAAGTTATTGCTGCTTTGCCAGGTGGGTTGAGGCAGAAATTTCATACCTCTGAAAGTAATACCAGATCCCAAGGGCTGGCTACATGGAAATCTCCTGCATCCACAGCGTTCATTAGGCCATTTGCCTCTATAAAGATCAGACAAATTTATGTTGAGCTAGGTCACATGAGGCCAAAACCTCACCTGCTTCAGGCTTTCAGGACTGTACTTTAATGACAATTTAGGATCTAATGGAAGGCCAGGAAAAGGGTCATTTTATATCTGGAATATACTAGTATCTAACACTGAAATGATGTAATATATCTGATTGCACATTATGTATAAATCAGGACAGCTTTTAGTAGAAAGACCATATGTTCTCCACGCCGATGGAGATTTACACAGATTCCTGGGACTACCTGCCCGGGTTAAGGCAGCGTGACTCTTCATCTCCCTTCCCAAAAAGCTTGGCTGCAGCGCTACAGTCAAGCTGGCCTTAAAAAAACAACCAACAATAGCAACAAGGACAAAAAAAGCCCCAAAGCCAGCAAGTGTGTAGTCAGGCATTGCTGCCATAAAGCTCGGCGCTGGCATTCTTTAGGAGCGGGGCGCAGGGGGGGGGGGGAGTTGCTGCGTTCCCCTGGAATGCGGCGAATGGCTTGTAAATTAGAGTCCCTAATGAAACTGCACTGGTGTCCAACTGCAGCAATCATCTGGTTAAAATCAGGCAGTAATTCCACTAATTTTACTGCCCTTCTCCCAGCCCTCAACGCCTCATTTAGGAAAAAATGTTTATGTTCCCCTCAAAACACCTGCATTTTAACTTGGGTCCCCAAAGCAATTATTTTTATTTTATTTTATTTTTAAGACTTTCTGTTGTGAAATGCAGCATCCCTCCCTTTTCTGAACTGAAGCACATGAATGCTCTGGGATTCCCAATCTTCAGACATATTTAACTAGCACTGTTTTTCTTGCACACTTCACAAGCTTCGCTATCCTGTATATTTTCCACCCACAGCTGCTGTCCAGAAGTGTTTAGGATATATATTTCCCCCCCCACCCCCCCAGTAAATGATGAAATAAAACTACGTAGAGCTGTTTACATTGTGACTAAGGAAGTTAAGGTTGATGGAGGTGATAGTGACTGACACTTACCCAATTTTGGGCTTTCCAAAACGTCTGTGGCTCTTATGATTTAGTCTCTACCAGACCTTGTAGACATTAAACAGCAAGAACGAGCACTCTTCTCACTCAGAAAAAGAAACATTATATAGTGGATGCTGGAACACTACCATGATGTGCTGTGAGATCTTACCATCTGCTATTCCATTAGGGTGAGTTATTCATTTTATCTCCTTGGTTTCATGTACATTTAAAGCTTTGATAGATTATGACTAAAGATCTCCTTCAAAAGTTGTAAGCAGATATCCCCAGCCCGTGATGATACCATTGCTTGAAGCACAGGCATCCCAGATGAGGGAAATAGGATTCCCATAAACAGTCAAACGTCTTCCTTTCTCTTCAGTCCTCACAATCCTGAAATATTTGGCCTGCCAGCAAATTCTGGCACAAAACAGATAAATACGGGGGCCCACCCATTCCCCAGCCATCTGCAAATACCACCATCCATTTACTGAATTGCTATAGTCCCTTTAATCAGAGCAAAGCTTCAGCCAGGCCAAGGTGTGCCAATGCTGGGGTATAGATCATCTGCTCAAGGCTCCTCAGTAAAATAAAGCCATACCAGGTTGGCAAAACTGGGATTAGGATCAAATTCCTACCCTGTTTCACCCTGGAGAATAAAGAATCAAGACTATGCAAGGTATTGTAGCTATCCGTATGACAGTTTTTTGCAGTTATAACTGGGTGGAATGGGAATTTTCCATACCAAGCAAATTCCAGAGGGGACACTAATTTGTTGAAGCTAAAAATTAAGCTTTCTCTACCTAGCAAGGAAAATGCTGGCCCTGGTGATTTATGAAGAAGCAGCTCAGGGCAGAGACAAAGCCGTAGCTTGAAGCATTCAACTCAAGTGTGGGGCACCATCTCCCAGTTCCCACTTTCTTGCCTTCACACCAGCGTAGCGTGCTCTCGCTGTTAGTAAACCTGGAGTCAAACATGCCTAAAGAAGAAGGGAGAGGGAGGGTGGTTTGTTTTTGTTGCTCAGTCATTTGGAAAACAGCAAAATCTTTGATGTCCTCCCGGTAGGAGAAGATATTTAGAAATTTAATTATCTAGAAATCTTTGTCCCCCCCCAACACAAGAGAACGGTTTTCTTCCTTGTGCTGTTGCTGTGTAGGTAATCTAGTTATTCTGGACACATGGCAAAATATTTAAGTGGGAAGACAGTGTGCTGACTGCAGCTAGGGGCTGATGGAGACCCAGGGATCCAGCATCCTACAAGTACGCAGAGAAGCTCTGCCACCCCTCGGGAAGAGACCTTGCCCTTTTCTTGCTGAGCTGAAGGGTAAGAGCAGAAGCTGGTCATACCCACCGAGGGCTGAAGCCCACAATGAGATGAGGCAAGCAGAGCAAACCCGATTCCTGGCCACACCTGGTCACAAGAGGAGATTAAGGAAAAAGAGAAAGGCCTATTGACAGCACCCAGAAACACTGTGGGGGGGAGGCAGTAGCTGAGGCAAACCAGCAGAAACAGGCCCGTGCTTAATCTCAAACTTCAAAGAAGAAAATTCCTCAGAGCTAATAGGTCCCAAATCAAAATATGGTCAGGTATGGAACATGTGGTCACCACAGCATCCTGGAGATTGCGAGAGGTGAAGGCTTACAAAAGCAACTGGGCTTCTTCCTCTTTTTAAAAATATTTTTTGCTTGCCTGCTTTCTTTTAGCCTTTGTTTTGGCCTCACTGTATCTGAACTCCCTTGGACTTGGTGGTGCAGGCCTGCAGCTGAGCAGGATGTACAAATGTAATCCCAATAATAAACGGGAACGAAGGAAATATCATATTGAGCACTGTATCACATTCAGTTTTAATTAAAATTATCACAAGCAGATTTATGTTCGGTGTAACTTTTCCTGCTGTTTCCAGGTTGTATTTATCTTCTAATTTGATTGCTTTTCAGTGCCGTTTATGAAAGCTGCCTTCCAACCAGAGATAATGCTGCATTTTAACACTTTAACTGAGTTTGTACTTTCAATGAGCTTTATGCTTTTTGAATTTTTACTTGATTTGACATCTTTCTGAGAGCTGGCAGAAGCAACGTGTAGCTTGATGGTTTAAAATGTGCAATCGTTGGAAGGTAGGGAAGCAGCCTTTCTTCAGCTGACTCTTATTATGAACTCACTGGTCGGACTGAGACTCCAAATCAGCAAATAGCATCCCATTAAGGTCAAAAAGTCTGTTGAAGAGTGTGGTGTCTGTACGAGAAAAAAAGAAGGTAGGGGAGCTTCCTGTCTAAGGTGTTAAAGAAAACCTATTTGAAGGTCTAATCTTTGAATTTCTTTGGGGAATATCATTCTTCTTTTAATTTGAATGAACTCAAAGCTTCAAACTCCCGGTATTTCTTCCGATGTTTAGCTAAAATAAACCAGAAGTGATAACGGTTCCCTTTTACCTCTGAGATTCCTAGTTGATTGAGTCATTAATAATCTCCTAATTTCTATGTTTTCCTTTCTTTCTGTCTTCAGGGATCTCTGGAAGCTAAAGGTATAAGAAAAAACGTATTTTACTGGGAGCTTTTCTGCAGTTTGACAGGTGAGAAGTAGAGAAAGAGACTGCTTTTCATAAGGAAACAGCACAGCTAAAATTAAAAGTAGGACTTGGCTCTTAACAACTCTAAATTACTAGACAATTTGGAACCCAAATTTCACTGCTTGACTTTTTGCTTGAAGAAGTCAAACCAGAACCTCAAACACATTCATTCTCAAACCTTGGGAGATTTCACATCCTGATCTGAGCTTTGCAACATGCTCCCATTTCTGATTAATGCATACCAATCCTACTCTGTTATAAAGTCAAATCAATGCCAAATGTGGTGGTGATTTTTTGATAGGGAATAAGCAACATCCACCAATATATTTAACACAGGTCAGTAGACAGCCTACAGTCATGACAGTCTTGAACTAGTGACCTAGAAATGAAAGACTCCTTAATCCCTTTACCAAATCCTAAACCACTCAATTCCTGCCCCACCTCAGCAACCAAGGTCTTTTATAGATGTGCTGGAGGGTAATATGTAAGCCAGCAGAGTGTAAATTAAAGAGGAATAAAAGGCTCTACTTGCAATAACATCGTAATTGTGGAATTTGAGAAAATAAGGGACTCAGGAGAGGTCTTCAGTCAGCTTGTCTCAAATTCAGTGCAAATTTATTCTGAGAATATTTTGGCACCTGCAAACAGCCCAAAACTTTTATAAGCATCATAGCAGGGGAAAAGTGATGCAAGTGAAAGACTGCAGATAGACTCAGAAAAAGGTCTTGATTGTTCATCTGACCTGTTGGCTTCCTCTGTTGCTACATAAGTTTACTTTTATGCTTGTCTAACTCCACTCCACCGATTACCACGACGACATTATAAAGTCACACTGGCATACAACTGGAGTGTTTAATCAGTTCTCTTATTTCAGCTCTTCAGGGATGTAACTCACGCCTTGGAAAAGAAGAACGGCAGCTACAGCCCATTCATCTCTTAAATCCTATGTCGTTTAATCTGGTATCTTCATCTTTGTCCTGGGATTGCCGTGTGAAGAGGTTCTCTTCTGCATTTTCTTAGTCCTTCTCGTATGTCCTGACAAGATGTACCATGAGAAAAGTATTCATTTCGGAAGCTGTTTCCTATAACATAATAGAACCTTGAAAAAGGAGTGGGTTTGAATTCTAATTGAATTCAAAGCTACACAGCACAGAGGAACAACAGCAAACTCTGTGCCTGTACAGTTGGAATTTTGCTGCCAAATGTGGTTAAACAGTTTTTCACTTTTCCCCAAAACATGAACATTGTCTAAGTAGAAAAGTATTTCCATTTGTAGAAGGGACTTTTTTTCATTTTGTACATCTGCAGGCATAAAAGGACCATAATAGACCACAAATTAGATCCGGGAACTGAAACAAGCTCAGCTTGTAACTGAGACCACAGGTCTGTAAAAAAAAATATAGCATCATTTTTGGGTGAGCTCTTTTTTTCTTGTTTGTTTGTGTTTTTTTTTTCTTTTATGGCAAAGCAAATGAAAACTCATTTTATATTCAAATATGACACCATCTGTTCCCTGAGTTAGAAAAACTGGGTGAACTGATCCAATATACATTGCGCTAGAAGGAGGGGAACAAATGCAGAAAATATCTCTTTCTCTCATCTCTCTCCTGTTTTGCGTCCCACTGTTCCATGACTTGACCACAAAGGACTTGCAGATGGCACATGAGTGTTTTTTTTTCTGTTTGATCTGGTCCCTCCATTCTTCTGGGCTAGAATTTTCCCTTCCCCAGTGTGATCTGCTGTCTGTTTCCTCTTCCCTCTGACACAGCCTCTCCTAATGCTCTTCCCCCTGAGGTGATGGAGAACAGCTCATGTAGGACCTCTTACCAGAGTCCTGTGGCATACTTATCCTCCGAGTGGTGATGCCACTGGGCACGAAGGAGAGGTGGTTTGTCATAGGTGACACTTGCCTCACTGCTATTTGTGTTCAACTCTTCCACTTCTCCTGTGATCCCATGTAGCGGAGGAGGCTACCTTGCAGGAATGGCTTTGACCAGCACAGTGGCCAGGTGCTGTGCTGAGGACTGCATCCATAGAAGCTGAAAGTCCCCAGTCATGGCTTCTAGATCAGTTCTGTGAAAGTCCCTTGTATTTTTGACCACAGCTCTTTGGAACCAGGAACAGAATGAAACAGGTCCCTTGCAACCATCTGAAGCACTGGACAGTCATTGGGCAGTAACTAAATGAAAGGAGGAAGGGGACAACTAAAAACCCACCATGTATGTAACTCTCTGGGAATGCGAAAAATACTCTTATATAACTTACAAGCTCATCAGTTGAAACAGCACGACAACAACCGCTACCCCCACCTCCCCTCTTAAAAAAAAAGAACAAGAAGAGTCCCTAAGCTAGCCTGAGCCTGACAATAGCTGGTTGTGAGGCATATGTTAAACAGTTTTCAGCTAACATGGGCAAAGGAAATCAGCTATGAAACTGTATTAAGGAAATATGAGACTACTGTAATCTGCATAAAAATAAATTTGGGTATATTCCCAGCACACAATCGCACTGTGGAATTGCAGGAAGTGGGCTAATGGGAGGGAAGCTTTGCGTTCCCTAAAGAAAACCTGCCCAGGATTATTTTTTTGTAAAAATAAAGCTACTTTCATATTCTTCTTATATTGCCGTCCTGTGTTTGGAGTTGAGTGAATAGTTTGTATTAAATAATTTCCTCCGTGAAATGAACCTTATATTATTATTGCTCAAGGACTGTTGATAACATGCTGGGGTTTCCTGCACTTACTATTTGTTTCTAATTGTTCAACAGCTTGAAATCAAATATGCATATTCCTCTAAGGATCGATCCGGGTTTGGGTCGAGTGTTTGATACCCTTGTGGCGTTGGAGCTGTGACAGCTATAGTGACAGACTCCTTCACTTTTCACCTTTTCCATGCCCCCTTTGGGGGGGACGTTCCGCTGGGGACCCCAGAAGTAGAGCAAATCCAAGAATAATTGCTGCTGCGGTGGGCTGTGGAGAAGGCAATGCAAAGAGAAAAGGCTGTGTGAGCTTCCTCCTGTGCTTGCTGGTGCGAGGGATGTGGCGTAGCACCTATGAGCAGGGACCATCACCCGAGGGGGCCTTTTGTCCCTCTCCAGCGTTGTCCCCTGGCTGGAAGGCAGCAGGCTGCTACAACCGGCCACAGCACAGGCTTCCCAGTTTGCAGGAAACAGGTTTGTTTTTTGTTATCCTTTTGGCTTTACTCCCAATTGAACAGCAACCAACATCTTTTAAAACTTGGAGCAAGGCAAGGCCTCTTCTGTTTCCGCCCGGGAAATCCTTGGGGCTAATGGGGCGCACATGCCGGGTGCCACCGCAGCCCGCTGCCGGCCAGACCCTGGCAGCGTGTGCTGCCGCACGGCCGCAGGATGTTGTGGGGACCCTGGGCACTGCGGGTCTTCGCCTGGGCCACCCCTTGCTCCAGCCCTGTGGTTCAGAAATCCTGGACAACATCATTATTTTTGCCCCAGCAAAATTCCCATTAGGAAAAAGGGTGCTCAAGATGTTCAATAGCTTGGTGGCATATCAGGTGCTCAATAAAACGGATATTTTGCTAGGTTTGCTGTTAAAACCAAGGATGTTTGAGCAGTTCCAGAGTGCTCCTTCGGGTGCACCTGTGGTCCCACCCACCAAGGACCCAGGCAGGGCTCCCGTGGTATCCCACCTTGCAGGGGCGGAAAATCCATCTACTCAAAGATATTCCCAGTGCGGCTGTGCAAAAGCAGGCATGAACCCAGTGCTGTCCCTGTCACACTTCTGTGAGCAGTTATTTCACACAGGGAAAAAGATGGAACAGAGGGAAATAACCATTTCAGCAAGAAATGTGTCTAATGCTTTTACTCCGTAAGTCACCAAGGCTGCCAGCTGGGTGTTTGCTGAAGGAAGGCAGCAACAAAATACAGAGCAGGACAAGGAAGGACAAAACTTACTCGGCTAAAAGCAAATCTGAACTTTTCGTGTTGTAAATTTGGAGGAAGGAATGCAGTCCCCTCCTTCCTTCCCCACCACTCACACACACAAAACAACCTGAAGCTTGTAGTTAAGAAAATAAACTGCAGAGAAAGCCCCCGAAGGGCCTTGGCAGCAAACTGTTCTCACTAAATTGGGAATCTGCACACTCATAGTCTGAAATAAATTAAGATGCTGGGGGGTGGGAGGAGGAAGAAAGGAAGGGAGGGGGAGAAGACAGGGGAAAATCAACAGCTCTGGGGTGAAACGCAGGTTGATGCTGCCTCATCATTTTTAAACCTAAAATAAAACAAGCAAATTTTCTTTAACTGCAGGTCAAAATAAAAGGGGAAGAAAAATCTTCCCTCATCTGTTCACGGTAATTACTAACAGAACGCAGCCCCTGCCAGCTGCAGAGTTCATGGATAAATGGAGGGACACATTATTCTCTCTCTCTGGGATCAAAAACCCAAACTTTGTATCTCAATTTGCCTGTGGTATGTCTTTCATATACTCTTGCAAAGTCATTTCACTCAGCTGTTCAGTCGGGACTTTTTCATCAGACAAAAATTGTGATGTTTGCAGGCTTTCAAGTTTATTTTAAGTTTGCTTCTGAATGAGAAACATGACTCCTGCAACTTCCCAAACTTTTATTATGTCATTATAGTGTATTTGTTATTGGATCTACCCACTTTCCTTGTTAGCAGTCACAGCAGAGCGAGTTCATACTCCAACCTACATACACTGGCTGCTGTGGATGCAGCGGGATGTAGAAGTCCTCTGGAGGTACGACTGCAAACCACGTGAATATTTGAAAGGGACAAGATTAGCACATATTCACCAGAATAGCGCACATTCACAAGAATGTCAACTGTTTACTCTGTGATACCAATGCAAAGTAGTTATTGATTTTTCTCGATAAGTCACTTGTAATGTCCTGTGGTATGGCAACCTCTGATTCATGTGCTGTTGTACAAGTGATGATGAGCATAGTGTAGCTAGACGTAGCTTGCTGAGCATAGTGTAGCTAGATGAAGAGGAAGGGGTGATAACCTATTCCTGATATTTGCCATCAGCTGATTTTTAAGGCAGCTTAGGGTCCTAGGCCAAGCACAGACAAATAGAACAGCCTTGAGTTTTCTCTGTGTTGTCATGAGGAGCGAACTTGTAACAAAAATAGTAATTGGGGAAATAAAGTTAGCTTAAAAGCCCTTGTGATTAAACAAGCTGATTGCACTGAAGAATCTGCACCATCATACTGCTGAACATCTCCAAAGATCAAACAGTCCTTCCACCACAGATAGTAACAAGCAATTAAGAGTCACAAACTGTGAGCATATGCGTCCGTGCGTTTGCGTGCACTGTTTCAGGCAATACAACAATGGGGTCAGTATTCGTGTTGTTTGTGGAGTTAAAAGACCAGCCCTGTTCTTTGCAGATTGTTTAGCAAGACCTAGAAGGCATGTGGTTTCATCGTGATTTGGCGGTCACAGGTAAAACTGATGATTTGCAGTATTTGTCAAACCTCTCTGGCATGTGAGCATGGAGACCATTACCTTTTCTGCTGTAGAAATAGTAGAGAGTGATTAATAAGAATTATGGGAATTTTTGAGAAAGCTATTACATCATTTTTCAGAGCATGAGAAGGGAGGAATAAACACAGGAACAGAAATCAGGAGATCTAACTATTATCTGTCTCATACTTGCTATGTGCCCTTGGTCACAGCCCCATGTATCGGTTTCCTAGCCATAAACCAGACGGAGTTATCTCCTTTCACTACCTTTCAGGGCACTGGAAGGTTTAATTCATGCCTCCTTGCAAAACGCTTTGAGATCCTGGGGCTGAAATGTAAAGTCTTCTTTTTATGATTCAGGGTTTTATTCATTTTAACGTAGGGATTTTGTTTGTGACACATACTAAAGACACGGCACCGTGGCTGGAAAGTTAACCCGCTCTGCACGGCACTCTGTCCCAGGAAGGGGACAGAGTCCTGGTGGACTGCAGCATTTCATTGATGCATTTTAATGTATACCTTTTATACCTTCGCCACTCTAGAGTGGAAAACGGACATTATCTGGGCTGATCTCCTGCTTTCTCACTGGCTGATTACACAACCGAAGAGGCTAGGCCTGGGGCAGATCTATTTTCTACACCTATTATGCTGTTGCACTGTTGAAGTTCAGTTGTTAGCTGCTTTTAAAAACGACAAATGTGCTCTAATTTTAGAGCATCATAGCAATCATTGTTTTTATTTCAGTAGAGAGGAAAAGTGGAGGAAAAAACCAGCTTGGGACTTAATAAACACCTTAGCCTGCAGCCTTCGACTTTATTCATGAGGTTTTTTATCTTCTCTTCCACTCTCCATGCACTCACTGCATCTTCTTTACTGCACAGTCTTAAATTACCATTGCAAAGGTTATATGTTTATTTACAAAGAGCTGGCTATGAATGGTGATCCTAAAGGCGAGGAGGGTGTCTCATGGCAATAAACATCTCTTGCTCTCTTAAACACCAAGGCCAAATGAATAAGGTGATGCTTAGTGCCTCAGACATATTATGGTTTATGGCTTCATTAACTACCTGACCTGTATTGTGTGCAAATTTCATCAAAGTGAGATGCATATTTATTCCCTGAGGTGGGCTGGCTGATAATGTTCTTATTCTTAAAGGAACAGTGCAAGTAATTACTTATAATTAGTGTTGTGAAAGTAAGGGAATTTTGTGAGGCAAGGTAATTTCACATACCTGAAATTTCAGTTAACAGAAAAAAGGCAGTGCAATGAATATTTATGCTTGGGTGAAACTGAAAATACATGAGTATGGCTTCTCTTCACTCTTTGCAGCATATGGGATAGTTTTATGCATTTAAAGAATTTGGAAGAAAAAAAACCCTCTTGGCCAAATTCTTGTCTGGTGCAACATAGTTCCTTTCACCAGAGCTGAATCAGGTCTTTTAGATCAACTGAATGTGAAACATAAAGTGTTTGAATTCATCACCCCATCCCATGCCCTCTCCTTTGCTTTTTGCTCCATGTAGTCCTAGTTAGTCTTAGGACCTGTGTTTGATTTCCCAACAGGGTGCTGGGGATATTAGTATCATTGCGGGTTTTTTAATTATAATTGTACACACAGATCCTCACCAAACTGGGATTACTCTGAAAACTTGAATTTTAGTCCAGTGTCTGACCATAGACCAGCTTCTCTGGAGCACAAAGCATGTCTTGGGCTGGTTTCACATAGAGATGCTGTGATGAGGGTTCCACTGTTGTAAGAGGGTTTATTACTCATGAGACAACTGCAGCCAATGCAAAGGGAGTTCTGTGGCTCAGAAGTGAGTTCACTGCCTTCTCTGCGCATGCCTTCCCATTTGAAAGATACCCCATGGCCTCAGTAGTGTTTGTTGCAGGGTTCATAAAAACACAGCTCTCTATTCATCTGTCTTTACCGTAATGGAGGTGTTTCTTATAGCCTTGAAGGATGTTTCTGCTGTTTGCAACGATCACATTTGAATCTACTGGTAGGGCAAAGGTAGCTTAAATGTATGTGGCCCTTCCACTCCAGGGTCAGTCAAAACAGCATATACTGTCTGTCCTGTAACATGATCACAGCTCTCCAGACCTTACATTTCCATCAGGGCTGAGCCTACTCCTCTAGTTGTTCCAAGTGCTTACATTTCTAATTCTATCAGACCAGCAAAAAAGATGCTGGTAACAACCATGTTCACATGCTTAAAGGATGAGTTAGTAGCTGACTGTAGGAGACAGCACTAAGAAGTCCTGCAGAAAGGACTTTTTGAGAGTTGCATTTAAAGTTTAACCATAAGTATATGATGTATTTTGCCATGTGCACTAACTTAACCGGAGAATGTCATGGAGCTAATTCTGAGGAATTGGATGTCTGTGGTCTAACCACTGGCAATAGCTGCAATGCATGATGAACGGCCTATGGTCAAAGTACATATCCTGAACACGGAGAAGCACAGTTTAAGCTGTTGTTCCTCTGTGGTAATGTTCTGTGGCACAAGGAAGTTTTCTTATTCTGTGAATGTTTGCTTTCCAGCTACTGTAAAAAGAAAACTTTAGCAATTAACTAGGAAAAAAATAAAAGAAAAAAATGAAGGAAGGGAAAAATCAAGTGATCTTTCTCAAGGGCTGTGAAATCTCCCAGTTGCTAAGTTGAGCTTCAGCGTAGGACTGGGTGCTGAACCCTGCAATCCATGAGGCCCTCTCATCATAAAGCAGCTCAACCACCTTTCAGACCGAGGGGACCCACCTCTCCTGCTACAGGGTCAGGATTAGCTTTTTAGCAAAGCCAGGAGAGAAATTCCTGTGGACATTCATTGCAAGTGAGCTGGGGCTCCAGTGGCTGTGTTTCCTATATGCTTGGAATACTTTGTATTTGACGTTCCTCGACAGTTTTCCAGGGGTCAAGCACAGGCTGTGCTTGGCCTCGTGTTTCCCTATGGTCTCTTGGTAGTTTCTTTCTGGGAATAAACTCTGGACCTCACGTAGGAGCTTTTTAACTTGGTCGTTAGCTTTGAGCACCATTTGCTTACTATGGTTCTGGTAGCAATGGCCAGACTGTCTCCATCCCTTGTAGGAGTCTAAATATGATTGTTAGGCAACGAGCATGTCATAGGGAAAAACAAAATGAAAAAGGGAGGGCTGCACATGGAAATTTTCCTTGGATATCTTGGAACCAAAAGCAACTGCAAGCAACCTTGCCTCAGTATCTATCTGTCTTCAGCCACTACTGCTTCACTACTCCTTCTTTTCTGGGCAAAGGACTTAAACAGATAAATGTCTCCTTGACAATAGTCCTGGTCCTGGAAGACAAAAAACCTACCCCAATCCTGCTGATATAGGTGGAACCAGCTTTTTCCCAACTCTGTGATGTCCGTTTGGGAAAATTTTTGTATTTTTGCTGCTGTTACCTTAACTCTATCTGTTTAGTTTTTTGTGCAATTGCCTCAAATTCATGCCATCGAATGGCCCAAACAACTAACTAGGTCAGCTGCAGGATCTACAATAGTTATAGAAATAATTCAGAACTCTCCCTATCCTTTATCGTTGGAATTAATCATTTTTCCATTTTATTAAAGAATGAAAAGAAATACAACAACAAAGACAGAGCCATACAGAGGACAAAACAGCTCCTTGTTTAGATAGAAAGTGATAGCATTTTCTTACAGTTAACATCCAAAACGGGGAAAAACTTGCTTTATTTTTTCTGTTGGAATCAGGATCAAACACTATCTAAATTATGAAGTTAAGGGAAGATTTTTTTCAAGGACACAGAACAGATTTTAAAAGTCAATATGCTCTGTATTATTGTTGCTTCTCCCAGTACAGGTGAACAGAGGCACCAGTATGCTAGATACTACATAGCCTCAAATACGCTTTTAGCTTTCACACACGTACAAGGCAAAGGCAAACAGAGGACTCCCCCCCCTGAAAAAAAAAAAAAGGAAGGACAGACAACCAAGGAAGAAGAGAGTGATATGCCTAAGTAAAAAGATAAAGTTTTACAAGGACAAGGACAAAATTAGATAGACAGTGTAGAAAGCCAATGAAAGAAAAAACATGTGACTGTCAAAAATGTAATGTCAGCACTGACCTGGCCAAGTAAGTAGGGAACAACAACTTGTGAGTGTTTGAGAAGTCCCAAACCTGTTAAGCTTCTTCCTTGAGAACTGCAATATCTTACTTTCAAGTTATTCAACCTTTCACCTGTTAGTCTTCTGCCCTCAACCTTGACCCCTGCTATTTGTGTAGCATGGTAGTAACTGAGGTTAGAAATCTGAAAAAGGGTAAGTAAACATAGATGGGAGAAACCTCCAGAAGTCTGCAAAAATTTGGAAACTTGAAATACATGAAGCTTTTATTTTCCCATAAGTGTTTTTTAATCTGTAGAAAAAAAATGTTTGTAGTTCCTTAGCAGCTTTGTTCAATCTATTGTTACGGTTTGTCAGTTAATAAAAGTGGGCTAGGCATGAGATTTGGGCAAAATAAATAAATCAGACCTTGGGAACTGTGTTGCAAAAAGTAACTCAAAGAAAAAAGCAGGAACAAAGTTTGAAACCCTGTTATGGTAAGAAATTACACTGATGGGAGGATTCTGATTTCCGAAGGCTGACTTGTGATGTGGGGAGAGTCCACAGGACCTGGACCTCAGCTGATTTAAATCATCACATGTAGAGGATCTGTTGTGCTCCATCCACTGACCTGGGGATAATTCTCAAAGTTGTGGCTTATACCACCTTTGTCTGATGGAGCAGATCTGTAGAATCAGACAAAGTTCACAAATGACATTTTCCCCACGGCTTAGTGTCATGCTGCCTTGTGTCATGCTACAGGGAGTCACCTAGGACAAATGTACCAGTTCTTCAGTGAGTTCCCTGTGGGTTCATACGTATGCAAACAGAGATGTGCATATACCAGCAAAAGTACTTAGAAGTACTTCTAAACCTAAATAAAGTAACTGCAGTGGAGGCGATCACAGGTTTGTCAGCAAATCCTCTTCCATTGAACAGTGCTCTTTCCCTGAGATGCTAAATTGTGCAAAGGAAAGGGTTGATGGAACTGGTAAACTACTCCACTTCAACACTTTCTATAAATTCTTCTATTGCCTGGACCAAAATCTGTTGTTTTGTTTGCAATGTAAGTTAAGTTAAGGGAAATTCGTGTGAAAGAAAATACAGTTAGAGAAGAAATTAAACCATTTGGAAAGAAAATGCTTCGAAACATCTAATCCTCTTTTCCTTGGTGCATGTGTGGAATTTTGGTGTCTAAAAACATTGGCTATTTAATCTTTTCATTTTGATTTGATATAGGAACATTTTTTTAAATGTCAGATTTACACATGGGATGGGAAAAAACATTTCCTGTCTTGATCTAAATGGTGAGTTATGTGTATGGAAATGCTGTGGGTACTTTTGTGGATTCTCTGTCCATTATGGCTGTATGCATGATTTCTACATTATGTCATGGGCTGGACCCAGCACAGGCTAAATCAATCCCAGGAAAGCAAATTCTACTAGATCATCTGAAGATTTTATAAAGTGATAAAATGCCCCTGGAGGGCTAATGAGACTTGGGAAAATTCATTTCTACTAAGATTTCAAAGTCGGACTACCAGAAAATAATCTCCAGTACACTGAACTCCTAGATTTCCATTCTCTTTCTGATGTTTATGCATATAAATTATTTTTGACCATGCTGAGACCCAATTTTCCCCTAGTCTGCTTACTGTATTCCCCTAAATGTTTGTTTTATTTCTCTATTTATGATGAAGGGTGAAGATCTGAAGTATGAATCATTTGCTGATCTAGTACATGATGATGGGATCCTTATTAGATGGATTACATATAAGCATAGGCACCTATCTGGACAAAATAGGGTTGTCTCAGGGCTTGGATATCAAGAGACACCGGTTGAAGGTAAGTGTACTTTTGGAGGCACCCACAGTAAGTGTAATCTTTGTAGCAGAGAGAAGAAATACATTGCTGAATTTTGCACAAGTTGGAAGATGCAGAAAAGAGCTTTGCTATGTCCCAAGGAGAAATAATGACAGTAACTGAGCTTCTGGTTCATGCAGATGTACTCTTTTCTTGCAAGGCCACTACAGGATAAACTAAAAGAAATGGTATTGATGAGGGAAAACACCATGCATGACCAGCAGCTAAGGAGGACAGAACTGGGGCTTGCAGCCATCTCTCCGGGAACCAGGAGATTGAATGAAAAGCTTTTGAATAAGGTCCTTCTTTCCTGTCCGAGTCTTAGACTTTGTCTTGACTAGGATTTGAAGGCATTGTTTGAACATGCTAGCTCACACTTTTTGATTAAAAGCTTTGAGGTGAAGCCTTAGTTCCATTTAAAGTTAATGGCAAAATTCTCACTGACTTTTCTGGAACCAGGATGCAATGTCTTTGTGTGAACAAACCCATGCTTCTTACTTGTCCACACTAGATAGATAGACTTTTAAATCAAGACTGTGTTTTACAGAATACATCACCCAGCTACACTAATGTGTATTTTTAAATTTTAAGCTCGTTTCTACGTTCAATGCTTGCAGGTCACATCCCTTTTCGAACCTCCTACCCTAATACACATGTACTTCAACAAACAAACAAAAAAATCAATAAAATAGGCAAATCCTCTGCAACACAAGCAAGAAGTCTTGTTCTCCTATCTTAAAATGGATGTGGCAGGTATATAATAACTGATGGCTTATTGTAATCAGGGCCCATATTACCATTCATACCCAGCAAGCCAGTAAAACCAGTTCAAGGAGTGAGTTAAAAGACAGATTCTACCCTGAAGAATGGGAAACTGTAATGGCATCCACCTGAACAAAGAGACCAAAAGCAAATACAGGATTTTACATCAGAAAGTAAAGTAACATTCGAGATGGTGCTATGTCCATAACTCAGTCAGAAGGCAATCAAATGTGTGGTGGAGAATATTTGAAACTTGTTATTGACACACATACCCCAGCCAAAATTCTTGGGAAGACATCTAGATAATGCTCTATGTGATATTTTAACATTTATAACCTATTAAAGTGATCACCTTGCACAATAAAATACTTTAAAAAGAACAGCTACAGGCAAAATAACGGCATGTACTTAAGATAAAGAGAAATAGAAAATGAGGCTGAGCAAAATCCCAAACTGCACTGGGAGCAGTGAGAGCTCCCCTTTCCTCTCTTTGGACCAGGACCTGGTTTTGAAGAAGGGAAACTAACACTTTAAATCTTTCTGGTGCTAATAAAGGAAGACTCGGGTTATTTTATGTGTTGTTAGAATCAAATAATTGGGTGAGAGTGAGAAAAAGGCCAGCTGAGAAGGCAGCCGCTGCCGAGGTGCGGTGGGAACACGTTTTGGTGCAGCCCACAGCCACGTCTGCCCCAGCATCCAGGCTAGTCAGGGGTAAAAGTCATCCCCTGCAGTTATTGTTTAACAGAGTCCAGAGAGGGAATGCAAACCGCACAGGGAAATCCCCACTTCAAATCAAAGCCTGGTGTGATGCCAAAAATGTCTTTGCGATTTTATAAAGGTGAAGGGAATCAAACAAAAATAAACAACGTCTAGGGAGCGTTACGCATCCCTCCTCCTGCGGTCTCCAGATGCTCGCTGGCCTTAGTCACACATGCCGAGGTGGATACGCTGGAAAGCCAAAGCAGCGTCTCAGCAGAGCTAGAAGGTGTCTGGGTTTGGTTTTCGTGATTCCTGCAGCTAATTTAGAATGAGACAGTCCCTCCTCGGTGGACGGTGTGACACAGTCCAGAACCGAAACATTTTTGTGCAGATGAACTCTGCAGGTCTGCAGTGGATCATCCGGCAGAAGGAGAGGTAAGATGTTACAAGCAAAAAATTGAAAACCGCATGGGGCTGAGCAGAATGAGAAGCTCACGTTAGCGTCTCCCTTCAAACAAAGGGAGATCCCCCTTTGCTGCCATCGGGACCGGGCTCTGGCATTTCCCTGGGCTGTCCGGGGACTGCCTCTCAGCTCCTCCATCCCTTCCCCCTTCACTTTTTGTTGCCGTTCCCAGAAAGTAAAGTGAATTTTTGAGAGTGTCAGAATAGTGTAAATGCTGATATATAGGCCACAGTTGTTTGAGGGCCTTTTGAGAGGCAAACTCCTCCCCTCTCCTCTGTTCCCTTCAAGTTGGGAATGATTCATCAGCTGGCCTTTAGCAAGAAAAGAGTCCTGCCCTGGGTCTCGGGCCTTTGACCCGGGTGAAGAGAGGGGTCAGGCCACGAGCAACTGTGCAAGCGCCGCTCGGCAGCTTCGGGTCTGGGAGACACAAGGGAGAGGGGATGGAAAGAATGGAGTGGGACGGTGGGAAAAAGTGGGAATTTATAAAAGTTAAGAGTATATTTCTAAGAGTCTCAGCGGATCAGCTGACAACTGGGGTCAGGGGTCGTATTTATGCTTGATTCCCTGGGCATGTTACAGTAACATCTGCTTGTTAAGGGTCTGTGGGGACCAAATGTTCCTGACCTTTGTCTACGGAAGGGGACAAACCGGGAGATTAGGGGTGTTCATATTAACGTTTGTGTTTGACTTGAAGGTTTCCCCTTATCTGAGCCTGGTTTGTCAGTTTTGCCGGAATTCTTTTATGGTCTACCCAAATAAACAGGTCAACCATGCCAACAGTTTGGCCAGGATTTGAGGTCATGAGGTGTTTGACGTCACTTGACTCCTAGAAAGGAGAATAGGAAGGGTGGAAACCCTTGCTCTAGGAGGTGAGCCTCAGTCCAACCCCTGGTCTGAGCACACCATCAGTTATAAACATTCGGAGCAAATACCTGGTCCCTGCCTGCATCTACATTTAGTAATGAAAGAGCTAATGCCAAGATGTAACCAGAAGCTTAGGAAAAGGGTAGGAACTCACTCTAACTTCTGTGGTAGATTTTGTGACTCCTGGCTATACCAGAAAACTCCACGTATGGAAATTCCTTATTATACAGAGGAGGAGTTAATGTCCCCTCACAGCCGTATTTGAAATGAATTTTGAGAAGCAAAAACTAGAAATGACATTGCTTTATGAACTATAATCCCAGAACTGGAAAGATCTTCTTCAAACTATATGGAACCAGAGAAAGGCGTTTTAAAGACCTTTTACTTACAAAAGTCTCCTTTCCTTTTTCCTACTAGCTAGTTTGGTTCTTGGGTAACAGGACGCAGTGTTGCTGAAAAAAGGATAAATAAACAGTTGTGGATATTTTTTCCAGTACCAGAAGCTTTGAGGAGACAAATTTAGATTAAAGATTTTGTTCTCATGTTTATCTCATTGAACAAGAGACAAAAATTGCTACCCCATTTAATGGGAGCAGAAAAGCACCTGAGCATTAACATTACGCATTAAGCATTTTTGGTTCATTAAGAAGTTCCTTTTAGTACCTGGCTTTATCCTAGTCACTTGTGATGTTCAATCCATGACTATGAGTATCTATGAACATCGAGCAAGTGGCTACTCTTCTGGACCGGGGAAAATAGGAATGTTGATTTTTAGCTTGTTTACGGACAATGTTTGTGACATTTGTGGTATTTCACTTCTGTCCAAAGTTAGTTTCAGCTCAAACCCTAGAGACCACGTAAAGTTTTATTTCAGCTAAAAACAGCCTTAATGCTGGAAACTTTTTGTTTGTAGGCGTGTATTTTAGCTATTTTTATCGAGCAGCAGCTACAAGTTATCTCATATTGTGCTATCACTTGTGTTGCCCTATCCTTGGGTCCAAAGTCAACAACGGTTAAATTTGTATTGTGCAATCCCATTTTAACTGTATAAAAGAAAAAAAAAGAGGGACTGGTTCAAAACAGAGAACCTGGCCTAAGGCCCAGGAGCTGGAGGAGAACTGAAGCAAACTGGATCTAGGTGATCTGGGGTGGTTTAAAGTTGGGGTCTCGGAGTGAGTAAGCTGGTGAAGGAGAGGAATGTAGACCATTCAAATCCACCTTTGTGATTATAAATAATAAAAAATTTCATTCGGAAGTGCATTCTGCCAGACTTCACAATAAACCTCCTAGCAGGTCATTGAAATTCTCTTAATCAGGGTCAGAACCCACAAGCTGGGGTCTGCCCTGTGAGTTCAGTGGGAAAAATATTCCTCTTTCCAAATAGTCTTTTTTCCTCTTTCCTTTTCTCTTTCAGTTGGAAGGGACCCCCACATAAACATGCAGAGCAATTTTCCAGTACATTAACTCGGGAGGGGGGAATCCTTACTAGCAATGCAACGAGTAGCCTGAAAAAAAAAAAATGGAGCAACCGGGTGAGCTGAAGATGGATGAGCCTGGGATATAAGACAGGGTAGTTTTTCCACTGTCCTGCCCTATACACCTAGGACAAAGGCTTCATTGAGTGAGATGCTTGACATCAGCCTCATAAACTAGTAGTTGGGCACAAAAGGTCTGACACTTGAAAGTACCAGTCCCTGCCCTTTTTGCATTGCAGCTGCACAGAGGGGTTGGGTCTAACAGTTGTGTCCCTTTGTCATCCCATAGGACAAGAGGTGAAGATAAATAGTGTTGACTTTAATGCAGTCACACAATTTTGCGTTTTCCCAAAAGACAACATTTCCACCCAGGCCTTACTTTATTACCTCGAGCAGCTAGAACCATCTTCCTTCTCTTGGGGGTGGGGACAGGCTAGAGGTAGTAGAGGGCAAAGGGAGGAGAGATGAAACCCAAGCCCTGGTATCTCTTCCCCAGCAACGAGGTGGGCTGTGATTTCCTCCCGCTTTGTTATGTTGGCTGTCTTTTCTTTCTCGTGGGAAAGCTGGAAATGGCCTGAAAAGCTTGGGAAGAAGCTGAAAAATGTAGAAATTTCTATGAATTAAAAACCCAACATCTCTTAAAAAAATTAAATGCTCCCACAAGATCTATACCAGTAAGAAGGGTTGAATTTTCTGTGGCAATTTCCTGGAGAAAAGCTTGCCATAATGTGTTTGCGAGCAATTGCCTTGCAGAAGGGTCATTCATTAGTTCCTTCAATGTCTTGAACCAGAATCATGAGTATTTCACCTGGAAAAGTAGATAGAATCAAAATATATATTGGAGACAGAACTGAAATAGTAGCATCTCTACCAGTGCAGACAGCAAAGGAGGAAATTTAGGAATGATGAGGCTTCTGTTCACATCTGAACTTGGTGGGCTGTAGCCAAGTTCAACTGTTTAGAAAATGGTCTGTCTGGTACTATGCTCACTGGCTGCAGAATGCCCTTTTGGATGTGTACATGTTATCCTGTACAGTGAGTCATTCGATGATGAGCAGAACCTCCTGAGTCAATCGTATTTGTCCAGCTTGACCCTTCTCTTTCCTTCTCCGTGGTGGACTTGTGGTAACGACACCACAGAGGATGAATGACCTAATTAAAAATGTATTAAGGGGAATTCTATACTTGTAAGAAAAATAAATGTTAGACCTGGGACATGAGGGCTGTGGAGAACCAAAATAATCTAGCCTATGATCTATGCTGCTTCAGCTAGATTGCTTTTGGTATTTAAGTTAGACTGTTTAAAGCTGAACTGGGTATCTCCCCAGTGCGCGAGAGTCAAAAGCACAGGAGCACCTGTAGCTGTTTTTGGTACAGAGATATGTTGGAGGAAAGCCTCACAGAAAAGGTCCTGCCTGACAATCATTACTTCCATTTTCCAAGTTAACAATATTGTTAGTTTTTCAGGCCTCGTAGCCTAGTCGAGTTTGTTTCTTGGCTTCTTGTTGACCTGTGATCTTGGACTGACTTGAAAGGCTGCCTTGTATGCTTAAAGAGTGTAGTTTGTGTCTATTTGATAAGTTGTCGGCAAATCTAAGAAAATAAAGACAGGCAAGTTCTCTCAGGCTGTTTTGAGTACTATCAGCCCTTAGGACTTGGCAACTAAACAGAAGATGAGAAATCATGTATTTGAAAAATAAATTCAGTTCTGTGAGATATCAGGGATAGGCAGGAAAACAGGCTTTTTTGCCTCAGCATTGTCCTCTGCAAATGCTATAACTGTCTACCCCATGACTATGTTATGCATTTCAATAGAAAGAAAAAAATGTTGCCCAGTGGATTTGACAGCTGTCTGGCAGCAAAAAGAGTCCTGGGCAAAATTACTGACTCCAGGGAGTCAATGACAAAGTCCAATTGACTGCGATGGGGCAGAACTTGTCCCCTGGGAACAGTCCTGGCCAATTTGGCCAGGGACTAACTTCTTGCTTTCCCAAGTCACCCCAGCAAACACTACCCACTTCTTTCTGTGCCTGCATTTTTCAGTGATCCTCCTGAGCACTGAGTGACCTAATTTCTGGGGCACTGAGCATCATCTGAAGTCAAAGGCTGCTGAGGGTGTTCTTTGCTCACTCACACTTCCAGAAATCAATTGAGATTTATTTCCGACTCAGCAAAATCAACTTAGGCTACTAAAGTGTGATTTTCAGAGCTGTTTGAAGTCAGCTGCAATTAGGGGCTAAAGCAGCTTAGAAAACCAGCTGGCACCTATCTGTATCTTTACCTGAGTAAGTATCTTTAAAAATCTGACTCCATCTCTTTATACTTAGCATTTAATTTTTTTTTCCAGAGTGCCCATATTCACATGGCCTCACTGAAAGGACAGGCACTAAAATTATATGGCAGGTCTTATAACATACACAGACACATTGCAGTGTATGTAAATGTGTGTCTCAGGTCTGGAAAGGGGTCGAGTCCTTCACTGGGCTGAGGGCCAAAGAGGTGCTGGAATCAGAGCAGTGTAAAGATTATGTCTGTGAGGTGGGGGAAGCATTGAATTGTTTAGGGGCCTTAATGCACCTCTCTCCCTTCAGTTGCATTGAATGGTGGTGTAGGCATCCCTGCTTCACCGGGTGCACGGTTCCCCCGTACAGACTGAAGCGGAGTCAGCGCTTGGAAGGGGCCGTCCGTTAGCATGACCGGATTACCTGATCTGCACAGTAGCATATACAGAAAGTTGGAGATATGATCTTACTTTCATCCTCACCTAACTCGGTTCTGCAACCCCTGTGGGGATGTGCTGCCTAATGAGCAGAGAGATCCTCGGCTCTTAATCATAGCAAGAATAAGAAGGGCTTACTTTGCTCTACCCCTCTTCTCTCCCTGCTCTGCAAATACTATTATTGTGGCTTTTTTCAACAGTTTAAGAAATGTTCAGTAGCAAAATTGAAGAACTTGGGCAGAACCCTCCTTCAAGCAGAGTAAAATGGTCCCAAGCAGCCAAAACAAGAGTCTTCTCTCACAGAGGTGTCTTTGTGCAGTATAAAACTAGCAGAGCTGGGTCTGTGCCACGTTTTCCTTGCCCTGTGAAGAGTGGAGGGCTGAGAGCATGGCTGAAAAAGGCTCAGGACATTCTCACAGTCGGGGCTGGCAGGACTCGTAGGAAGGCTGTTCCAGCTGGCTGGGATCAGAGCATCCCCAGGGGTGTGACAGATTCCCCCAAGAATGAACAAGCAGACTGAAGAACATGAAGATGTGTCTCCTTTCTCCCACCCCCTGCTCTGATCCCAAACCCAGGTCAAAACCAGCTCATTTCAGCCCAAAAAATAGCCTTTTGATTCCCCTTCCAGAGCCAGTCTTTCTATAGTAGCAATTTAAAATGTTGCAAGTTTCTGCTATCAAGATTTTCCTTCTAATTGCCTGGGGAAAATCATTGATACTAAGCTGAAATAGGCATCCTCCTCCATGCAATTCTTTTCTCTAAACAAATTAGCATAGGTTGGAAAACTGTCTTGGAAATGCGACAAACAATGACTCGATCTGAACTGTTTATGTTGGCTGAACATTATGACACTGGGAAAGTCCAATGCTGGTCAATATTCTTTTTCTTGGGAATTGACAGTAATAGCTTACTCAGAAGAAATGCAGCATCTTGCACACTACCAATACCAAGCCTGGAACTGCTGGCAAAGCCTTCTGTTATTTTAAGGGTGCTTTACTGTAATTTTTCATTTTGAGGGGTTGCTTGATTGCATTATTTCCAGTAGAAGTTTTATTCCAAAGAAGCAGCTAGGATTCTTACCAGTACACAGCTGTCTTGGCACTGTGAACTCTTTTCCTGAATTGTTGCCTTGTAAAAACTCTCATTGATTTTGAAGTTCTCTGACTTACATTTAAGTCTTAACTGTCTGAGGTCCAACATACCTAACCAATTTTCTTTTACTTCATATTATATGCTCAGCTATCAAACAGAATTGACTATACTGGTTGTAATACCATGACATATGGGGAGAACAGTCAAATGCTGTGTGTAGGATAGCTGAGAGTGTCCTGTCCTTCACTGTGGCCAGATACCTGCCACATGTGAGAGTTCACTCAGGGCTGACATCTGCAGCACATAGACAAGGAACAGAAAATATTTTGGAAAGAAAAAATGTGAATTACTTCTGATGAGTATTTTGAACGATGAAATGTTTTGACTACCTCATAAACTGACTGCAAAGGGAAAGACAAAAATAGCTAATGGAAATTTTGCAATTTCATTTTTTCGTCCACCTAACCTATAAAAAGATACTTTTGAAGCCTTCATGTGGGGTTTTTTAAATTTGCAGAGTTCAGGACATTTCAAAGAAAGGTGATAATGTTTGTATCCCCGTTTTACAGATGGTGAGAAAAAAATATTCCTCACATTCATCTTATACAATAGTCTCTGTAGTCTAATAAAATCTGACTCCAGTAAGACCACTGACTGCTTACTCCAGTAAGACAAGCCATAGAAGCTGTTAGGGTCTTCTGGCTTTTAGTTCATTCTCTAGAGCAACGAAAGGGAGTCAGAATCATCTTCTGGAGTCAACTGAGCTGAGATGGTAATGTGTATTGACAGTACACATTTAAATATGCATCTAACTTTAAGCACAGCGTAGTTTTCCTGAAATCATTCAAGATTACTTTGTGCTTAAAGTTAGATGCATATTTAAATGTGTAGCTAAATCAAGATGTTATTACGTTCTTGTATCAAGTTAAGCAAAGCTGTAAAAGAAGCATCTCCAACTTGGAATAAGAAGTATTTTTTTTTATTTTAAGAAGAACTACACAGAGAATAAAGTTCTGTTAAAACTACCTTTCCTGTTGAAGCTAGAAAGAAAAATATCCTAATTTTATGGGCTTGTGAAAAAATAAAATATTTTTCATTTGAAACTTGGTTTTTTTCTAAGTAGATAAAAAATAACGGCCATCTTTAAAGAAAACTTATTGGATCAAAAAGACTAAAAAAAAAGAAGAAAGAATAAAATGTCTGGAGCCATATTGATCCTTAAGAAAAAGTTGGATTGGACCATAGCTCAATTTAAAAGCTGCCAACACCTGAAGAAAATACATTTTCATCCTGTATGCTTCTGTGCTTTATTTCTAACCGATTTGTTAGTCCAATAAAAGGTTGCACTTTAACTATCTCGACTCACTTGAGAATAATTGGCATTTCTTTCATTTTATGGCATCATTTAAGTTTTAGAATGGATTATTTGCTTGCATATTCCTGCCTTTTGCTGCTGCTGATAGATGAGTTCCTACTCAGCAAGAGCTCTCCAGTTTCTCTTTTTGAGCTATATACTGTGCCGCTACTGTGAAACCTTCTACTAGGCTGAGACCCAGCCCTGTGCGAGGGGCTGGAGGAAGTCCCTTGCCATGACTCCTGCCCTAATGCAAGGTGTTCAAGAGGGCTGAAACGTTGGGTTACAGGTCAAAGACAAGGTTGTGTTCCCCAGGGAATTAAAATAGGCCAAACTAGGCAGAAGGCACGGCAATGCAGGGAGAAATATGTTGCTGCGACACCAAAGGGAAAAAAAAAAGTTCTATATATGTGTGTGTATTCTGACCCACTGATATCAATGGATTAACCCCTCTGGGACTTCAATATCCTCTGGATTAGCCTTGTGGAGCATCACTGACTGCTATTGCTGTCAGTACTCCGGGGGAGTAGCTGTGAACAGGCTGTCTTGCAGCCCTGCGCACCCGTTGGCTATGGGATATAAATTCCATCTTCCTTTTACAGAGTCCGGGGTTGGTTTTTATGTGAAAAAGTAGGGATTTTGCCCTTAGCGAATTCTTGCTTGCTGCACACAAAATGTCCTGTGTGAGGGAATTCACTCTATCAAAGGAGAGCCATTTTCATCCTGATTTGTGTCTGAAACATGAAAACAACATAACAGCTGCATGCTGCATTGAATAAAGAACATACACATGCATTTAAATCACTTATATCTTACTTTTTTATGATGCAATTGTGAATTATGTTCTTTTTGCATCTGTAATTAGAGGGCAGAACAGATGGTGAAGGCTTCGTTTAAAGTGATGTGTCCATTAAAATAACCTATGCTGCCAAATGATTGTTCACTATAACAGGGTATTCATTCACCATAGCAGGCTTTTTGCTCTATTGAAATACATTGGGAAGGCCTCTGGACTTGACAAAATCCTTTTTAATTTTAGGGCTTTCCTACAAAAAGACTGACTGTACAGGGTTAGCACTAAACCCCCAAAGCATATGTTTTACTGTAACTTTATAATTTTAGGATGACCTTGTTTATAATGAAAAGATGACTGTAAATAAAAGATAAAGGAAAAGGAAAAAGGGAACGAAAAACAGCATACATCAATTTACTTGAAAGGATAATTATTTTGTGGTTCTTAATTAATTTCCAGGGTCGTTCAACCCAACCTGGAGCAGAGAGCGACCTGTTCTCAGGATAGGGTCTGTCCTGGTGCTCAGTGTAGCAGCGGTTAAGGTCCATGGCTAAAGTGCTCTAGAAATACTTACACTGATGAGAGCAGTTCCATGTGATGGTTACATGAAAAGAAGTGTTTCTGAGTCTGATGATGAGGGAAAACACTGGATCTGTCCCTTTCTCTTCCTACCCTCTTCTTGGGAGATCACTCACTGTCAAGACAATTGTCCCACATTAAGAGAGTGGGGAAATAAAGAATTTGCTTTTGCTCAGTTTTCTTCTTAGTAGGGAAACAGGTAAAGAGGTGGGGCACTCACTGTTAAAAAACATTGTCTTAAGGAATAAAACCTTTGAGTATTGGGGTGAAGCCAACTTTGGCCAGTTGTGATTGGAGTGTACTGCCAAAATCAGCTGGGAAGCCTATGAAAACCCGGCCATCAGTCTTAATCCAAGTTCTTAGTCCAGATGTATTTTAAGAATATAATTTGGTTTTATGTGTGCATGTGTGTGTTCTCAACAGGGAGGTCAATGACTGAGTGGAAAATGAGAAATTTTTTTATAGATATTCCTCCAATTCAGCATAATGCTATAACAAGATAATAACAGCGGCAAAGTATCTGCAGTGCTGCTAATTTCAGCTCTGAGATGGAGAATGTTTGTCAGGATTGTCCCATAGCCCATCTGATGAATGCTGGAACATGCCCATGGTGTATGGATGCAAGATAAAACAAAAAGTCCTTTTACTCAAGCCACCTTAATAATATGAAGTGATATATGGACCAGATAGCTTAAGCTGGTTTAGGATAATTTATTGTGGAGGTAACAGGTCAAATTTGGTCTTTGGTGCTTCAAGTGAATAAAAAAAATCTGTGAAATAAAGAAGGCTATTTCCATTCAAAATGTGAAGACAGCCGAATTCTTTGCATGCTGACATGTGATTTTCATTTGTGGACACCAATCAAGTGATTCACATGTTAAACTGTCCCATGGCATTGTGAGACAGCAAGACTTTCTTGGGCAGACCAGTGAGAATTTATAAAATTGCCTGGCTCAGGTAATTCAGAAGCAGCACAATACTATGCGGCACATTCATTGCTGGTATGATCCATAGGTCCCTAAAGCAGCGAACAGCTAACAGATGAACAGATTACATCATAGGTTGAGAAGAAAATAAAATGTGGTGGCTAAACACAATCTTTTTAATTGACGTTTGCATTATGTTCTATATAAATACATTTTTGAGGGGAGGGGACTCTGTCAGCACTTGAGTAGTTTCACATGCTGCCTGTTTGTGCTCTCTAGGCTGCAAGCCAGCTCTTCAGTGATCAAGTAGATTTCAGAGTCGATCTATTATTCTGAGCAGAATTCGGATATACTCTTTTTTTTTTTGCATACCTATGACTATTGTGTTTCCGTACCTGCCGTTGATCATCATTTCCCAATTATTGTAACATGAGAAGCACACATGGTTTCCAGATTGCACTTCTGATCTCCTCCAGTCCACAGCTGTTTGCTTAATGAGTGCTTGTGGTTTGTTTCCCTTTCCCTGGAATTATAAAAAAAGAGAGAGAGGAGGAAAAGGGGGAGGGAGGCCATAGATCAGAAAAGAATTTACTAATTTAAATGTTGATTATGGCATAAGTGGACTCCAAGATAGTGCCCAGGTTACACTCCATTAAGGCCAAAAGAAGCTTTATAAGTCTGGTCACCCCAGAACTTGAATGAGTATGCATATTGGAGATGAGACCATCAACACTTATAAATAAGTCTGCACAAGGAGGTGGTGAGTGACATGCTTTCATGGAGGATGGTTTTCAGGTCTAGAAAAAACCTTTTTAGAATAAGCACATTCCAGAAAATGGTATGCAAGCAGGACAAAGACAACATCGATGCAAAAATGCCAGCAGCCTGAGATGTTCTGCTGGGGCAGCAAACAAACAATGGGCACAAACTGTCTAAGGTATTGTGTTAAGCTAGCAATAATCCTTAATGGCAATTGTAAAATGACGCATTATGTTTGGCAACAGAAAGAAAAATGCAAATTGATTCTTTTTGTTTATATTTAAGTGCTTATCAAAGTCTGTAGGTAGACCTACAGGTATGCTCATCTCTCAGACATGAGGAATCTAGATTATTCTCATAAATGTAAAATAATTATTTTTGTGGTTTTTATGGGGTTTTTTGGAGTGGCTTTTTTTTTTCTTTTTCTTTTTTTTTTTCCCTGCCTTCCTCCTCTCCCCACCTCCCTTTCACTCCCTGGATCGCTTTCCAATCCAGACAGTGTTTTTAAGTCTGGTCTCTTCGTATTCCCCTGTTGACACACCTCTGAGCCCAGCTGATGGACAAAACGAGTCTCTGAGCTGAAGCCTTTCAGAAACGATATACAGGAATTAGTGCTGATATGCACTGATGGGGAGCTCTACTTTTGTTTCTTCAATGGCTGGGGAAACTGATCCAGGACAAACTTTGGAAATCTTTTACAGCCATCTGATGCAAAGTGATTTTTAGCTTTCTATCGCCTTTGACACATGAACACTGGCATAATTTTTGTACTACTGTGGTCCTTGCCAGAGGCAGTTCATCAGATAGCAGGGATTAGGGACAAGTGAGCTAGTTCCGCTGGAATTCCTGCCCAGCTCCCCTTTCACCTCTGTGGCCTATTCTGTGATATGTACTAAATCTGAACCATATACATTACATTCTACTATCACCATCCTGTGTAACTCCTCTTTAATCTCTTGCTGCCATTGAATAGTGTGGAGCCAGTACTTCTAAATTTCATGACGCCATTGAATTCCATGGGGAAAATCTGGGCTGTATTGACGTTAACAGCAAAGCTCTCATGGGTGGTCAGGTTTTTACCTGGTGCCTCGACTTCCACTTTTCTCAAAAGGAGAAAGCCTGATTTCAAGCCAGTTAGAATTTTTGTTGAATAATTCTGGCGAGTCAAAATGCAGCTTTTAACAAAATCATCTGTTTTAGAGCAAAACGTCCATTTCAGTGACATTTGATTTTGTAAAACAATGCAATGAAGTATTTCAGTAATGTTGAAATATCATGTGTCTATACTGAAGCATAGATTTATTTTTTCATTTCAAGTGACTTTTATGAAAGAAAAGTCAGTATTTATTGTGCAATACTTTCAAGTTTAAAAGGTCACTGTGGGAATGAATACCCTGATGTTACGCAGATGAAATGTTTTGTTTTGACTCATAATAAAAGTTTATTTTGAAGTCTCAGTTCATGTTAAAACTGCTTTGAAATAGGAAAAGAAGCATAAAACAGTAGTACTTCCTAAGTATGGGAAATCTTCCTGCTCAAATCCACATACCTTTTACACTTTTATCAACAAAGTTACGTTATGTATTCAAATGGGCTGCCCCATTAATTTGGGAACTCCATAGGAAAATACTAACTGCTGTGGAGAATATTATTTCTTTACAGATTTAACTTACATCATAATGTTGGGGAAGTACCTCCAATGTTACAACTCCACATATTTTCTTTTTTCTACCACTGAGCCATCGCTGTTTCTGAATGCTGCCTTCCAGTCAGATGTGTCTTAAAGAAGTGATTCTTGTACCTACTGACAGTGAGGAAGATAACTGACAAACATTGTTTCATAAGCTGCTATGCAGGTGCAAAACGGTCAATCTGCTGACATAAAAATCGGACAAAAGACACACAAGAAAAATATGTCCACCAAAATACACAAATTAACTTCTGCAAAATCCCCCACTCGTTTGCAGAATTGAGGAATACAAAGTGTTGCTTGTAACAGGAAATAGGTATCTTTAATAAAAAGTTAATTGATCTGTATATAACTTTTTTCTCAGATTCTTCTGCTCCTTCTCTAACTTCAGACGAGGATGCATCAATTTTTCAATATGTCTTGCTGTTTCTTGGAACTGAACATCTAGGCCAGATCCTCATCGGAGATTCATTGGTTTAAATTTGAAGTAACTCCATTAACTTCAAGAGGGAATTTAGCCTGTTGCATCTGGCTCACATCTTTCCCTTTCATTCAATTAGTGTTTGGCACAAACATACAGCTACTTAAAAGCTTTCGATCTGGTTGGGAAAAATCCTTATGGTAAAAGACAACAGAAAGAGCAATCCAGTGACCTGCAAGCTTAGGTGACTGAAGCCAGATGTGTTCAGCTGCTTAGCAGTCTTAAAGCCACTTGTTAGGCAAGGCAGAGGCAGAACAGCATCTAACATGGCAGAAAACTTTTATGTTGCTTTGATGGCAACACTTCAATATGAATCTTAAATTTAAACTTTTTCTAATGTCCCCAGGAGAAATGACCTGGGACAGTCAGTCAATTACAGTACAGCATTTGTTATATGTGTTAGAAAGATAATGCAGAAGAAAAAGTTCTTATAAAAGTTACTGTTACAAATTGCAGGATTTTAGGCAAGAGCTGGTTTGGCTTTGGGATAAAAAGTTAAATGAGCAGTAAAAGTTTTCACTGGGACAAATTTGGGGAAAGTTCAACATTCTGGTCACTGTCACAGCAAGGGGTTAATAGGATGTTGATGGGAAATGGAGTGGGAATTGGATAAGGACCAGAATGGAAAAAAAACAAAAATTGTGGTAATTTCTACAATTCCAGATGGACATTCTTAGATAATAAACAGAACAGGGCAGGTACTGTTGAGCACATCCAACACATATGTTTGCCAATGTGCCATAACCCTGACCTAGAAAGACCATTTTTATGAGTTAGAGGTTGGCTTGGGTTTCAAGACTGCTATGCAGTCCTCAGTCTTTCTGCTGAGATTAACCAGAAAATGGGCATTTTTAGAAGCAGTTTCTCACTGTGTGTATGCCTTCAAAATTAGAGACATTATTTTGCCTGAAATTACTGTTGATATAGCGTGCGTTCAGACCAGTGGCCAAGTGTTAAAGAGCTTTATAGTCTGCATGTAGTTGTGCAAGTCATCCAGACCTGATCAGAACATGCTGCAGTCTAAGGAGAAGCGGTGACTTTATCGTTAATGCTGGTTGGGATGAAGTAGAGTGATGCAATCTGTAACAGGCCCTCTTTCCACAACACACGTGCCAAACAAAAACAAAAATACAAAACTCAGCACATTATAAATGACATAGGAAATGAAAACTCCCAACCACTGTTCGAGGGAAATAGAGAAAAGAGAGAGATAAGCAATCATTATAGTGCAGTCTTTTTCTGCTCAATAATATTAAGTTCAGGCAAAACTGGAAGGGTTCACATCCTCAGACAAGGAAAAATGTTTTTCATTCCCTTTAAATTCAATCTTTCATCCTTTTCTTCTTATTTATTTGACTTCTGAGACATTATGTTCATTCAGGTGCTAAGCTCCCATTGGGCTTCAAGTGGAATTAGCTTGGGATGTAGGAAGCTGGAAACTGTGAGCAATGCAAACCTTTGCCTCAACCCCTATGAAACTAAATTAAGTAGTTAGCTCATCTCTTCTCACAGTGTCTTACTCTGCAATAGAACAAAGGGCCAAATTTAACCCTGATGTAAGAGGTCAAAACAGTTAAGAATTAAACCAATAGGAAAATTTCCCTTTATTTGACTAACAAGAGAAAGCCTTCTGTATAAACAGGCATCCTCCTCCTTCCTAATCTCTTAAACATCCGGCCAGGATTAGGGTCCTATTGCACCAACTACTATATAAACTCAGAAGACAGAGCAGTTCTTCTGCAAAGGCTCTTTATTTTAAACAGACAGAAGGAAAAGGATGGAGAGAAAGGGATACCGTACTCGAAAAAGAATTATGTTTGTGAGAAATCCACTCAGATCCCAACATCAGAGAGACAAATATAATAAGAGCATTTCCAGGCAAAGTATAGCACTCACATCCAATACCACTAACTTTAACTGCTGTTTATGTTATAGAGAGAAATAAATGAACATAAGAACCACCTTTGCTTCACAGCTCTACTTTTTGTTACAGGTCAAACTTTATCAATACAGATGGCTGCTAATCCTTGCCTGGCAAGACGTGGATGCAATTGTTTTATTAGGGGATTGTTTCACAGCATTAATCTGATCGCCAAATTTGAGAGTGGGAAAGATTTTTGGAGGTTTATCATTCTCTTGCCTTTTGACGTATGGATAGTATATTAGGGTCCCCTGTTATCAATTTCTTGTGGCTTCAGGATACCAGCCAACACAGAACTCGGAGCTTCCTATCTTTTATCTTGTGTCTGCGGTGACTTTTCTCCTGCAGCAAGGCATTAGATCAACTCCGTCGTCAGCTTAGGGGAAATCCATCAGTTAGCATCAGCAGAGGAATGAAGAAGAATGACCTGGCAAGAAGCAAAGTAACCTCGAACTTGAGCCAAAAGCTTGTCAGAGAGCATAACTGCATCACCCAGTTTTCTCTGGGTGATGAGAGGAAAAACATGGAGGGTGACTGCTACAGCAAGCAGGATCCACACCCTCTCTGCAAACAAACACCAGCTTCAATAAGTGCCTTTTTAATGTGCATTGAGTCTTTGTGTAGGAAAAGGATGTGCAGTTGGCAAGTACAGAGCTGTAAGGGGATAGTTTGAACATGCTGATAAAACGTCTAGCTTTACTCCAGAGTTGACTTTATCATTTACCCAGGGATATTGTTAGTAGAAGATGATAGCCACGCTCCGACAAGAGACAGACAGTGAAATGTATATGAACAAAACAGCCATTGTGGTGAATTCTATCCTGTTTGTGTGGTGACTTCTCTATCCATAATCACACAACTTTACAGGCAGAGATAAAACACAAAGCAGGCAGGGAGAGACGTGGGGGTAAAGAAAGGGAAAAGAGAGGGTACCGAGATCAAGGGGCTCTGGTAAGAAAGTCGGACACTATCTCTCTGAAAGCCTCGACACTAAGAAAGAAAAGGAAGAGAAAAGAGAAAGAAATGTCCTGTGCCTGTGTCCTTAGGCAGAGGAACGGCGGCTGGAGCAATGGGGTGAGGTGTGCACTTTGGAAAATGAGGTTAGCCGGTTCACTTCTGCCAGATGGTCTGCAGGAGCGGCCGGAGCATGGTGGCAACAAAAAGTCAATGCCGTGAACAGAAAGAATGGCTCTCCTGCCCTCAGAAGAAGCTGTGGGGATTACTGAAATTAGATCTGGGCTCACGCTGCAAACATTTACCCCTGAGCGTTCACTTGCAGTGAAAGGAAAACAAATTTGCACCCGTGTGTAACATGCCTCTTTTGTATTCGCTTTCCATGGGTCTCTCCACCCCCTGAGTTTTATTTGTCTAATGAAGACTTGAGGGCTGTGAATTTTAAGCTCCCATGTCTGACAATTCCTGGCTGAAGTGGTATACTTCATTGTATTTATTATTTCTGTTGATTTAAATCCATATAAAAAGTCCTTTTCAAGAAGTCTCAATAGGGTTTTAATTGCAAATGATGGACATCCCGTGACTGAAAATAATCCTGAGGAAGTAATGCTGGTTGAACTGGTGCTGCCTTCAGCAGACTGAGGTCACCAAGGCTGCGGTGAGCCAGAGGAGGATCTTACCACGGCCCTTGCCATAGGACCTAACCTGCCCAAGCAGCACACCAGTGGTTAAAGACTTCATGAAAGCCCTTACCAGGAAAGTTCTTTTGGTACATAGTATACAGCCTAGGTAGGAGGTTTCCCCTAGACCCTGCCGGAGAGGCAGCAAGGAAGATTAATCAATAATCTGACTGCGGGATTTTCCTGCAGGACCGAGGTTCACATGCAAACAGCTAAGGCATGACAGAAGTCCCTTGAAGTGGCTTAGCCTTGGTTCCGTACTCACCCCTGAATAAATGAGGACAAAACGTGGTGTACTTTCCAAGGCTCAGCTCATGGAAGCAGCTTCCTCTGTGCAATATGTTCTGCCTTGAACTTTGCCTCTCTGCTTGGGAGTTCATCGCCTGAAGGCTCTGACTCACAAGATCCCGTGGTCTCGGCTGCCGGAGGTTACTGCCTCTCTGCCAGAGGTTACCGCAGGGGTGGCAGAAGGTACCTCCTCAGCCACTTTGCAGTCAGAAATATTAGTTCAAACTACTGGAGGGAGGAAGGGGAATGATAGAGTTCACCATTGCTAAATCCACCAGAGCCCTATGACTCAGAGCTCTAAAACTGAACAGGTCCATGCAATTACTTTGAGTATATGTGGAAAGCAAAAAATCTCTTAAACTCTCTAGGTAGAGAAAATAATGGCAGTGATGTATTTCTTCTTATTCTAAGTAGATGCCATTAGAACCAGAGAGATAAAGGGTTAATCTCTTCCAGAATTCAGTATTGCTGATTATCTCCTGCTCCATCCTGAAGGTGAGCTAAAGCCTGCCAGCATCTTCTGGTGTTCCCCCAGTTCTGGTGTCACTCTGAGCCTTGCTGGAAGCAAAGAGTGTGATTCCACAGGCTTAGCCAGTCTGGAAGGAAAACCAATTTCTCCTACATAAGGTGAAGAATCACAGCACAATTAAGACTGATTATGAATCTTTTTGTATATTGTTAAAGACACTCTGCGTATTTTTAGTTAGATAATATAAAGTGTTTGGAAGATATTTTTATTATGAACTTGTACCAGGCCTTTAGACATATTTTAAATGAATGAGTTGCTTGACTGTAATCAAGAGTTGGGTTCAGTTTTCAGGGCCATCCGTGCAAAGTTGGTCGCATGCTTTGAACGTCTATCCATCTGGAAGAGTCACAGCTCATTCCACAGAGACCATCAAAGAGCCAAGAGATAATAACACATTTGTTTTCAACTGATAAAGGCCAAACTGGAACCATAAATTCAGGAGTAATAGTTTGTTACCAGTTGTTTGATAGATTTACCACTCTGTGCCATTGCCTGCTGAGCTTTGAGTTCATACCTTATTTTCATTATAAGTTTTTGTGGTTCTGTTATTCCTGCTTAGACCTGTTAATATGAAAATGTCTGAACATTGAGGTGTGTGTGGAATCATGTCTCCAGGGAACAGCGTAACCTTGTTGCTGAATCGTTTAAAGCCGGACTGCCCAAACTGTGCTGCTGGGAAAGAAATACTACATTAGCAGGGAAATGGACTACTTTAAGTGACCTAATAGGTGTTTTCCAATGCTAACTTCTGTAGTTCCACAATAGGAAAATATTGATTTAATGAGCCAAAAGAAAACATAAACTTCTTGGGGAAGAGATGAATTTCATGATGATTCACTCTTTTTTTTTTTAATCATGAAAAAGACTGTTTCTAACCTACATCTTGCAGGCAAACCCAGAAGCTATCATTTGTCAGCAAATAATAATGCATGGAGTGCATCCTTTTTCTTTATGAAAACAGCATAAATCTGAAATTCTTCCCCGCTGGAAAGAAATTTAATATTTAAAGGTAATTTGACCTGTACATGTGTGTGCCATGAATCTTTTATGTGACCTACAGCAAATGTATTTATATAGTATTATTCTGAGGATAGTTATCTCTTATTCATTTTCTGGGATATTATTTTTCTTTCTTTGACTAATGTACATTTGGCCTTCTCATTTCCCCACTCAGCCAGAACTGTGTTAACCTTCCTATTTATGCCTTTTTTCCCGGTTTTCAAGGTCTGGTAACTAACACTGGACCGTATGTGGCTAATATTATGATAGAACTGTTCTTTCTGCCAACATAAAAGATATGCCTTTTTTTTCCCAATCCCTTATTTCTACTGCTGTTGCTGTTATTATTACATAATTGAGTCAATAGTGATGTGTCCGGCGAAGGGGAAAACAATGAGAGAGTGGAAACGAACTATTTTTATTGTTTCACTTTAATTTCTGTTCCTTTGTAGAAAGAATCTGTGGGAGGTTCAGATGGTTTGGGGTAACCCGTTATCTCTGACCAGATCTCCCTTGTGGAGGACAGACCCCTCAGACTGAAATTCTGCACAGGGGTCAGCGCAACAGACACATCCCCCTTACATCCCACTTAGTTGAATTTTGAAGTAAGTCTGCATGAATTCAGAGGCCTTGTCATATCTCTCGACAACAGTGAATTTCATATGCTGAAATCCTGATGTGTAGGTCTGTTACAAGGGCTTTGATTGACAAAATGGCTTTGCTTGGGATGTCTGATGAGGCTACTGCCTCCAGCCCTGCCTCTGCTGCAAAGACATCTATACTGCTTGTCAGTCAGCTCCTGACACACCATCATTTACAGCATAGCATTTTATGGTAAATCATCACCAATTTCAGCTGGTTTTCAAACAGTGCATGGTAAACTGCAGTGGTTCAGGAGCTGATTGACTCCATAGCTCACATAGCTGTGGAAGGAGGAGTAGGATGGGCATCTGGGACAGTAAACTCATCAGATGTCCCAAACAAAGCTGTCCCTCCTCATCAGTCAAAACATTCCACTGCATCTTTGAGTTCAATGGATCTGACCTCTAATTGCTTTTAATCATGTGTGTTGATCTCCTACTTTTGTTACACTGGACCAAAACCTAAATCAGTCATTTTGCCTCCCAATTGCTCCCGACTGTTGGATGGGCAGGTCACTCAGCATCTTCACTGTGGCAGCATACGGCTGCATTTACCGTGTTCTTGTAATAGGTCTGCTGCCTCCAGGAAGTTCTGGTTTAACTGCACACAGTGGTATCTATAGGTTTAGCATCTCTCACTGCTGGAGCTATTGCTTCTACCTGCTTTGCACAAACACAAGATCCAGGAGTGGGTATGTCTCATGGAAGAGAGCATTCGGGAGCATACTGTTGCCCCTAAAAGCAGTTTGCATTATGTTCTCTGTTCTGGTCACCTTTTGCAGGTGTCCTGGTTTCATTAGGGCCAAGGACGTCCATTGGTCAAGGGAGACGTACAGAAGTGACTACTGCTAGCTCATCTGGTCCCCTGTGTGTTGTTGAACTGTCCTAAAAAAAAATGCCAACAAGGAAGGGGTGCCAGGCTGGATGCACAGTCCTGGAGAAGGGCAGGGAGGAGCTGCAGATGGACCTTTTCTTGCTGGTTGTCGTTCAGTAACAGTTGTGGTTCAGTTTCTGTGTTTCAGGATATGTTAAAATTTGAGCTTGGGAAAGAGGAATTTTTCCATAGGTTATTATTACATTTTTCTGATGTCATGAAAATATAAACAGTTCTTATTAAATCCTGTTATTTAATACAAAACACAAGGTTTAGGACTAAACTCTTTGGCAGGATTCTTCACATATAGCACTGGCAGAAGCACAGAGAAGAAATTCGTATCTATGAGTTGTCTGTATTACTTGACACATTTTTGTTGGGAAAGCCAGCTTGGTTCAGACATAGTGTAATCATACCAGACCGTTTGCCCTTTCCCGAGTCTCCCATTGACCTTCATACTCCAGTGAATCTTAATTTTTAAGCCTAGGGAAAGATAGCCTGTTGCTTCAGGATGTTGCTTCAGGCCCCTAGCGGCATTAAATGTATTGTTTAAAATCTCTTAACGCTGTAAATAAAATTGTGCCTCTTATACAATTGAAACTGAGGTACTCAGTGGGCTGAGGAGAAAAGAAAGCAGGCTAGGGGAAATGGTAAATAAGCATAAAAATATCCAAAAAAGAAGCTGAAGTGCAAAATACAGAAGTGCATATCTATGTGTAGAGACATGTGCATACATGTACGTCCATGTGCGCATGCCCACACACACACAGAGTAACTTTACCCAAGTTCTGATAGTAATTGAAAAGCAAAGGGACTCCTCAAAATACAAATATTCTTTCTTTTTTTTTTTAACGTCATGAAAATTTGCAGCCAGGATTTATGACTGTAACATTATTTGTCCGAATGGTGTATGTCGGATTTATATCTGGCTACATGTAAGTAACTATGTGTGTATGTGTATGTACATGGTTTTGTTTCCTCCATGAGTTTATTTTTCTTGTTTCCACATGCGAAGATCTGAGTATGAGTGTTAAAAGGTGTAATTGTGATAAGTTGGTAGACATTCAAATTGTGAAGCTTATCTGAGGCTTGTCTGGGTGAATGTGCTGTAGATGCAAAAGTATTTTCAAAACCTCACAGGAACTGGACGTCTCTTACAATATTTCAAATGGAATCATTTACTTGGACTTAAAAATTTTAGATGCTCAAGAAAATATAAGGATGGGGAATAAAAAAAAGCTACTTAAACTTCCAAAAGATTTAGGCCTGATTTCAGACCAACTGGTCACATAAGATGTTAGCTGAAGAGGCAGGGTCTTCACTGTCAAGCTGACAGTGCTGTATGGAAGTGTTTTGTACTGAAGGTCCCAGGGAATTTCAGTCTGTGGCCTTGTAATTTGGCTTTCTGTGCTGGACAGAAAAAAAGAGGACTTTGCTCTCATCTTTACCTAGGGATGCACAGCAAATTCTCAAATTTGCCTACATGGCATAAGAAAAAGAAAAAGAGGGTTCCGACCATAGGAGAAACTTGAAAATTAACCTTGGCCTTTTGCATGGTAGAGATTATATTGCAGAATATAAATGGTCCACAAGCCCTAGATAAGAAGCAACCTAGATCTGTGCTGGCCCAGATAGATGTTATTCCTCCAGGTAAGACACACTGTAAACACACTTAGAAGTAACAGAATGAAAAAAACTTGTTTCCCCTATTTCTTTAGAACACTTAATCCGAAGAGGACAGCAGGACCAGCTCGTAGCCTCACAACCCAGGACTTCCTCTGGATTCTTTTAATACTTCCATGGTGTTGTGTTTCTCCTGTGGTCTTTCAGCTCAACGTGTTTCTGAGCCACTTCCCAGTTCCTCAAGAAGAAAATTCTCAGTCTAAAGGACTGATGCAAGGACTCAATTTCCTCAAGGTATGGAGCAAAGACACCTCCCAGAACTAAATTTTCCCACTTGTACAAAGTATGAAACTTCCAATTTATGGAGGAGGGTTTATCAAAAGTGGGGTTTTTGGAGTTAACAGTAGGCAGTGCTAATTAGACCTTTGGGGATTTTGTTGCATAGGGACAGACATCGCTATTTTGTCTCCACTGTAGGATACAAAATGTCTCAGAAATCTGTTGAATCAGGAGCTAAAGTGGGTCCAGCTCTCTCCAGTCTTGTGCTGCTTTAAGAATCTTGGGAAGAACAGATGTTGTGGGTGGTTCATTGCACCGATCAAGAACATCTGGTGATGTTTCTGCTTCCCAGAATGTCATGATTTTGAGAGATATCATGACAAAGAATATAAATATGTCAGGACCAATCTTTGACATTCAGACGTGAGGAAATCAGTGTTGTTTCAATGCTTATAGATCACTTAGGAGTAGTCAGTAAATTGCTCAAAGCACTTCATTCTGACTTGAGAAGGATTCCCCGGGCTCCAGAAAATGTCTCTAGAAAATGTGGTTTCAAGAGGTACATGTTAATATTCCCTTCGTTAGCTGAAACTGAGAAATGGAGAGAGCACAAGAGTGCATAGCAAAGCCGCAACCTCCCTTGCTCGAATGACTCACAACAAATTGTCTCCTCTGTGGATCTCCATCTGTGGAACCTTAGGGAGATCTGAATCTGTTTATACTGTGTGCTCATTCAGATACCAGAAATCACATGCCCTTTCCTCTGAGGACAGCTGAATGACGTGCAGGTAATACAAGCCTTTCAAAAGGCCTGACACAGCAGCTTATTCTTTCATCCACTACCCTGCAACAAAATATTCCAATGGATTTTTCCAGACCCTGTCAGGTGGGGAAAAAGGAAGGATGGACAAACATACAAGATTTTTTTTTTTTTTGTTCTGCCTTACTATTCTCTTCTTTTTATTTCTTATTTTTCAGTCAACCTGACTTTGAAACAGAGCAAGCAGACTTGATCTCACCATGCCTTGGCTGTCCTGGGGATTGAAATTGCACTGAGCCTGGAATAGATGTGCATGGAAATTGCACATTTTAAACTGATGGCTGCACAAGATCAGAAGCCGTGGCAATGCTGACATTTTTGGCCTGGAACTTGGCAGGGCTGTGAAAAAATGTGGAGCTGCTGTTGCAAATGGCTCATTTTCTGACTTGGAGGGGAAGGACCTGTAGTTTCAGAGGTACCACTTCTGCAGATCAGTGACGAGGTGGAGACTTTGGTATCAGTCCACTAGCATATCTCTCGCAAGCTGAGAGAGTTAATATAAAGCATTGTAATCTCTTTCACAGCCTCCAGGACTCATAAGAAACCATAAGAAGAAGTTTCTCAAGCTTAAAGTGTTCTATAAGTGTACTAAATCTTAAGTCTCCTGGAGGCCACTGGGGAAATGAAAAGGTGTAGTTGTCACACTTTGTCAAAGTATAACATCTATATAATAAGCCAGTTAGCTCCCTTTCTTCAGACCCAGCCCAGCTTGATGTACTAGGGCCATGTTCATTGTTTCCCAGTTTTATTGATGTGGTTTTTTATGAAAGCAAAAAAAAGCTAACCTTGGGCCAGATCCTCAGATGTTTTAAATTGGTGTTGCTCCACTCTGGCTGATGGGACTGATTTATTTCAGCTGGGAAGCTGGCTCCTGACTCATATTCTCAGTCTCTTCCATCTCTCTAGCCCTTTAGTTTTGATTTCTGGACCTTTATTTTCATTTAATTGTAAAAAAGAGGCCAAAAATTGTTATGTCTTTAACCTCAACTCTGAGCAAATGTGACTCGGTTATAAGTTGGACAAGCAAATGGGTGACTGAAGGAGGTTTGTTTGCTTTGTAAGTCAGACCTTGGCTTCTACAGAGACGAAAGAGACTGTCTGAGATGGGACCTCTGAGGAAGGAGTAAAACCAAGAAAGGATATACTCGCATCAAATTAAGGTAAACCAAGTTTAACAAGAGATCAGCAGAAGAAATGAACAAGCAGAGTAAGTATGGAGAGGAGACAGCTATTCATAATGATTTTCAGGTCATTTTTGGCAGAGCTATGGAGAGAATGAATGGTGAGGAGATGGGGAAGAGCTATAGCAAGTGTGAAACCTAAGGAAGAAAGAGAAGGGAAAAATGTCATGATAGAATGGGAAATAAAGCTCTAAAGAGGAGATGGACACTTGTACAATGGCCCTTGGTTTATATTCCCTGCCTCAGAATTGTCACTTCTAATTATCTTTTCACCTTTGGTTATTAACTGCAATCACAGAAAACTAATAATCACCAACCTTGCTTCAAACTATTCATTGGATAGTGCTAGAGATCATAACAGTTTTCTTAATATGACCATATAAATAGGAATAACTAAGAATTAAAATAAAAGAAAAATAGAGTCATGAGTCTACGAGTCAAATGTCTTTTAACAATTAAAGTTTCTATAGTTTCTAAAGTTTCTTTAATTTTAACAATTACAGAAGAAGGTTAACTGCTAGATTCCTTGACACTCACACATGCCTGATACGTTTAGTATCTTAGACGCAATTTTCCTTTCTCCTCTCTCTCTTTTTTTTTTTATCCTGTGGAAGCTAAAACTTTATTATAAAATTGAAGATAAGTATATCAGTTTGTTGGATGCTGGCAGAGCAGAACACAAGCAATGAGAAGATAAGGAAATTTGGTCAAATACAAAAAATACCATGGAACCTAAACCAAATGACATCAGATAAGACCTCCACTGACTTTCTATTAAAAATGTAATAAATAAGGATCACAGATTTTTTTTTTTTCCTGGCACTTTTTTTGTTATTGTCTCTATTGCTTCAGAAGTGTATCTGTATTAGTGCTATTTTCCCATTCCCATTTGTAATGAATAAGTGCAGTTCTGATGGGTCCAGATTAATGATGAGACTCCCTCTCTCTCTCTCTATGTTTTTTATTTAAAGACTTTACTATACTCCTGTGGGACAGCCTTACTGGCCTGCTTAGGGACATAAGAATAGTATTGACAAAAGCCAGGGAATCCTGAAATCTTGACGGGTAGGTCTGAGAGCATGAATTGGCTGGTGAATTCAAAGGCTGGTGAATTGGATGGAAGTTGAGTTAAAATCACTGTAAATGTTAATGTGATCAGTAGTGGCAATATTTGGATCTGGGTGAATATTCAGCTTCCCAGATGTTCAGAGCTAGGCTCTTGGATGGCAATAGAGCAGCGTATTGAATTTGTTTGTGGAGCATAGTGTAGTTCTGTTGAACCAGTTCAGCTACATGGACTGGTGTTATTCTTGGCTATTGGAAAGGTCTTCCAGTTAAGTTGCTGCTTCACCAAGTGGGAAGAGGGGGATTTCTAAAAAGGAGAGAAAAAGGCAGAATTCCCTCTTGAGGTCTGTTATTCATTCTAAAATCTCTTCCGTTCACCAGAGACTTCCAAAAATACAGTTTGTCTGCAATGTCTGTGGGATGTCACCGATGATGAGAGACAGCTGCAGATAGCTTGACTATTGTGTTTTCTTCACCCATCTTGGATATTTTCCTGTGCAGATGCAATTACCCCTAGCTCGCAATTTTTGTGGATTTAACAATATAGAGACTGGGAACCAGACCATGAATTGCAAACAGCACATATTTAATTGACAGCTTGTCCAGGGTTTTAATGTGTCTAGATCTTGGTATCACCTTGCTAGGAACCCAGGTAAGCTTTGTGTCGCTGTATAGAACTATAGAAATAATAAAATATATCCTGATTCATGGCATAGCCTGTTGGAGAGAGGTAGGGGAATTGTGGCTGCTCTTAACAGCAACCCTCTCCTCATTTCATTTCCTATGACACCTACAAACAGAAAACGGTCACAGTTTCAGTCCAGGCAGCACATTAGAAATAAGGCATAGAATGGATAATTTTGGCCTTGAAAGCATCATGGAGTTGTTTTATTTCTGAGGACATTTCATAGACTGTTTCCATCCAGGAATATTTTAACCTTTCCGACAGTACAACGCTCACATCTACCTGTGTGGCTCAAGCCAGGCTGTCTCAGGGCTTTGGCACTGATAAACTTTGAATGACAGGGAAAATATATGTTACAGGCTGGAAAAGATAGAGTCCTTTTGATGGGAGAGGAATCCCCTTTGGGCTTGACGTTTGCCTGTGGCCTTAGGTGAGGGTTGCTTAGTGGTGTCTGCTCGGTCTCCAGTGGACAATAGTCTGTGCCATAAAAGGACTCCATGCATAATATGGCATATTTGTTGGCCTCTGCCTTGAAGAAATCCAGATGAGTGCTGTTTATTTCCATCTAGGGACAATCTCCAGGAGGAAAGATAGTACTCTTTGGCTAACAGATATCTATGCCATTTCATTTTATTCCACCTTTCAGTCTTATGGATCTTTTTCTTCTGCCTTTTTTCTTTTTCTCTCTGCATTTAACTGGCATGGGTGAAGTTTTAAGCATCTATGACTTTCTTGAAAACCAAAAGGAGTGAAAATGATCAGTATTCATTATACGCTTTAATTAAATTTAAGTAAAGAACGTTAAACATGGTATGTACAAGTGGGTCTAAATAGTGTCCATATAATTCTTCCCCCTTCACGCTTTAAGTTCTCAGTTCTTAGGCAGAATCGGGTCATAAAAAGTTAAGAGTCAACTGTAAAAATCAAATCTCAGAGAAAACGTGCTGGGAAAAGAAAAAAAGACAACAAACCCACCAAAACCCAAACAACCCTAACACATTCATGCTGTCTGCCTGGCAATAGTAATCTTTTCCCCTCTGATACTGCACAACGTAGCCTTACAACAGGGTATTTTCCCACTACTAGGCTTAATTTGGGGTATACAAATATGCACACAGACACACGCACACCCACATGTGCATCCCGTAGCAGACAAGAGCGAGTCAATAAGAGCGAGAAAGTGTGTGTCACACCCTCTAAATTCAGGTGGCCTCAAGCAGTGCCATATAATCCCAGCCTCAATTAAACTTTCCAAGGTCAGTGGTGTTCTACCAGGTCAGACATAAATAAGTCAGGTGAGAGTCCTAGGGCACTGAAAAGCCATATTTATTCTTTATCCACAGTTCATAGCTATCAAATGAAGCCTAACAGAGAGAGGGAGAGAGAGTGTGTATGAGTGTGGCTCTCAAAGCTGCTCCTGTTGTAAGTACATACTTTTTTTTTTTTAAAAAGAAAAACCACAGTTCTAACTCACCCGTACCTCAAAACTGCAGAAAACTTCACTGTGACTGTGGAATTTTCAGGAGGACAAAGAAAGAGATTTTAATTCAGCAACATTATGTTTAATGACTAAATTATTCAAGTGAAAGTATCCTATTCAAGCTGAAGATTTTTTCTAATTTTTTTAAGAAAGAGTTCTCATCCTTTTAAAATTAAGTTTTGTCTGTAGCTAAGTCTTTACTGTGTGGAGTGTGAGACCAGATGCCAACACAAACCCCTCTTGAATTCAGATATACAGATTTCATGTCCTGATTCAGCTAGTAATGAAAATGGGCCAATATTGCACAGTCTATTGGGCTTGTAAACAGCATACGTAATTTTCTCTAGTTTTGAGGAAGCAGAGGAAAGAGTGGAGAGAATAATTATGTCTATAACTTAGTCCAAAAGTGTTAAAGATTGTGGACTTATATTGGCTTCTCTGGGCGTCAGACCCACTGAGAAGAGTTATCATATTCAGAGAAAGCAATTAAGGACAGTTGAGGTGCAGTGATTTCTGTACTGTCTGAAGAACTAAGTGAATTTTCCAGGTCTCTATGACTAATAACCTAATAAATATATATGTTTTAATAAACCAACATACCACAAGTCTACCTTGCTGTGCTGCATACTATTTTAAAGGTAGAGTTTTGACTTGCAGAGTTAGACCTTTCTCATTGTTTAGCAGGGGGAAAAAAAAAGATGGAAGACTATTTTAGGGAGGAGAATTAAAAAAAACAAAGCCAAAAAGAAAATTGTTCTCCTAAACTCTCACTTCTCTATCTCCAAAACAGAAAACCAAACCCCTGAAAAGTGCAAGTACAGTCATGTTGTAAGATTGTTATAAGCAGAAAGTGTAAGTACTTTTTTCTAAGAAGGGCTCAGAGGTCTGGAGCTGGTTTTGTTCTGTTGACCTAACTTGATTTACACCAGTTTACACAGTTGAGAAACCGATACATTAATGCTGCCGGGAAAGTCGTCTCATACCTTTTGTTTGTTTTTCCTTATTTAATCTTTTTATTATGATTAAGATATGGCGATCTATTAAGTAATGTGTATAAGGTGAATATATATTTGTTTTCTAATGATTTTCACTCTTCTGTTGGGAAATAATTTTGAAAGTGCAATTGAATAATAACAAAAATAAATTTCCAGATATCTTTGTGAATAATAGTGCCAGCTTTTATTTAGTATATATGAGAGGAGCACATCATTAATTATTGTGAACATTCAGACAGTGGATACTTATACATCTGGTTCTGAATCACTGAATATATACAATTTTTGTCAAGAGTAACTCTTAATCTGAGAAATATTCAAACACATGTATAATCACACATTTATCTTCCTTGCAATAACTTACAGACTTCCAATCAGGGAATGGAAAAAATACTAGGTGATTAGCATGTCCAGACACATAAAGATGAGTGTTGATTAGTTAAAGTGAGCACTTTCCAAACAAGGAAAAGTATTTGTCAAAACTGTTACACAATCTTGGATATATTTGCTACATTCATCGTCAAGCAGCTGTATTAGTGATTCCGATTCTGAAAATTTTAAGATAAAGTTAACATTAAAAAACACAGGCATTAGGGAGAGTTTATGGGCGACAAAGTGTCATAGAAAAGTGTTTACAGAAATATCAGTTTTATTTTATAGGCATTCATATTAGAAATCATTTTAGCACTTGGTATCCATTAGCATGTGTTAGGAGTCCTCTGCTTCTATGCCTCTGGTTTTAACATCTGTAAGTATAAGAGAAAATCTTGACAAATGTTTCTGAAGGTTTTATGTGCTCTTTATCCCAACACTGGATTGCAATCTGTGTTATGCCCGCTACAATAATAAAAGAATCGGGATCAGATGACTGGTTCTACAGATTAGATGTGAAGAAAGTGTGTTACAACAACATACCAGCTTCCTCTTAGATTTTAACCGTAAACCATGTTTCAGTGAGAGGACAAAAGGGGGGGAAAAAGGAAAATTTATCTTTTTGTTATATCTGCTTCTATCATGTTTCCCCAGCTAGCTCTCAAAAATGTGTCCTGGTAGTGAATACATTACATGACTCATTCTTGAAGGAAGGAATTAAAGCAAACCTCAAGCAATCAATGCCATAAGAAGTTTCACCAATAGCTGGAACAAAAGGTGATTAAATGAAACTGAATCCAAGAACACTTTTTCCCCGAGAGGAAAAGATAAAATGTCCCTTTAAGGCTAAGTTGTTATAAACATATATAGTTTTTAAATATAACTCCCACCTCACTGAAGCACTCAATCTTAAATACTGGCAGGTAGCAAGGCCATGGAAACTCCTTCGGCTGGAGGGTCCCATTCCTCACTTAACAGACTTTTTGATAGTTTACAGTCATCTCCACCATGCTAAAGATACTAATTAAGAGATATGAGCCAAGTGCTTTTTCCAGGTCCAAGCTAGATTAGTTACAACATCCAGAGTTATTAATTGGAAAGGAAAGGAGAGGACATTAAAGAGGGCACTATATAGCTCAACATTTTGTATAGCATCCGTGTCTTTGATTTTTCTGCTTCTCAATTTATTCAGAATAAACACTTGAAGTCAGTGGCTGAAAAGAAAGTAAATGATCATAAAGTTGTCTTCTGAAGAGATTCTCAGCCCAGGGAAGCAGCACTGTAGCAGGCAAATTGAACAGCTCTTTAGCTTTCATGGATGTGAATAAAGTCACTTCTGAGGGGAGGGGATAAAGTGGGGAAACACGCGTAGTCTAACTGTCATGAAATGTGGAAATGCAGCAAGAACACATATTTAGTCATCAGAAAAGGGATCTCTCAGACTTTTATTGCTGAATTCATTGTGCTGCTAACATGCTTTACTTCATGTCTCATTTTCCCCATCTAGCAAACATGGATAATGATTTACTTTTGGTGCAGTTTAGAGTGAGAAAGAAATTGGTACTGAATTGCCTTTTTCCACATTCTAGAGTGCTTCAGGGTCTAAAAAGCCCAGGGGTTCCTCCAGATTCAGCCTGCTACAGAGGACCATGCAGGGATTGCTCTACTGGCCAAAATCTTTGCTCTAGCTTACTCTTTCCTCGGGACCTATCCACCATCATGGGCAGGAGGACATGGTCAGTACACGCAGCAGAAATTGTTCAATCCATCATCAGCCAGTCTTTGCAGCACCACTTTTTGACTACTTTGATTACACAGTACTGGAGTCAAATGGCTGTGGAAAATAAGCCACTGTCTCTAATCTGCTTTGAGATGCCCTTGGACATGGTGCTGGGGGACAAAAAGTAAAAATTATTTATTATTATTTTTGTTATTTCTATAGATTTTTACACATCCAGAGTTCACACTGGGGGAGAAAGTTATGAACCTGTTATCTTTCATGTGTAATATTATTGATCAAAGCCAATGATGACGTTAAAGTTATATAAATGTTTTGTAGGCCTATAATGATTCATGACTTTCTGTACAGTAGCAATGTTCCTGATGTTGTTGCACTGTCTGGAGCTAATGTTCTGATTAATGCATGTTTTCCTTCCTGATTTAAGAAATAGCTTATGGCTAAAAATCCTTAGATGTTCTCTGATTTATTGCATCTTTGTTCTTTTTTCCCTTTTCTTTCCAGCTTTTTATTCCTATATATGTATGTATAGTATAAATATATGTATTTGTAAACGTGTCGGCTTTAGAGATATCCCTGATGCAGTACTCTCATGAGTTGTCTCTAAAGAGTGGTATTTGTATTGAAAAATGCATTTTGTTAGACCATGTCTGTGAATCTATCATCTGATGGGGGTACTCTAATCCGTGTGTGTTGTTCATCAAAACAACACCAAACAAAGGTGGCCACATCATTTACTGGCTTGTGGGGGACAAGGAGGAGGCTGCTTCTACTGTTAAAACAGCATGAAAAGTCAGGGTGATCTATCATAGTTATGGTACAGAAGTATCACATGCACCCCAACTCTTGTTTCCCAGGCAGTGGGGGATGCCTTTGGGAAGGCAGGGGCTGTGATGGGATACGCCTTGGGCTAAACAGCTGAATGGTCTACAGGGAACAACCTCTAGAAACGTGACCTAGCTCAGTCCTTTGGTCCAAGTAATGCTGAGGTCTGAGCACCAGAACCAAACAGCAGAAGGTTGACTTAGGGTACTCTCCTTGGGTATTCATAGAGGTGATTGGGGCAGAGGACAAGCTTGTAAACTGTTGTCCAGAAATATAACTAGTTTTGTTGTTTATGGCCTCTCCTTGGGAAATAGAGTCAATGGAAATTACTCTGCTTCTACAGAGCAGTCAGTGTCTGTTTGATTTTCCTTTGAATTTCCTCATGTACTGAAATCTAAGTGTTTATGGTGATGTCCATGTTGATTTCTTCAGTCTTAACTCAGAAAGCACTGAAGTCAAGAATAGTATTCCCCAAAAATTTTTGTTCTTAGAGGTCTTTGTTAGGGACAAGACATTTGTATTTCCTCTGCTGCAGGGACTATCCACAGATTCAATATATTTTATTTTTTTTAGGTCTATTTACTAGAAGTGGACTGTTTGCCAGTTAGCCCTCTGGTCCCTTAGCCTAAACTTGCTGGAGGAGTGGTGTGCAAAAGAAAGTACCCACTTTGTTTTTATCTGCTATGCTGTAAACCACCTACTTGTGTCCTTTTGTGTCTTTTGTGAAGCCTGTTAATAGCTGTTACTGCTAATTGCTGTGCTTAGCTTGCTGTGTTCATCTATGGGCAGAAACCAGGGAGATCAAAGAGCAGTATACTCCATAAAGTCTCGCAGTATTCATTCTGTAGCTCTAATTCACCTGCCCATGGCCGAGGTACTACACTGAGGGATGGCACAAAACATCCGAAAACAGATGGAGAGAGAAAAAAGGGGTTTATTTCACTCAAACTTTTGGACTGCTTCAGCTGTAGGTTCAAAATGAAGTGTTTTGCACTGCTTTGATGCCGGATAGTGCCTTTGGAGGCTACTCCAGGGCCTCTTTGTTATCTGAAGTAGCCTATGAGGGATGATAAGTTTTTCCTTTTCTTAAAAAAACAGTTGCATAGAAACATAGGACTTGACAAAACCTCACGAATCATGAAGTTTCAGTCCTTCAGTAGATGTTTAAAACCCACAAAATGTGTGGTCCATTCCCTCAAGACCGTAACAAAACTAAGATCTTTATTATAAGTGATGTCAAAATCTTAAAAATGTACATTGTTCCACCAAATAAGAGTTGAAGGATCAAGAGCCTTCTCAGCATCCAATGCATCTGAAATTACAAGTGCCTTGGAGGTGAACATGCTCACCTAGTCCTGTGAAGGGGTTCCAATCTGATGTTACATTGGAAACCCCCTTCCACCTCCCCTTGACTTAGAAGTGGGAGCCCTGACTGGCATTATTATGAAAATTTCAAAGGGTTGTAGGTATTCTCAAACACAAAAAGGCCTCCCTGAGGCCTTTCTTCAGACTTAATTTTGGATTCTGACATGAGACACACCAATATTATTAAGCTGCATTGACCATGTGCAGTCTTTTGAGGGAGAAATGATTGCAAAGGCAGTGTTTTTCAACTGGAGATGGCCTTGGCACCATCAATGATTTGGGTAGGTTCTAACTTGGAATCTACCCCCTGCGGAACAGAGAATATATTTTTTGGTATCTTGGTCCTTAAATGATTTTGGGTTGATAATATCAGTCATGCCACCAGCTTTGGCACAGCTATGGACTCCAATAGCGTTTAAATGACACAACTTTTTTTGCTCATTCTTCAGCAGCCTCATTAATTCTTGTAAGAAAGACTTCATTTTATGTTGTTGGGCAAAATACATTAAGAATCCAAATTTGGTGTCTCCCAGGGGTCTGTCATGCTTTACAGTATTCACCAGATCCCTAGCACGTTATTATGGGTTGCCTGCTTGTGTAAACTATAGATTTTTGTCTCTACTCCAATGGATTGTTGATATAAAATTACTAGCTGATGTTTATCCACAGACATAGGAATAACAGTATCTTTAACTATTCCTACATATTTTGTGTCATTATGACTGTAAGGGCTTGTCTGAATAATAAAGATTCCCTTGAGTAGGACTCACTAGGGTAAATGACTGTTTAATAAAGACAGATAATGTAGATGAATCATTCTGACTACTTAGAGGAGCAATTGTGCTAAAACTCCTAACTTACACAAAGTCCTTCTGAACACATTAGGGGGTCAAATTCTGCCCCTTGAAATCATTGTAACATTGCTGCTGAGTGGGAGAGGACTGAGGTCTCACTTTAGGAGCAGGGACAAATTTTTAACAATGTGAATTTGCTTCATTTATATGGGTGAAACTTAACTGCTATCATGTTTTAAACTCTAAGACTCTAAGTAGTATAAAAACATGCCTACATAAAGGTCTATATTCCATCTTCATATGTTGAAATATATGTTTAAAATAGATTTCTGCTAAATTATATGGCTTAGTTTTCCCTCTTCTCCATGATGTGATACTTCACGCTACACTGAAAGAATAAGAATATGAGTTTATTAAGTTTACTCAGAAAACTATTCAGTCATCTGTATGAGCTCTTGGAGCTATGTCAACATTTTCTTGAAAGATATCTGAGATTATTTGATGTTTACTTTTTTAAGTACAGTATTTGTGAGTAAAAGTGCACAAGAACATTTTATTACATTTTAAATGTAATTCCTGATCCCAGGGTACTGTCTATATAAATCTGAACAAACCTACGAAATCACTATCTATATTAGATCAGCAAATCCTCTCAGTCCCAGAACTGGTCACTGTGTTAAGAATAAGAGGCAAAAGTGAAATTCCTTGGTAATAAAACTTCTGAGCCTTGACAACTGTGAGGTAATGCCATTTCTTGCAGCATTGCCCAGACCTTTCAAAGTACACTACTCTTTATTATATGCCTTTCCTCTGCCCCTAAACCTTCACTTCTAAAGTGCACATCTCACAGGTAACTAGTATATAATGTACTTTTCAATCAACCTCCTAATTCACTCAATGTAGCATGAGTTTTAGATAAACCAGGAAGATGTGAAATGCAGAATAAAAGGTTTAGGTTGTATGATATCACTCACCTGTTTTAAATCTTTTGCTATCTGTGGAAAAAATACAGCAAGAGCTCTCCTTCAGGATAATTCAGGGTGGCCCAGCTCTTCTCCCAGGCAGCAACGACACCAGCTCCCAGCACTACTGCAAGGTCCTGCCCCTGATCTTCTGGGGGATTTACATCTTCGTTCAGCCTGTTCTCTCTGAGCCTTTTGTCGGGCCGTGTGTAGGCAAGAAAATGACGTCTCCCTTGGATCCACCAGCTCTGCAGGGGGAATTTTGCCCTGTAAGCCCCCGTGCCTGTGCTGGTATTGCACTGTCTTCACTCTAACATGCTTCTGTGTTTCAACCAAGAGTGGGAGTGGGCAGCACTAGAAGGGCTGAGATGGTTTTGCTTTTGTGCTGCCTTTTTGGTTTCATGAAGTAAAAATTTCCTAAAGGTGAAACACAGAGTGAATCAATTTTCATCTGGAAAGCAGAACGAGGAGACTCGCAAGGGCCTGTCTCTTAATTACCAAATTTCCCATAACTTATGTGTAAGTCCCCTACACTGAAGAACCTAAATTCAGCATTAAAATCTGTGTTGCAGTTTGTGAGCAGATCCAAGCTTTTGCAGAGTAATTGTTGGCGGCTGCTGTTATTATTTACACTTGCACATGCAGACCGCGGTGGGCTTGCCTCTGCTGGCAGTGTGGATAGGTTTAAATTTACTCTGATCAAGGCAAAATACCCTGCTGAGAGGCTCAGGTTCAGCATCAAAGTATCTGACTCTTGGACAAGAGCTGCTGTCTAGCTGGCAAGCCCAGAACATGGGCTTGAGTAGGATTTCAGTTGTGTGCAGTAATCCCTGTGGACATACACAAAAGTTTTTGAGGGGCTTAATACATGAGACAGATATATGGCAAAAATATAGTCCCATCTCAAAAATATATGCTCCAGAGTTAACAATCATAGAGTTTGTGGGAGTACTTAAAGATAAAGGTAAGGAGCAGCTAGTAATTATGTATACAGGTTTTTGGTGTTTTTTTTTTTTTGCTGGCCTTGAATCAGGCTAATCTTTACTGCAAAAGGTAGATCATGGCCAATATGGAAACATTTGTGTTATGCAAATTCCTCTGAAATGGTTGAATGACAGGTAACTGATTGTATTTTGGAGCTGTTCCATGTAGAGTGAATCAACAATTTCCAGCACGTCAGTCCAGCAAAAAACTGCATGGTTCCTTTTAATGCATACATAGCTGTGAGCTTCTGTGTTGACTGCTTTCGGTTGAAACTAGAAATAGTTTTAAAAAAAAAAGAAAAATAGTATTTAGACCTTAGAGGTACTGAGAAATCTAAAAGATAGACTGAATTCATCCTGAGATTTCTAATCCAGAGATTTCCCAGCAAGCTTGACTGTGATAGGTTTTCCTCCCTCTCTGCTCTAGTCCCACATTACTCCCCCTGACAGCCACAGGGAGACATATGAGTGTGTCCTGGAGCAGCTTGAGCCTCTCCATGGAGAGGAGCGGGGATGGAGCTCCTCGTGTGAACCCAGGGCGGGATAACGCCCCTTGCTGTGTGGGTGGATCAGTGAGACCACCTGCGGGGTAAGACTCCATTCCTTAGACATCACAAACTTCCCAGTCTGCTCCGTCAGAAACAGGGGCTTTGTGACTGGCCTTAGCACTGGGCACCACAGGACCCTACAACACCAGTCGAACTCTTAAAACGCCGGCTCTACAGTTCTGTGGACAACAGATGAGGTGGTCTTGAGAATAAATCCTGCCAAATAGCTTTCCTATTTCAAAAACTTGTAGGGCTTCACTTCTGGATGGGCTTGCTGTTATCTGGCACCAGAGCGCACGGGATTAACTTTTCATACCCGTAGCATTGAAATAAATAGGAAACATGATTTCAGGAGAAAGAAAAATGCAGTTATACAAAGAGTACCACGATGATTTTCTTTTTAAATGGAAGCTTGGCCCAGTCAGGAATCCTCATAATTTAATTTGCACTGGCCAGAGATATGTGATCCTTCCCCGCAAAATATTTTACATTGCATAGGTCACATTAATTGTAAACATGCTGAAATGCTCTCTACTACTGCTGCTGTCTCTGATTCATTGGTGACCGGTACAAGGAGGCAACACATGCTTATTGTTAAAAAAAAAAAAAAAAAAAAGAACAGAAGGATCATCTATTGCTCAGATGAAAGACAGAGACAAAATAACCAATCTGTAATGCAGATTTATTAATAGTCATTCACTGGTTTTCACTGAAATACTCTTCACGTAACCTTGACTTTATTAAGTAGTCCTTAAGGTGCATTTTGAAGACAGATAATGAGTTTGGGGAATAGTCTTATCTACATCAAGCTAATCTTTAACAGCTTGGAAGGGAACTCACCGAAACTTTTCCACTTTAAGTGACATAGCCATGTTCAAATCAAGCCTTTTAAAATGTCATTTTAATAGGAAGAGTTTACAGGCATTTTTAATAGCTATACTTCATAGAGGAATATGATTTAAACAAAGGCGATAGAAAAAGTTATTGAGTTTTTAATAGTATTAATGGGGCTGGAGGGAAGCGGCGTTGGAGAAACAGGAATGCTACTGCAGTGGAGTGGCACTTAGTGTCTTGATTAGTAAAGACAAGGCAGCCCTTCCTTGAAAAAATAGCTTCTTTTACAGCGGCTGTCTCTTTAAAAGGGAGGACTGGGGCAAAGGCAGGGGTTTTGAGTGGTATTTCGATGCTGAGCCTGCACATGCCACATTGTCCAGCTTCCACAGGCAGAAGTTTGCAAGAGCCTCCTGACCCTTTGCTGATGCAAAGGCGGGTTGTGTATGCGAGGGAGAGAGGGATGGGGAGGGAAGAACAAAAAGAAACTCAAAAGAAAACAATCCGAGAGTCACTATTTTAACGAGAACTCAGATTTAAGCCATATGTACTTTCCCCTCGGTTTCCCGCCTGTCCTTGAAAATAATTTCACTTTTCCTGCGTCGTGTGTAAAACCACAGACGTGGTTGTGCACCCAGAGGCACACACCGGTCTTTCCCTCCGGCTCATATATAAGTTGCTCGCACCGCAGGCTGAATTTTAACCCGCTAGTATAGCCAGATGAATTACATGAACCCTCTTCTGCTGATTCCAGTTGGCTTAGCTCATTTTGTTTTGCTTGCTTTACTGTTTGGGCATCAAATGTCCCAGCTCTCCCAGTGCACACACATTTGGTTTCTGACTAATGCGAGGCCTCCGTCAGAGAGGCAGCGTTTGTCATTTAAAATCCAGCATGTCTTAGAGTCAGGTCGTGACTCAGATACCACAAACTGTATACAGAATAGACCACAAATTCCTCCAGTAAGATTGAACAAGGCTTTCCGAGAAGCCACTTCCCCCGCTGGTTATATCCTAACCCTGACTGACAGGTAGCAAATAACCATGGTTCTGGAGTGGCATTTTTGCAACTATTTTTTTGTTAAAATTTTTGTCTGCTGTATTCACGGCTGTTTAAAATCCTGTCTTTTTCTGTGCATACAGAACAGTGCTTTTAGCTAGAAAGGTGGCTATAGAAATTTTGGTTGGTTACATTTTTACAGAAATATTGGCATCGATCGACTCTAAGCTCTGAGGCCAGGGATTTTGAGCGGATGCCAAACGCCAAGGCAAAACTCAACCTGATCCATTCGGGTTTCCTTCAGCCGCAGCTGCAGCTCTCACGTGCTTTGTGCACAAGACCCATAAATCGGCTGGGGTTTGCTCAAACCGTTCCTGAACTTTCGCAAAACCTTTCGATGAACCTGCTAGGGACTGGGAAGGGAGGGAGAGAGGGGATGGGAGGCTGCGGGGAGGTTTGCAAGGAAACCTGAAACCAGGTGAGCTTCCCAGGCTGAGCGTTTCCTCAGACCGGAGGCCCGCCGACACTTCTCATTTGGAAGCAGAACTGGAGTTAACAAATCCGTTAACAAGCCTCACACGCTTGCTGACCAGTAGTAAATCCCAGCTCAATTTATTACTGAATACAGCACGTTGGCATAAGTCCTCAGTGTCATTTTGCAAGTGGACGGGGACAAAGTTGTGATCTTAAATGCTAGCTAGAAACATGGTTGTGAGAATCAGATGGGGTGCAGCCCTTTGATTTAACTTCTCTTCTTTTTCTTTTTTGGTTTGGTTTTTTTTTTTTTTAATGAAACAAGAGAATTCATCTGCCAACGCACTATTCTGTGCTCTTTTGTCAATAGAAAAGTTGTTTTGCTAATGGTTATCTGTCTGCAAGTCCTTGACCTGCTTGTAAACACATTTCTGCAGGAAAACCCCAGGCCATGGCCTCGAGCCTTTACGTCAACAAGAAGAGATAAAGTGACCAAAACTTAACCTGATCTGGCCTGGAGTGCCCTCTACTGCCCCTTGACCAAATACTTCCCTAATCTGTGTCCTTCTGAAAGGAACAGATTGTTGTGTAAGAAGTATTACCTGGAATGAAATCAATTTTGGGAGCCTGACTTCCTCCTCCTTTCCCCCTGCCCATAGCCAAAGCCTGTTGAATTGCTGGAGGTTAAGGAACAAGGTCTGGGTAGGTTTTGGTGGAAGGGCAGGAGTTTTCCCCAAAATCACCCCCTTTGCCCCCACCCCAGGCATCCGTCACCCAAGGACAGCCTGACGGGGCAGCCCCGGCCGCGGTCCGTCATGCCACATTAAACACGTCACCTTCCAAGCCGTGTAACAAATGCAGGCAAAACTGAACTCGCCGATCAAGTTGCTTTTAAAAGCCATTTGCTGATCCCCCAGGATTTGTTCTGGATTCACACAGCACAAGCAGAGGCTTTGATACAGCCAGGATTCGGAGAGTTGCTAAACTAGGAGCGAGGTCCCACATTGCAGTGGGGTGCTCTGAGACCATCTGCCAGCCCGGCGGTGCTGGGCTCGGGGAGGAGGGCAGGCAGAGAGCCGCTGCCGTGTGATGGCATGGGCCTCCCTGGTTTGGCTACTGCACCCACTCACGGAGGCTGGGGTGAAAGCTAGCCGTAACCGAAGACGATTCGGGGCGGGGGGGGGGGGGGGGGAAGTGACACCAAATTGTTCCGGGAAGGAAGGAGTATGTCCGTACGCTTTTTTTGTAAGAGCTGGGCTAGAAAAGTCAAGGTGCTTGCTAGAGGGGAAATGTACGCTCTGGAAAATCCTATGTTCAGTACGTAAATGAGAAAAGGGGAAAACACGAGACAGGTCTAGAGATAAAATGACAAACTCCAATTGCACATTCATTGTGCTGTGCCTCTGCACCCTGCTTAAACAGCCCGCAAGGCCACTGCACCAGGAAATTTCATGACTAATTGAAAAGCTGGTGGGTCACGTCCCTCCGGGACGGTGTTTCTTCCATCTCTTTAATTCAGTCACAGGTTGCTGGGCTCAGTGCCGCAATGGTGGGCTAACTCCTTTGGCCAGGGTGGCTGCACCAGGCATCTCCGGAATCGCTGCGTGATTTAGCAGCAGAGCGAGAAAATTGTATTTGCTGCAAAACCTTTGCTGTCCCAAGGCAACCCAAGGGTTTCTGCTGTGGAGCTGGGCAGCTGGGAGGGAAGGCAGCGACCCTTCCCGTGGGCCTCTCTCCCTTCCATCCAGGACCCTGGGCTGCATCATGAAACATCTCCACACTTCGTATATCCAGAGTCAGACGAGGTCTTGGACTGAGTATTGTGTCACTTATTTTTATAATTTTTGTAATTAATTTCCAGGCATTCTGCAGGAAGTGTTCCATTCTCTATAACCCTAAGGTGGCATTTTTAGGAGACAAAGAAAAACTTGTAGAAAACTGATAGTTTTGGGGTTTGTTGTTTTTTCCATAACAAAAAAACTTATAACTTTTTTTTTTATGACCAAAAAAACCCCTTTCAAAACTTTGTTTTGGGTGTTTTATAACAAAACAAAAACAAATGACCTGCAAAGGGACAATGAGATGCTACGACTGCTGATTCACAACTTCTTGATGCCCATTCTCCAGTTGTTCAGACCGAACTGGGCTGTGAATCAGTCTTGAGTTATCCAGTCCTGGTATCCAGTCCACATGACAGACCAAAATCTCCCTCGGGGTGTAAATCGAGGGGGGGGGAAGCAAAGCTTAAGGAAAAGGCTCAGATGAAATCATATCGCTGCATATTGGTGCTGAAGTGGTCTTAATACCTGCAAATTTGTCAGGATCTACCAGACACAGTGGACGAGGTTATTCACCCCTAGGTAGGGTTCAGGCCATGAAGTGGAAATCTGTGCCCAAAAACATCTCCTGCTTCTCTTGGAGGCAGCTTTTTTGCTTTTTTTCCCCATTCATTGCTAGGTACAGTCTCCTGTGGGTCTCCTGCAGATATCTTACAGGCTTCCACCAAGTGTTGGGAGGGGAACATGAAATCCTTCAGGTTTGATTCCAGCTGGGTTATTTCCTTAGGATACAGCTGTTTTATAGTCTTCTTTTGTGCATTTAACCTTGTTTATCCATACAAGGCAGTTATAGTTCCAGCTTTGCATAGTGGGATTAATTCACAAGCTTTAATCTAAACTGGATAAAGACTTTCAATGTTGGCTTACAGGAAGTATCATTTCAGCTTTCCTGACAGAAAATCAAACTTTGGGGAACAAAGTAGTTTTTTTTTTTTTCTATAGAAAGGGTCTATTTAAGGAAAAGTGATTTTTTTTTTCCCAGCAGAAAATCATTCTAAGAGAAAATTTTTCATCTCCCAAATTGAAAATGTAAATTGTAACCTTGCTCAATAATTCAAAATTATTACTCCTTTTTTTTTTTCTTACAACATTTCTTTATTTCCATGCTTCCAAAATTCAACAGGACTTTGAAGATGAACGCAGATCTGGTGGGCACCTTTTCAGATTGAAAAGATTAGTTTTATGGTGAAGAGAACTTGTCTTCCTTGTAAAGTACGAAGCTATTTAATCAAAGAAGGGCTGCCTGAATCTATTCAGTATTCTCAGCTACTTTCCAAACCAAACTTCTGAATACATGTTAGTTATTCTGATTAAGTCATACTCCTGAGCTCCCTCCAGGCTCTTCACTGGAGATGATATTTATACAGCACTAATAGAGAAAACTTGGTGTGTTTCAAAAAATAATTCCCAATAAAACCAAAGCTGTGTTCAGCAGATGTAACAGGGAAATTTTCAGGGAAGTCTGACTCTCCTTCCTTTCTTGCTAAAAAAAGGCCAGCTTCAATTTAATTCTCAGCCCCCGAATATTGCAAGGGAGGAAGTTTTGAAAGCATCAAGTGACCCATTGCAATGTTGTTTGTGCTCCTAATCAAAATATACATAGGCTTTTTGTTCCCAAAGTTGCCAAAATTAATTGATACTGAAGTTTCAAACTGACTTTTGGTAATGGAGCATTTTAGCCATTTTAAATTTGTGAAAATTTTCCTGACTTGAATCTTTCATTGCAGTCTGGGACTAAGGCACTTTTTGACGTTTCAAACCATTTATTAGACGGGACACCTTAGGCTCCAGTGACTCTGGTGACTGTCAACACAAAGTGAGCACTTGCTACGGCTTAGGACAAGATTAACTGTTAGTAACAACAGTGCCTAGATTCTTCAGTTGAGATCAGCATAGTTTATAGTGGAAAATGTACTACATATAGAGGCATTGGATGAGAGAAAGGACACTCTTTTATTTGCATGTTTATGTCTTTCCTAAACCTATCAGTCCATCACTTTATCCATAAACTTTCCAAACACTGTGATTTGGTGAGCTATTAGAAATAGTAACCCTGTAAGCAAGAAACTGTACGTGTGACTTTTTCATACAGGCTCACACAATATACATCTGTGTGTCAATATATACTGGCTGACATAACAAATATCTTTGTTTTTAGGAAAAGAGGATTTTCCTTGGGGACTTTAAATAGATTCGGAGGATATTCCAAGGTATCAGACTGTATTTCACTGTGATATTCATATTGTCAATAGTGGGACCTTTCTGTGGAAAATGGGGCTTTTCCTGTAAACATAATAATATTTCTGGATGGTGAAATATACAGTAAATGTTAAACAAGAAAAGAACTAAATTGCAGACTATTCCCTGGTCAGCAAAACCTGCCCATTATTTTTCAGTTTGCTGAATCTGTAGTTTTTACCATTTTTTTTAAACTGTGACTTTTCAGATTCATGAGGTAGTCTTCATATTTATAAGGACACACTGTCAACTTGTTTTTCATAATTTATAAACTCTTTTTTTTTTTTATTATTATTCTCTTTCCCTGTTGGAAGCCTGAAACTGGCATGTTTCCTTAATAGAGCTGGGAAAAAACTCTGCATTTTTGCGCTGGGAGATGATTTCTCAGAAATAAGCTATCTGTGCTTCATGCAAAGGGGTAGTATGCTAGTTGGCTTAGTAAGGCTGGAATTAATGCTGTAAGGTCTATTTTGCAAGTGTTTGCACGCTTTAGCTTTTCAAGTTGCAACATGCATTTTGGTTTGGTGAGGGATTTGTCAATGTGTTACAAGCCTTATATGTCTTTTTTGACGTGAGCTGGATGAATGTTCATCGCTTTCTTTGGCTGGACTCTTGCCTTTATCCATCCCAACCGCTCTCTTCTCCCCATTGCCTTCTTCACAGCACCTCTCACATTCCTGTCTCCTGCTGTTTGTTCCTGGCATGGTGAGAACAGATATTTTTCTTTTGCCCCTGCATCAAGGGACTGGCAAGGACAGGCACCCCTTATTCCAAGATGAAATGGAAGTAGTTTGATAGCCATTTCCTCTTCCCCTTCGTAATTTCACTGAATTACTTTTCAATGGGGTTTATAAAAGTAAATATTTCCAGGCATTTAGATTAACCTTGCTGCTGGGCTGATGTAAGTGGGCAGAAACATTTCTATGTTTTCAGAATTGGTCCCAGAATTTGCAAGAGGCCAAGTTTGCTTTCAGAAGTAATTCACAATGTTGATACTGATTTATAAAGCACTATGAAATTTAGTGACTGGGTACTTTAAATACCATCTCTTGGGCATGTTAGTCACTATTATGGCAGATAGAATCTGTTTGGAATTACTTTTAATGGTTGTTTGAATTTAAAAAGCTGGTAAGGATTGATTCAAATTGAAGGTCATGAACTCCTTTACCCATTTCCCCTTATTGGCTCAACAAGGGTCCTATTTCATGATCTTTTGGCCATGATGCAACTCATCTGTTTAGTTGGGAAGGTGCTGATACGAGTAATTAAGCTAAAATGGCACCGGGGAAGAACCTGTTAATATTTAGTAACATATCGTTGACTCTGTCCATCCATCTGCCAGTCTCTCCTCCATAAGTTTTGAACTTGCTGGTTAGTTTCAGCAAAATTTGGCATAGGAGTAGAGGTATTTATTAGCATTATGATACTAAATGCTTTTGGAGAACTGGCAGCTGGTGGACGGGAGAGTTTTCCTGTTGGAAGAAAAGACAACTCAGGCAGCACAGACATACAGATTGGACTGTTTACAGGTCGATCTGAACCAGCTGTAGTGCATTTGGCCCTGTACTGAGCCGAATAGACAGGCGATGTAAGACGGGTCTCTGAAGTGACGGCAAGGAGAGGGAGGCAGCACAGGGTATTGTGTCCGGGTGACGTAGGCAATGTGCAGGACATGCTTGAAGAAACTGGGCATCATTAGTTCTGCTGCTCATAGAACAACTTTTTCTTTTTCTTTTTTTTTTTAATCTTGTGAAACTTTTACCACTGAAGAGGGTCTGGACCACTTATGTGCCACTTAAGTCCTTTTACAAGGTTGGATTTCCTTTGGTAATATCCTAAGGCAATAATACGGCTGTGGAGTCTGTTACTTTTGATATTCCTTTAGGATGCCTTGCCCTGGGAGTAACTGTGAAACCTGGGGTAAATCACTTCAGAAAAAAAGATCTGTGTGAGAGGTAATCTAAACATTTTTTTTGGCTTGATATGCTCAGGCTCTATCATGAACTCTCCTGCAGGATTACAGCAGATCCTGACCCTATTGACCTGGTATCAACCCTTTTCTGTAAGCTGTGCACAGCAGAGAAGGAGGAGGATAGATACTGCAAATGGCTTAGAGGCTTAAATGCAGTAGGATCTGAGAATCAGCGCCAGTTCAAAGGATCAAAGGGGGTCTGTGACTCTCTAGCCATGCTAATTAATGGAAGAAGTGGTATTTGGTCTTCATTATGGACTTTAAAAAAGAAAAAAAAGAGAAGTCAAGTGTTTTGTCCTGTGGTAAAGCACTGAAGAAGGCTGGTGAAAGTAACAGAGCCGTCTCCATTAGGCTTTCAGCAGTGTTTCAAGAGCATGGAGCCACTTATGAAGTCACGCTTAGGCAGCGCTTTCTTAAAAGTTCAATGTCTGATAAATGCTGATACTGCCTGATCTGAATTCCTAATATGCTTCTAGATAGAGCAGGCCCTTGCAAGTTTCTCCAGTGCTTATGACATGGAAGCACCCTTTTAGGAAAGGGCTCCCTGGGTTTCTCCTGCACCCTCTGCTTCAGACATGGGCTCAAGCCCCGTGGAGCTGATTCTGTCTCTCACCAGATCAGGCGTCGCTCCACGGTGTGCCTTTCATTTAAATATCTGTGGGTTGCTACAGAGGTTAATAGGAGGTCAATGACCAGGGCTCAGATCAGCAGCCCTAGCAGCGACTTGGGGACCAAAGCGCTGATGGGCAGAGGAAGCAATGAGAGCATTTTAGGGACATTCATGCATTATGTGTTTTATTAGCTCTCAAAAAGGGGAACGTAAAGCGCTCTGCTGAATCCTAAACAATCCCTTCTAATCTCTGAACCTTTTTTTAACTCGTTCAGACACCACCGAAATTTGAAAGAAAATCACTGGTTGCAGGAGGTTTTACGTTTACACATAGGGACATGCCCTGATAATGGGTTCACACGTTTATTGCCTGCTTGTCTTTGCATCTGTCTACATACGCATATCTATACCTACCTATATGATATGTACGAATATATGTCAGGGCTATAAAGATTGTCAAGCAGTAATTCCAGTTCTTATGTGTGTAACCATGCTTTTATACTAGCAGTGTGCATGAAGTTGGAATTTGTGTAAATACATGTTTATATATAACTAAGGATGATCAGGTTTTAAATAAACAAAAAAAGAATCACAGAAACATATACTTTCTGTGGAGATATCTGGTTTTACTTGAAAACTGAGAATATTTTGTTGTTTGCTTTTTGGGTTTTCCACAAAACTGTGCATTTTGCTAAGGGAAAGTGAGATGTGTCCAAGAGAGGAAAATCTGATATTGGCTCTAATTTACACATATTTTTTCCTATAAGTTTCCAATGCATGTGACTTCGTGCATGCAAGTGTATGTCATGACTCTGTATTTGTGCGAGTGGTGCTTGATGGGCTTATGCTTTGGTGTGAATCTGTTCATTTTAAACTATGATAATGGTATAGACCAAAATTGCTAATAGTATGATTTTTATCGTGGCTTCACTGTAGAACACGACAGCATGTATGATCATCGGGTATTCAAACAGTGAAATGTGTAAAGCTATTTTTCCATAATTGGTCCCAGGGCAAGGGGTTGATCTCATGTATAAAAGCCTCCAGATATGCTCTTGGTACGGTTTCTAATTAGGGAACCAGGAAAGAACTGAACTTTGGAAACTGTGATGAGTCCGTGCCTTTAAAAAAAAAAGGAAATAATCACTTTGACCTTGAACTCCAAAAGGCCCTGAAATCAACTGATTTTACTCTTTAAGCTCCTTAACAAGCATGGGGATTAGAGACGAGCTGTGTAGAATGGTTCATATTAGATATAAACGATAATGGACAATAGAAATTCATCTATGAGCTCAGCACAGGCATCCTGTGCAAATTCCATTTCCCCAAGATATGGTGATACCATGTTACAGTGTTATATATACCGCTGATAACAATATGACTTCATCAGTTGGGAAGAGACAGAAGAAAACCCAATAGCAGCAGGGCAAATGCAACTTTCAGAGATGTCCAATCCTGTTCTAATCCGCGGCCGTTTAAATAACCACAACCACGTGTATCAAAAAAGGTCAAATATAATCACCGTTCTACCTTGTGTGATGAATAAATCATCTGTTTAGCTATTTATTTCAAGTATGATGAAATCACCCTCCCTGATAAAGAAATAAAACTTATGAGAGGAATAAACTGACTATAGACTGAGGCTGCACATTTCAGTGGCCTTCCATCTGTCCACAGCTAAACAAGGAAGGATGCTGCTGTCACTTTAGAAAAACCTTCTTTGGCAATTTCATTTTGGCAGATTTTTTTCCCCTTTCTTTTTCTCTCTCTTCCCCCAAGAAAAGCTAAAAAAAAATCGTGTCCCCCTGAAAAAGGGGGAATCTCATCTTATCTTGAAATGGAAAAGCACATCACGTTTTCAGGAGAAAAGGAAAGAACTGAGGAAAATACCTACAGGAGGAGAGGAGCTAATGTGACTAAAATTATTAGTGGTTTGGGTTGGATAAATATAACCCACTCAACAAACAGTTTTGCCGCCCTGAGAATATACTGAATTCTTATGCGGATCTTAAATTATTTCCCTTCTGAAAATCACACCTGGTGAAAAAATCATTGTGTCTTTTAAAAGGCACCTCTCGTTACTCTTTTGTTGATATAGAGGGGTGAATGATGTGGTTAGACAGGCTACTACCTGCCATGAAAACTAGTGAGAAAAGATGTTGCACAATCCTTTCCCTCATCCGTTTCTCAAAAATTATTATTTTATTTCACTTTTCCCCATTTCAGTCTGTGTGGCCTGGCAGACCTACTGGAACCAAGCCTAGAATAATATTGTCTCAGTTAGCTGATAGGTGTGAGGGCACCTGCAGGCAGATAAAATGTGTTTGTGTTTGTATCAGAATTTGCTATGTAAAACTCAAAATTGTCATGATTTCAGGACAGTCTCCAATTTCACCTGAAAGAGTTGGAAAGCAGAGAAGCAAAATTAAAAAGAAAATCAACTCCATGCTTTTTCATTAGTTCTGGCAGCTTCCCCTAGAAACACACCCATGCTCAGCAGTATCATTCTTTATTTAGCTCTGAACAGACTGAAGGACCTTAGTGAATTCTTTCTCCCTCCTCCTTTTCAGATAATAGCAATGATGCTGCCACATATTTTGCAAAGTGCTCTTTTCTGGAGCTGAGATTGAGTTACATCCAACGCGATAGACCCCACTGGCAGCCGTGCGTTCTTAGCGGAGACATTCCATTACCATGCCAAGTTATTTTTAATTCTATCTGGATTTTTTTTTTTTTAAACCAGCACATAAAAGAAAGCTATCGAGTTGCTCAATCAATGTTAGTTTATTATTGCTTACCCAAGTGTTTAATAAACCTATCCCAACCCTGGACATAGCTTTAAATACTTCATTGACTCTAACAAAGCAGATTTTTCCTATCAGACCAAAGTGGCTCTATAAACTATAATTAAGCACTAATTATGAGCTCTACTGGTCAGATAACAGAAGGCAAGGTCCATTGTGCGACTGGCAGAACCGGCAATTAAAGGAGATTATTGTTGTCAGAAATGGAATAAAACAAACAAAGAAAAGATTTGGGAGGAGGGGAAGATTTGCAACTGACCTGGGTAAACTTTGCTTTGTTCATGGGTTTGGGAGATTATGACATCATAAACACAAAACCCCTAAGATATGATGCTATAGAACAGATGTAATAAGTTGTGCTGGAAAATTCACATACTTCATCGGCTAACAGGTTGTAGAGTCAGGTTCTGTTTGGCTCCACTCTTACACATTGGAAGCAAATACCTTAGAGTCCGAACCAAAAGTTGTATGTTTAGAACAAAAGTATTTCAAGGAAAATATTGTGTCAGTACTTTTTAACTGGTTTTTATAAAGCATTCAATGCCAGAGAGGGCTGCGTTGCTCATGGGCTTAAGAACTAGAAAATGGAATTGAAATAGAATGAAGAATAGACTGACTCCCCAGGAAGGGGGAAAAAGACCCTCTATAACAGGTGAAAAGGAAGTGCGGTTTTATAAATTCGTTCCAATTTAATGTGACTGGCTTCTTTTCACTTACGCCATTTTTACACTGGCTTAACTTGATTGGCTCCAGTGGAGTTTTCAATTATGCCAGATACCACTGAAGTGTTATTAGCAGCCTGCTTGGAATTTCTCTTGAAAGTCAGAAACTGTTTCTGAGCTAACAATATACTCTCCCCCTTTGAAATAAAACATTCACTCTGCAGCAAACCTTGAGGTCCCGTTGAAACGGAATGCTCAAGCACCAAAATGATTTGACTTTTCACATACAAATTTTAAATTTCCATGGAAAATAGAGTTTCCAGTTACCTCTAGTGATTGGTATGCTAGTCACAGTTCATATATTCCTAGACCTGATACAGGCATTCAAGGGAGCCGAAAGTCCCTTACACACACGCACAAGCACATTACAGCTTCCTGGAACGCTGTTTAGGCTTTCAGGTGATGGCTGGGACTGCGGCCAATATCAGAAGGTAAAGGGCAAAAGAAAACCATGGAAATGGAAATGACAGTATTTCTTAGTAGCAGGCAGGTGCCTCTGCCCCTGACTCGTGATTGTGCCTAAAACTCACAGTGCTGCTCTCTCCTCTCTGATTTTTTTTTTTTTTTTAAAGCAATTTGCATCTTTTGAAAAAAAGGATTAATAAATTTCAAATGTTCCTGGTGCTTCTGTGCCAACTGGCACTGGAGGGGGCCTGTAACCTTGCCCAACTGCACTATATATAATTATTAATTAGAAAGCAACCTGGGAAGCAATGATCCTCTCCCCCAGCATAAACCAGAGGAACTCTACTGAATTCACGGTAGGAAAGAAAATTGGTTTTCCTAGGTCACACTTGGGAGCAAACTTTATTTTACTTTGACTGGTGGTTCACTATCCAGAGTGGAATTATGGGAATTAATTGGAATAACTTGGGTGCTCATTTTATAAATCAGCTGGCAGAACTCCTGCCGTAATTAATGGGTCCGACTGGCAATCTTCCACAAATACACACCCATTTCCCAGTGATTTCCACCACGCATACATGCATTTTGCAGGAGCTCAACTTGCAAAGGGACATATTTAAGAGTTTATAACTGTCCCAATGACAGCAAGTTCTAATTTAAAACTCCTGTGTAATACTTGTTAGGAAGTTTTAATATCAAAAGGGCAGCCAAGGTCTTCCATGAGAAATTTCTAGACAGTGAAAGAAACTAATCCTTTTTAGTGATGTTTGGCTTCTCCTCTGCAGTAGCTGATCTCTGATTTCATATTTTATATCCATGGTTTGTTAATGAAATTTTCTCCTTTAAAGAGTAACCAGGCGGATAGAAAAAATTAGCTGATACTTTGCAGTAAACGTTTGAAGTGAAATTCAAGTAGCAGCCTGAGGCTCGCAGTATGTAAAACCAACTACCAAAGTTTTAGGGGGGGTTTAATCTATTTTTCCTTCTCAGGGGACCTCTGCTGTATTAAATTCTTTGGTTGAAGAGAAGCAGCCAAGTTGGCATTAGAACTGACTTAGCAATTTGGATCTTTTGAAAAGGGATTAGCAAATTTAAAATGTTCCTGGTGCCCCTATGCCAGTTGACACTGACAGGGGTCTGTAACCTCTCCCATCTCCACCACTGCTTGCCATGGGTGTACCTCAAAGGTGTTATGGGGCTTGTTACACCTACTTCAGAGAAAGAGAACAGGAAATTAGGCAGCAGGAACATTTTGAAGTCCACACGTAGTGGCATCACTGCTGTTTAGGGTGCAGACAGGGAAGGTAGGTTTGCTCCAAGCTGATCCCTGGATGTGTTGCTTGGGCTTTTCTTACCTGGCACCCAGGTTCATGAAGTTTTAATAACACTTTGAAATGTCTTGATATACATGAGGCAACATCCCTGGCCTCACAGCACCTCTAGAGTGGGAGTGTGAGCTGGATCTCACTGGAGACTCAGAGCCACAAAGGTGGGTTTCACCTCCGAATTTTATCCTGACCTGAGTTAGTCTTCTAGTTCAGTCATCAGTAGTTTTGGGGGCTGTCTCTGTAGACCATGGAAAAGAGAAAGCCCTTTGACAGGACAATTAATCACACCTGTCTTAGGATGCAGTTACCTCCACTTCTCCAGTGACCATGGAGCCAGACTGACTGTTGTCACTGGAGGAATGCAGCTAGTTGTAATTTATAGGGAGGAATTGTCCTTTCAAAGGGCCCACTTTTGTCTGTGGTCTACAGAAGGAGCCCAAACTACTTGCTTAGGCTGGATGGCTGTGTAGGTGGCCAACGTGAAGCCCACCAGAAATCACCACCAGGGTACAGCTTCAGATGGCTCAAACTTCATCCAAGGCCCTGCAAATTATACATCATCTTTAACTATTTTCTTCTGAAGAACCTAAAATCATCCAGTAAGAAACGTTAGGTGTACAGCCATGGGTAGAATTTGGATGTTCGAATGTGGATGAAAGTTTTCTTGGAGTGCAGGGCAATGCCTGTTTCCAACAAAATATTCAGCATTGCTTCAGTTTGTCCTCTGGAAGATTTTTTTGGGAGTCCCATTCCATTTTTGTGTATGTTTTTATAACACTAAAGATACTCCCATGAAGTCCAGTCTTCTGTTTTGTGGGACTTCCATTTTGCTTAGGTATATAAAAGGCTTACAAGAGGAGGAAAAAGGCTTGTGCAAAATTCCCCAAATGACAGAAGAACAGGCACCTTCTAAACTCTGTTCTGAAGGCAAATTAGCCTGGGCTTAGGAGTATCAACCAATAAAGCTGTCTTGCTATTGAGGATGCTCTATTCCTTATACCTTAAAAAGATGAGGGTACAGTGCTGCCACCATTGCAGTGATGCAGGGGGAAGACAGCAGACCATCAGACAGTCATATCCAAAATCAGATTCAGGGCCTCCCACTGTGCCTAGAAGAATGGGAAACTCGGGACAGAACAAGCCCTTCTCAGGACCCCATTGGGAAATAACGGTCCAACTTCATATATCAGGCATAGGACTGGGTGCTTATGCTGTAAATGAAAATTTGTTGAGTGTTTGCTCGCCTACTCCCCATGCACGTTTTATATTTCCTATGTACATCGTCTGATATTATGTGCCTATAAAGCTTCAGCTTTTTTTTTTTTAATAAAAGGCCACCTGTTGGCTTTACTTTTAATACTTCTGCAATATTTGAAGCCCTATAAAACTCTGTGGGTACTTCTGTTGGAATAAATAAGATAGGCCAAATCCAGCCCATACTGCTCACACCAGATTTCTTATATGAGCTGGGACTGTGATAATGTGTGCACAGTAAATGAGGATCGGATGCCAAATAATTGTAGCAGATTTTTTTTCTACCCCCCAAGATTCCCCTGTTTGATTTGACCAGGCTGCCTGCTGTTTGAGGTGTGTGAGGGAGGGAGCAGAGGTAAGGGAAGTGCCTTCTGCAAGTTAGTCATGAAAGACCTCTTTGTCTTCCTTTCTGAAGTAAAAAAATTGTGCCAAGAACTTCATTCAACCACTCATTTGGATAAAACCAGACACCCTGGTGTCAAGTGAATAGGAAGCAATGGGAGGTCAACATGTCTCAGTGCCTCAGGAGAAGGGAGTGGCCAGAACTTCACAGTCATCAGACCATGGGTATACATGCATATAGACTGCCTATATCAATCATTAGATAGAACATGCATACGACATGTGTACACACATGCAAGACTATTAATGTGCAGAGAGGGAAGTAGCAGCTTCCTTTCCTCTGCATACACGCCTATTCCCTCTGAAGTGAAGAAGAAGAAAGGACAGATTCAAATTAAACACCCCAAATTACTCGAAAGTGTCCTGAATTGTTAGGAAGGCAAAGCAACGGCCCAGCAGGGAGTGGAAAATGTAATAACGACAAGTTTTGTGCCTAAAGGGAAGGCAGGAATGAAATCAGAAAGATCCGATGGGGCCAGGTGAGTAAAGAGTCAGCCAAGCAAAGGAGTGCGAGATACCCGGAGGCAGTGCAATATGCTGGCGAGGAGCCACCCTGCTGGGGAGAGAGGAGGAGTGTGCGTATGTATGAGAGTGAGCGAAAGGGAGCGGGGGGGAGAAAACACACCTTAGCGGGCACTGGAGAGGTCCTCTGACACCATCAGCCCCAGCCTCCTTGGCAGCGGCTGTGGATGTAGGAAGAGGTACCCGGGTGCACAGAGCCCCAGGAAGGTAGGAGCCCATGCTGCCGCGTTTGCCCCTCCACTGGTTCCTCACCGCTGGACACCCGGGTGGGAGCAGGCAGCAGGATACAGGCACTGCAACGCTGAAAATGTCAAAAAACCTGTGAGCTACGGGAAACCGGGGTGAGCTTGGCTGGGGAGCAGGCACCAACGCCGACTGTGGCGATGTCGTTTCCATTAGCCCGTGAAAGGCAACTTCAAAAACAAGGTTTATATTTGCCATTGGCTGTTTAATAGGGGATTAGTTAAAGGGAATAAACTGGCAGTAGGTTTAGATGGATGTGACTACAGGGACAAAGGCTTAACATGATGTGCTTGAAAATGACATTTGCCTGTTGCCAAGCAGATGTGGCCTGCTTGTACCTGTTGCTTGGTACAAGGGTGGTGGGTGATGCAAGGAGAACAGATGGAGGGGTACCCCAGCGAGCCCATGGCCGGTCAAATTTCTACCAGAGCCACTGAATTGCAAATCAATCCCTTATTCAAATGTGGGGAGATGAGGTTTTTTGGAGGAGTACTATTAACAGAAGACAGATCAGCATTTCTAGGTTTCCAGAGGTGCATACACAACTCCTAAAGTCTCCTAACTTTTCTTGGCAGCATGTGTAGAATCACAGACACTTGGGCTATAAGAACCTGACTGCTTTCCTACCCCGACATTGTTAGGTTATTCCCTGCTCTCTGCTGATGTTTTCTTCACTCCTCCAGCACCAGCTTTCGAGAACTTCAACTTTACAAGATGTTTCTGCGGCTGTTGCTCCCCGTGCCAGTCTGTCCCTGATGAGCTAAGAGATGCACAAAGGGAATGAGAGAACTCTTCAGCTCCTTCCCAAAGCTCTGGCTTGTGAGAAAGTGATGGGCCTCACTTTTGGCCAAGTGATTTTTCTTTTCGGTAGGCAGCAGGAATGCCACTCAAGAAGAGCGAGCCGGGGCTGCCCAGGCAGAGCAAGCGACCTGCCAAAGGTAGCTTGGAGCCAGTCAGCCAAGCTGGACTTGCTTGAAAAAGAGGACAGGAAAGCAGGGCTGGGAGGGGATTAACCGGTTTTAGGGGGTTATGTTGCTGCCTGGGATGCTGTTGTAGGCACAAGCATAGTTACTTCTTGGCCTTGATGGCATCCGGTGTCTCTGATCACAGCTAGCTAAGGGGTCTGCAGAGCAGGTTGATTGAAGGCATTAGGACATGTCAAGGGGAACAAGCACAGGACAGAGTGCCAGTTAGTTGGGCAAATGGCAGGAAGCCTGCCTTTATCAGGATGCTGCAGGCAGGAAATGATTTGAAGTACACAGCCTTTTCTTGTAGAGTGACTGAGGGAAGGGAGGAGAGCAAGAACAGGAGCAGCTGTGGCTATATTTCAAAGTTGGTTTCCATCTTCTTTCTTGTGTTACTGCTCTTTCTTTCCCTACCAAAAAAAAAAAAAAAAAAAAAAAGACACTAGGCATTTCTGGTTCTTCCTCTTTCTCCTCTTCTGATTTTAAGGGTATGTGCCCCAGATTGGCAATATCTCAGGTACATGGAGAGAGTTGTTTTGAAGCCAATCTCAGCTCTATCTCTGGTTCTTACAGGCTGCTTAGGGTTGGCTGTGGAGTGAATTACAGCTATTTAAGGGATACTGTGAATGCCAGTGTGGTTGCGTAGGGACCCTAAGCTGACCGAGGATCAAAACAGAGTAGCCAAACTGCTGGTACAGAAAGCCCTGAGGGAAGGCGGTGTGGGGGTCTGGCAGAGGCAGCCAGGCTTCCCTTCCGTGGTATCAACCCAAAATCAGGGGGAACAGCTCTGTATTCCATAGCTGCAAAATGCAGCTGCCTCAGGGAGCACAAGAAACCCATACATTTGCAGAAGCAGGGATATAGCACCTACATTTGCAGAGCTGTGCTGTTATTGCTACCCAGACCGGCCAGTTGAAGAGTTGGCTTGGTTCTGTTAAACTGCACACATGCACTCCACGCCAGAGATGATAAACCCTCAGCCTTCTTCATTTCACTCTTCCAGCTTCTCTCCTGCTTGCCTTCCTTTTGCAATAATGTGAGAGGTTTTTCTTGGCTGTCCTCTTCCCCCTTGGAGATCAAATACAGGCTCTGCTGCTGAGTTTCTGAATTTATGACAAGGACCAGCTTCTTCTAGCCTCAGTTTCCATTAACAACTAGCTCACACGATCTGCATTTGGACCATTTGTTTTGTCTTTTGGCACCAGCTATTTTATGAATGAGAAACGTAGCAAAGGGCAAACAATAAGAAAACTGGTTTCGCTGTTCTCTACTTGGTGGGAAAGTCTTTGTAGCCCTTAGGTCTGGCATTAAAACTTACAAACTCTACACTTGTAACTGTTGTGTAAAAAGCTGTTATTGCCCTTAAAACTAGTCATTGGAGTTGAAAGATAAATATTATTCCATATCTTATTGAATAAAATATATTATATCACAGGTGATGGAGACAGATTGTCTCAATAAATTCTGATACTGTATTCGGAGGAAAAGTGGCAATAAAAATGCTGATGACTTGACACAGGGAGAATATTGAATGTCATTAACATGTTATTTCCTCTGTTCTGATATCACTGTCATGTTCTTCCCACTGCTCTAATCTCTATCAGTTGTGGGCTTTTTTTTTTTTTGCTTTGCTTGTTTGAATGGGAAAAATGACATTTTTTCAGTCCTTTAAATTAACTGCTACTTGAGAAATGATTAGAGATAGGAGGTGACATCCTCAAATATAGAAATTAAAACATGGTTTGATATTTAACTGTATGCTATGTATGGGCTCAAGAGGAATCCTTAAGACTGTCACTATCATCTGATAGTTGATTACGACAGTCATAGCCATCTGCATAGCAATAACAGCAGTATCTTGCTTTTATAAAATGCTTTGAAAGCACTTAGTGAAAGTAGTTGTTGCTGTTCATTTACAGATGGGGAAACTGAGGGATGGGGAGGTAAAGTGAATCACTCAAGGTCATTTGCTAGTCCAGTGGCAGAGCCAGATTCCTGCGATGTGTCCCAGCTCTACCCAGTAAAGATGTATTGCCCTACTATTGCTGTGAAATGTGATTTATTGCACACTGCAGCCACTTTTCCCAACCCATGCTAAACTGTACCTGCTGGAGCCACAGCCCAGCAAGTTTTCAATTGTTCTTACTAGAGATACTTCTGGTTTTATTTCCTGCTCCTGTCTAGATATGGACTATCTCTCTAAATATATATACTTCACAGTGAGGGTTGCGTAGCTGAGAATGTATTTGTGTACAGTTATGAAATGAACCCTCTAGGAAAAATAGCAATAATCCCTGCCGCCTTCGCCTTTCCCCAAACCAGAATAAACCCACCGCTTTTCAGAAAGCCTGAATCTGCCCAGGCATTCCCATTCTGTCGCTCTGTGCCAGAAAGCCTGGTGTGATAGCCCTACAGGCAACTCAGATCAGCTTGTACCAAAGAGCATTTGGATCACGTGGATTGTTTGGCATCCTCATGAGAGAATATGCTGCTGGCCTTGAATGATAGCAATTAAAGGTGCAAAGAAGTCATCTGTCTATTTGCTAGGGCCAGTATCTAGTCCGGTCTCCTACTGTAATCTTGTGCTTTATCCACAACTAATTCTAAATGACTCCAGGAATAGCCACCACTTCCATTACAGGACCATTTCATGCACTGTTATAGTTTATTGTCAGATGGTTTTCAGCAATTAAATTCTAAATTGATTTCACAGTTGCACACGCTGCTTCCGTTATTTATTTTGGTCCTCACCTGTCTGAGGGAACGGGGTGCCTCGGTCTTTTCACAAGTAGATGCTGCTGCAGAGCTGAGTGGAATATTTTAAGTTCCTGAAAAACAGACTTTTACTTAGAAATAGTGTGCGAGGCAGGTATAACAGAGTTTAATTCTCACAAAGCCTCAGCAATAATACTGATGGATTTTGAAAAGAGAAAAATACCATAGATCTTTTGCTAAGTGTCACAGTGCCTATATTTTTCTATTTGTTCTGGTGTCCTGTAGGAAGATGTGTTATTTCTCAACATAGAACAGAAGATGGAATTAGCTCCCTGGTATAGCTGCATTACTGCTCTGCTATTCATTTCTTGACTTCAGCTCAAGTGCCTACAGGTCCTATCCTGCTAAGTTAATGGGAACCTTTCCGATAAGGCAGAAATGGGGCCAATAAACCATAACAACTTTATGCCTCAATTTACCCAGGTGTAAAATGGGAATAAAATTCCTCATGTTTTGTAAGGCACTATTGAAAAAGCAAAAGGAGCTAGCTGCAGAGTAAAACTACAGAGCAAAATAGTATTAGTACTTTAACCCTCACGTCTCACCTCTTTCGAACAGGCGCTATCTGAGTACAAATCAGAACCCAAATGAAGTTCTCCTGTACTCAGCGTCTCCCCTTTCGCCTAAGGTGCACGCTGGAGTATTTGCAAAGCTTCCTTTTCTTCTCTCTCTTTTTTTTTTTTAACCTATGCTGGGACATTTTGGAAATCATTCTGGTTGTAGGTGATAGCGTATGTCCTTTTTCTTGCAGAAAGTGTTTTCCAGGCCAAGATCAGCTTCAGGGCAGTTACTTTAGTGACAGGGGAAAAAGAGATATTCGTACCATCTTGGCACCACGTCATTATTATCATGCAAGCAGTTCCCCTTTTTTATGAACATATAAAGAGAACAATTGAATTTTGCAAGGCAGGACTCTTAATCTCCAGGATCAGATTCTTCATGGCAAGGAGGGGGTGTAAAAGTTTCTCTCTTGCTCTGTCTCTTCATGGCGCATGGTCCCAGCTGTATGACTCCATTCATGAATATGCATGAAATCAGATATGACATTGCCCTGCTCCCATTAATAATCTTGTCATCTGACTTGTGCAGCATTAAGCTTCAGCCCGTGGCTCCTCATAGCGAATGCAGCCTGAAGGAAAGGGAGGGAGGAGAGGAAAAAAAAAGGCCATGCCTTTTTTTATTGGGATTAAGTGCTTGAAAATTTTGGCAGGGGGTTGCCAGGAGAGTAAGGGGAGGGAGAGAAAGAGAGAGACACACACACAGGGACAGAGAGACGAGAAATCCTCTATGAATGCGTTGGCTTGTTAGAAGCCCAAAGCGGTGGGTGTAATGGTATGCGAGCTGACCTTGAATATAGCCACTGTGGGTTGCCCCAGCTTTTTTGTAAAAGAAGCATTTGCAGCAGAGGTTTGGATTTCAGGCTTTGCAGTCATCAATCATCTCAGCCTATTCTCCTCTTTGACAGCTCTGTACAAGGCCTGACATTTGACACCCAAGACCCCAGGACTTACACAGAGGCACAAGCTGAGGCCCTAGGGAGAAGATAGGGAACTGGGGGGGGGGAAAATCACAACAGGAGAGACATTTTTCTTTCTTTTTTTTTTTTTTTTTTTTTTTTAAAGAAGCCACAAAAAAAGCTACAAAACAAATTGTAACTGTAATAGGAATTGATTTAACAGAAGAACATCACATTGAGTTCTGTTCCCTGCGTTGTGCAGTTCATGCTGATAAGGCTGATCTGAAGAGGTGGGAGAAGAAAGGCAGGCTGAGAGGGCTTTGGGGAAGCAAGATGAGGCTCACACCCTCGTTTCTGCATGCCCTGGGGTTGCCAACCTACAAAAGTTTTATTCCATTTTAATGCAGTTAACCTGCGCTTGAGAAATTCCAGTTCAAGCCAAGCAGCCTGACTAGTTCCCTGAGACTCATGGACCTGTTGGAGGCCAGGATGGACCTAAGCCCAGAATAAATTTCAGCAAACTTAATTTTGAAATCACCGAGTTGCAATTCTGGGGGCACTGGGAGTCTAAAGGGTGTGAACAAGAAGCAGATATGGCTTGTTAAAGTAGATAAATGTTTTAGGTTAAACCTTTTTGTCCAAGTCAGTGCTTACTTGGGCTGACAAGTTTTAAGTTACAATCTTTTTAACATAGTATTTTTTGTCTTTTAGGATACAAATGTAACAGCATCGTTCGGACCCCAAAGACTTTTTTTATTTTGTGAGCCCACCCTTTGCGTTTGCATTAAGAAAAAAAGGATGCCCAGGCCGAAATTAAACTTTTTCATTCTATCTGCACAGTCTCCTGTCCCTCACGCCTGCTTACAATTAATAGCAAGAAAGACAAGTCCTATGTAAACTTTATGTGCTGTTAAACTAGATACACCACCAATTTCTCATGAAAGCCATCCAGAGGGATTCTGTTGCGGATGAGTTTTGGCACAAGGAAATTCTTTGTGAGCAGGGGCGATAAAAGATGTGAGCGTAAGTGGGCAGGAAAGGACACAGCAAAGTATTTTTCCTCGACATTTAACTCTGCAGTGGCACATGGCATATTTAAATTGATCTAGAAACAGGTGATGAAGACTCTCCCCTTTACGCTAACTTTGGATTCAGCCCAGAAGTATGTATCTAGCCTGTGAATTTTGCTGACACAGGAGGTCAGGTTAACTACTCTGGATGATTTTCCAGAAATGTCAGACTGTCCCTCAAGGAGAGCTTTGGTCATAGGATGGTTTATTTGAAAAAGTAGCACTGCTCTTCAGGAATTCCCCATACATTGGTTTTGATCTGTTGTGCATTTTTTTTATCTTTCACTTTGAGCACTTGCCGTTTGTAAGCCATGATTGTACTACCTGAGTCGATGTGCGTATCGTGCAGCGCTGTTTCTGTTTCCGGCATGGGTGACTGAAAGGCGTAGAGATAAATGAAAAGTTTAAGTATGTCATTTCCAAAACAAATGTTCAGAGAAGCACTTCCAGAGTATTTAACAAACTTCTGCTTTCCATAAACAAAACTGCTTGCTGCAATGAACCTTCCTGGAAAAGGGTCACAAATGATGTCAAAGGGAATTAGTGGCTTTTTACGTGAAAGAATGTTTGCAAATATTGTTCTGCTGTCCTGCTTCAAACTAGTAACTACAGTTGCAGCTCTGCATAAGGAATACCCAAGCTTACTCTACAGGACACACATGTACTGCCTGCGGGGGATAGGATGAATATTTTTCCCTCCCCCACCTACGGACTGAGCTAAACGCTCTGCAGATTTTGAGGGTTGCCTTCCTCTGAAGTACCAGGGTTTAGCCACTGCTGGAGGCATGATACCAAGCTTGATGGACCAATAGTCTGATTCAATATGGCAATTCCTTTGCTCCTTGTATTTTTCAAACTGGCTTCTGTGTGCACATGCCCAAGTGGATGATTTATCGCCTACTCTGAGATATGCTCTTGCATAGAAAAGGGCAGGATCAAGCACATTTGCGGTGTTTGAGTGTGTATGTGCATATGTGTCTAGAGAGAGACAGATATGAAACAGCTGATCAGTATTGTTTTCTTTCTCCACTCTGGATTTGACCCAGTGTGTGATTCCTCCTTTAACCGGCTGCTTTTGCATTTCCAATTTTTCATTCAATGCTGCATACGTTTCCAGGCTTTCTACTTTTCCAGTTGGCATTCAGGGTAAAGGAAAGAGTTAGAGGATAAGTATCCGTGCTTTGGATGTTTATTTCCTTCACTACTTTTCATGTCCAAGGAAAATCCCACTAACACTTTTCCAGACTCCAAACTTGACACTTGAGGTTCTTTTTTTTTCTAGTTCTGCACTCAAAACGAGGAATTTGCAATATTAGAAATGAGAAGTCTTAATCTATTGGGAAATCCTTTGATCCATAAAATAAAAGAGGTTTGTGTTTTTTTTTTTTTTCCTTCTCATCTGTGAGTTTTTGAAAAAGATTTGGTTTAGCTTAGCTGAAAAGACCTGAAAACAGAAGTTTGAAAATGTCACCCTGGGTGGAAATGATTATTTTCAAAGCAACGAGTGAGGTGTCATTACAACCCATTGCCATCGATTTATTTTTGTGGCAAAGCTTCAGACTCCTCTGTTAGAGAGCTAAAGGCGGAAGCATGCGCTGCTGGTGGCAGCACACCCACTGGCAACATTGGGTTTGTCCTCCAGGCTCTTCCACCCCTGGTTCAATTACAAAAAGACACAATGGATCATCCATCCCTTGAGGCTGTTCAAGAAAGAGGGAGTGTCTCTTATCTAAAAGTATAAGAAGAAACCACAGGCTGGTGGCAGAAACCCTGGAGGGCAGTCCTTTGGCCTGTTACACAGCAGTGCCTCAACACCTTTGTTTCGTGTTAATCTAATACGCTTCTGATCTGCATCCAGTATCTTCACCTGATTCCCGTCTTTTCATGCCCTCCTTGTCTGCAGGATTATTAGACTGCTATATTTATTTATGTAGTCCTCAACTGTGTACTTTTTAAAATTTGGAGTTCTGGTAATAAGTTCAATGTGTAGATCCCTATCAAATCCCTAAATATCCATCAGAAGGTCACAAAGAGGAAGAGGCTGTCATTATCCATGAGCCTATTTCATGGTTTTATGTCCAGGCCATGAAGAACTTGATGGATTTGCTTTGACTTTTTACATTTGTTTTGAAATCAAAACTCCAGCTATAGAGGTACAGACATGAAAAGGAACGGAAGACAAGCAGTCCAGTGGACTGCAACTAGCATCAGATGTACCACACACAAAGAACAGGTGAAAATAATGTACGCAGTGCAAATAAGATAAGGGAAAGTGCAGAAGAGTATTATGGTCTGGAGCGCACCTGATTCTAAAGAGACTACTTTAAAAATTTAATAAAAAGTGGTAAGAATTGTCTAGCATTTAAATTCCTTAACTGAGACACAAAAGCTCAGGCAAAACACAAATCAAAGTGCAACTTCTTGCCTTTGACACAATATGATGAGAACTAATATGTTGTTATGTAGTACACTATAAATATCGAGGGATAAACACTGGAGACCAAAAGAAGAAAGGATGGATCATTTTTATTTTACCTCTTTTTTGTTGCTTTTTTTACTATTTCAGTTATGTTTTGCCCTATAAAAATGATTGTTATTCTTCTCATACCACCACTATTGATGTGAAATTATTGTGTAAGTGAAGACTAAGGGATCCATTTCAGAAGAAAGGCAGCCTTGTTCTAGGTGCTATAGAGACTGGTGAATGAAGAGTCCTCACACTGGTGATGAGCATGGAGACAAGTATTTGTGAAACTAGATTGATAATTCATCTGCAAACGGACCGATGTGACTTTCCCTCTCATGCCCCCAAAATGTAATAACTGCAGCTGTGTTCAGCTTCATTCAAAACATTGCATCCTTTTCCCTCGCGCATGGGTGGGCACTTCATGATGCTAAATAGGACATTTTGACTGCTCATATCTGTACCTTGGGGCCTACCAGATCTGAGGGCAACGTAGTGCCTGCTCATTTGACTTGCACAGCTGCAAAGCTTCCAGCACAAATGCTACTCGAACGCTTCTGTGCGGGGGTTGGATGTGATGGCACATTGCTCAGTTGAAGAGGAAAAATAGAGAGACAACAAACTCCCAAGCCTTGGTGGAGTGAGCCACCCTCCCCAAGCCTATGAGATTAAAGCAATGGATTTTCAAGTAGTTCTTCAGAGTGACTAATTTATATGGATATCAAGGATTCAGTTGGAGAATTAAAAAAAAGTAGCTAGGGGAAAATATGATGCTCTCTAAGTCCCAGTGGTATGCCACATTCATTTTACTAGAGAGTTTATTCTTTAGTACTTTCATGGATTGACATGAGGGAGGAATTCACATGTCAGGACAGATAAAATCTCCCTCCTGCCAAAGGAGTCTATTCAGACATGCATGTTAGTAGGTTGATAACTTATTCTGTATTGCAGAGGACTCAAAGATAGACATTTCTCCTTTTATCTCCATCTCTGCGCTCCCTGCATACTAAAGATACGGGGAAACAGCAAGATACATCTTAACTAGCCCTCTCAGAGAGGAGTGACTTTTCCTAGTCCGTGCCAAGAGATGCAAACTTAAAGGAATAAGGTGTCACACAGACTAATAGTAAATACATTAGCAATGTTTATGCGCATAATTTGAGCCCTGTGTGAATACTGTTTAAAAAAATACAAACCCTGGACTTTGTGGTTAATTTTTTTGCCAAGAAAAATGCACAGTATTGCAATGCTCTTGTTTCATGTTACTCTGCTAGAGGGACGGGGAATAGGTTGAGAAAGATGGGGGACGAGAACAAGTAAAACAAGTTGAAGAATCCATCTTTGACATGCTTTCCAAATACTAATGAAACCTTCGTGTTTTTCTGGGAGATAGGCCCATTCTCCTTCTAAAGACTGGGGAATTGAGTCAAACAACTTTATTCCTTGACCAGAGCAGTAGAAGTATGTCTCCTCTTCAAACTGGAATTAAAATACAGGAATGTTTAGTCTTTAGCTTAAGCTGATCATCTCCATTTCATATATTTTTTCTTTTCTCGGGCTATCAAATGGTATGATTTTAGGCAAACTGTTTTTTTAAGAGTATTAAACTGTGTGGGTATCATTCCTAAGGAGCTGTGTTTGGAAAATGGGGAATGAAGATCCTCCAGAGTATAGCTCAGAGGACCTCTGAACTGTCCCCTGGCAGAAGGACTTTTTTCGCTCTCTCCTTTTCTTTCCAGTGATGACGCTGGGAGAGTAGCCTCCTTCACTGGGCACTGTGGGGCTAAACTTGTGGGTATGAAATAAATTAGAGTACTAGGAGTTTCTCTGAACTTTCTCTCTTCCTTCCAGCTCAGTTCCCAAAAGCGGATTCTTCTTATTTTTAAGCAGCTCATATAAGTAGATTGAGATTAAAGTGGTTTAGGAAGTGTTATATATAGATGTGTATACATACCTCAAATATTTGCCTAGATGTATCTTATCTAAACCTCTGCATGTATCTGAATTTCCCAGGCTTGAGCCATGGTTTGTGTAAATTGGTGTTGTCTCACTGTCTTTGAGTAAACTTATTTACGTCAGCTCTGGAATTAGTCCCCTGTATTCCAGCCAGCACTTAGCTGCAAGAGTCAAAATAACATGGATATGTACTGTTTTCCTTTTATCTCTAGCCTCTCTAAAACCAGAACTATTAAAAATATTGTGAGAAAGCTATCTTGCAAGATTTGCTCCCCACTTAGGAGTTTTAGATGGATATCTGGCAAGAATGTGCAGTTATACCAAACCCTAAACTTCAGCATAGTTTTCTTTGGCTTAGTAGTAATTAATTTTGATTTGCATCCCCTAGCTTTGAGCTTTGAGATCTTGTAATTTCAGAGATATCCAGACAACATTTTTTTATTTTGTCCCACCATTTTAATATATTTCCAAGCTGCCTGAATGGAGAAATGTAACAAGAGAAAAACCTCATGAAAATTCCCCCCCCACCTTTTTTTTTTTTTTCTGGGAAATGCAGTCAATACTGTGGCCCTTTCTAGAGAATGCTTTAATTCTACTAAGGCCCAATCCAACAGGCTTCATTTTGGAAGTAAAAAGATTTTCCCAGACAAGACTTAGTGAAGTAATGACTCAGAGGCATAGACAGACCAAATGGACTATTTGTTTCATATTAATTATTAATGTGGTGTTATCACTAATGATAATATATAATGATACATCTTCCAATGAATTCTCCTCTATTTGTCTATCACTTAATATGAGAGGGTTTCTCTTTAGACTACAGAAGATGACATCTCAGCATGGGTAATTATACATAAAAAGGTTAGAAAAGGGATAACATAGAAACATAGAAAAGGGATAACATAGAAAAGGGATAACATAGAAATTGGATAACATAATTGACCAATTTAAACTCACTCATACATCATATAAATTCCATAGTTGCTTCCCACTTTCTTTATGGAATAATTTTTTCCTATTATTATCGACCAACAAATACATTCTTTAATGTTTTAAGAATATTTTAGACTTAGAGATTTCAGCAAGGTGAGCTCAAAACAGTGATTTCAACTTTGAATTGTTCTTTTCTATTGAACTTCCTGTGCTTTACACCCGTTTCCCATCAGAAAGTTCTCTCCTGCTTTATGTCAATGAAATCTGGGGCACAGTTTCATCCTTACGGAGCATACCTGCTTTGTGTCCCTTGTGAAGGGAGATTAGTCTCTCGCTTTGAGAATTTGTTGCCCGTTGGCTATCTTCACTGTAAAACCAACCCAAAAGTTCTGTGTGTTTCTAGGTAGAATTGCTTGGAGATTTGTAAAACGATTTTGATCTTGGATCTGAGCCTGCCATTAAAGTGCTTGACTTGCTTTGACCACTGTAATTTTACAAAGCTGACCCTTCTCCCTTGCAATTTACATAGAGTTTTTAGCCTAATGCAGAATTTTCCTCTTCTGCAGCTGGGAAGAGAATATCCATCATTTTCAGATGTGGATATATGATCCAGGAGGCAATTGAAGGTATTTTGGAATCATATGGTTTGGCTTATGGATTTGGATTGGTCAAGAGAGATTTGCCTGAAATCCTTGAGAGAGTGTGGCACCTCACTGACTCGAGAGGCATTTTAAAATAAAACCTGAAATTAAATGCATTTTATAGAGAGGCTTAAAACTTCTAAAATATAAATCTAAAATATTTATACGTGGGCTGCAATGGAATAGAAGTTACGACCTCATATGTGAATGTCTAGGATTTGTTTTTTTCCTTCCACCAGCCCACCTGGAATGACTTTAGCTTTCAGCTTTACCTCCGTCTGTACCCAGGTTAGCTTCTAGTGACTTATGACTCCATCAATCTGCACAGATATGTGCTGTACTCCTTCAAGGGAAGTAGTTCATCTTCTATATGACTGCATCCCCACCTCTTCCAAAGTTCAAAGAACCCAGGACAATTGCTTATTCGAACGGCCTTCCAGTGAGTACAGAAGATGTTCTCCCTGCCTTCCCGTGTGAATCAGGACTTTCTGGTGAACTTTGATAGAGACAAAAACTTTCAGAGTAATCCATCCCCTGTTGAACTAGAAAGACATGTGATGACGGTGATGAAATATCAGGTGAGATTGCTCAGTATGTTTTAAGGAGCTTTGAACTGGAAATAGATCAATTTAGAGCTCTTTTCTGAAGTCAGAGCAGCATATTTTTTACGATCCATTTCCCATGAACTAACAACTGTTCCCTATCCAGCAGACAGTTTACTTGTAGCTATTTTGACTTGCATTATTCCACTTAATGAAGATAAACATAAGTCAGACACAGGAAAGCCACAGAATGAGTATGAACGGGAAGTGTTCCAAGTATTCAGCATTTACTAGACAAAATTGGCCAGTAATTCTTTTTGCTTTTCACTGAGGACAAAAATCCTTGAAAGATAATCATCATCATTGTTTGAAGTAATATAGCACTTTTATCCAACAATCTGAGAACACTTCCCAAACATTAACTGGACTGAGAACAGCCTTGAGGTTAGATTCATATTATTTAAAATACCTGTTTTACAGACAGACAAACTCACAGGTCACCTAGGGGTACCATGACTTCCCATGGGTCATAGAGTCAGAAGAGTACAGAGACTTCTGACTACCATTTCTATGATTTCGGTGACATTGCAAAGGATGCTTAATATTGCTTATTTGAGTTGCTTAAATTATTCATATTACAACGACTTTTGGCATGAATATTTTTTCTGCTTGCGTGCAGCTTTTTTTAAAATTGATTCTTTTTTAGTAATTATTTGCATGGCTGTACACTGGCACATTTCATCCTATAAACTGTGCATGGTTTTGATGCCCAGGATTGTTAATTGGCAGATGATTAGTAACCTAGATCACATGTTATTTTTTCTTCCTCCTGATTGGATTAGTATAACTTTTTTTGAGCCAGAGAAGAAAGAACATCAAATATTCAGTTCATGCAAGACTACCTTTGTGGGAACATAGACACTTCCCTGGTAGGAATATCTATTCCCCAAACCTTTATGTGAACAAAACCTACTTGCCTGTATGTTTCCATAAAGCAAATAGGATGGCATGAGCATGGGTGAAACAAATGTTCGGAATTAAGATGGGTGCTCACAGATGCTGTAGTTCACCCAGCTCCAGTGACTGTACAGTTAATAGGTGATGGTGAAGGGACGTAAGTAGAGTAACGCACTGGAAACAAATCGATGCACTCACAGCTCCTCACACTTTTTCTATATGCTAGTGTCTTCAGTCATCAGCTGACTTCTTAGGGCAATTTTGTTTCTTTATTTGTAGATCCATGGTTTAAAAAGTTACCTATTCTTCTCCTGCTCCTGTTCCACTAATGACTGTAAGTAGACTGTGATGTTCACGCTGAAATCATTTGCCCAGACAGGCTAAAGAGATCATGCCCTTCCTGAGCCCTGAATCTATACCCTACAAACAGCACCATATGGTTAATTTTTAAGCCAACTGATCAAATGTTTAATAAAGCAGAGGCTGGGGGGATGAGGAGGAGAAATGCCATCCATAAAAGTCACTGTTCTGGTGGGCTTCATCTCTTAACCCTTTGTAGCGTGGCGGGAACACATGCATGAAATGGAGCTTTGACTAATCAGACAAGAGGATGAGATAAAGGTAAGCATCAACTTGTGGGCCAAATGCATCAAAAATGTTTTTTAGGTGTTACACTGGGATAATTACTGATTTATAGGTACAGTGGGCAGAACACTGATCTGGGGATTAGGGTCTCCAGGTTTTATTCTTGATCCTGTCATATGTTGCTGTCTGACTTTGAACACTTCACTTTCCCCTTCTATTTTATACACACATCTTTGGGCTAACATGCCTGCAGAGCATAACCCTTGGTTAGGGTTGATCAGGGTGTGTCCTTCCGAAAATATATTTGCAGATTCTGCCTCCCCAATTTATATGAACCTTGACCTGAATTGGGACAAGCAGGTTCTTTGAATTACAGCACCACACATGTTGACATAAAACTGGAATCATTTAATGGGGTAGGTCTCAGTGTTTTAATTAGGTAGCTCAAACTACCTCTTTATTCTTTCACATAAAGTTAGGTTTGAAGCAGATGATCAAAATTTATTTATGCATGCATTCGAACAAGACAACATTGTAACTGAGAAAGCTTAAAGTTTTGTGTTTTTAAAAAAAAAGCAACAGCGCTATTTAGGAAAAGAAGTCATCTGCAGAAAAAATACCAACACAACAACAAAGCAGTCTTCCAATTCCTGTGTTTTTGGGTTATACCATGCCACCTTTAGCCTTTCTTTCCCTAAGAGTTTGCCTTTTTTTAACAGATTTATACTCCTTTCATTGGTGTTTATTTAAAATCCTGCCAATATATCTGAAATCAGCACATACTGAATGTTGATGCACCACCTTGCGTAATTGACTTAGCTGGAAAATAAACAGTGAAAGGCTATTTTAGCAGCAAACTGGTTGATACAGCTACTCGTTCCCTACCTTTATCTACGTACCACAGAAGCAGACAAGTACTAGCGCCCGATAGCACGGACACAAGGTTGCTACACATGTTTTCTGCAGTCTTTAGCATTTTAGGGACAAACTTGGTATTGGTGTCACTGTCATTCTTTGAATCAGAAGAATAACATGTTTATCTCTGCTGTCCTAAAACCTTGATAACATCTGTAAGATGCCATCAGAACCATGAGAGCTTATTAAAAGTTACTGTTTTAAAAACAATAAGTTCCTGAATATTCACAGTAAATAAATATTATAAGGCTATTCACGCAATGTGAATAATTTGCTGCTAATAATATTGACACTCAGTCTGTCTGCAAAATATCTCTGTTAGCGGGAAACAATCATGCTGAGAGGTGTTAGGAAGACTTTGCAGTTGAGTGGCAGAATGAAACTATTAAAACTGATTGGAAAATAGATTTGAAGTTTGAAAAAAATTATTTTTCTGCCTTTTTGATATGAAATAGTAGAAATTAAATACTAATGTATTATTACAGAGAAAAATTGCTTTCTGCTAGTTTTGGCGCTTTATTTTTAAACAAAGATATGGGTTTGCTTAACAAAAGAGACCCAACTTGGAACGTATTGGCAAAAAAGGCAGAGAAATAAAGAGCTCCCACAAAAAGAAAAAAAAAAGTAAATTTTTAATCATGCAGTGGTACTGATCACTGAATTGGGACATGAAGAAGCTGGATGCAGTTTGTTAGGAAGAATTGAGGAGACAGGGTTTTAGGAGAAAGGCATAAAGGGGTCTCAATGAAATTGATATTTCAGTTTCCTGTAGGATATGCTCTTTTTACACAAATCTTAGTTCTGACATGATCTTTTGGTCAACTTTTCATGAAATAAAATGATTATTCCTGGGAAAATATTTAGCAGATGAAAATGACCATTTTCGTTTGAGTTGGGTTAGGAACTGATACATCTTTTTGAATGAATACTTTGGAGGTTTTGCATTAAAGATTTTCTATCACATATTTCAGAAGTTAATATTTATTTTTGTTAATTTAGCACAGAGGTTACTCCTCTGAAGCTGTTTTTGAGCTCTTATCCATCATACTAGGGTATTAAATGACTACAGATTTTTGCTATTGATATAAAAGTGTCTTAGTGTATTTATGCTATACATGTCTTTTAGTAGAATAGGATTTTTATACCACATCATTAAAAAAGAATATAAAAATAATACAATGACAAAATATGGATTTTTCATATGTCTTTGGTCAGGAGGAATTTTTAACATTAAAATAGTAAATCAAAAATAGAATGGAGTAAAGAAGAGCCATTGGATTAGACTTGATATGAAAGAACTTGATTGTGTTAGAACATTCAGTGTATTTTTAAAAAAAAGTTTTCTGTGTGTTATGGATTATGGCTCAGATTCTTTTTGCTTTTAATTATTTTAATTTTCTTTTGCTTTTATTTTTTATTAACTTTCCCTAACAAAAATTTTCATTTTTTAAGTAGTCATTAGGTGTACAGACAATTTAGTTTTGGGTGGGTTTTTTTGTTTTTTTTTTTTTTTTTTTTTTTTTAATAATCCTCCAGTTTGGCATATTCTGTATTTGCTTACTATCCACTTGCTCACAGATACCATTCCTGCTATACCCTTACTACAGTGAATTAGGAGATTTTTAATGGTTGTTCATGTTAGATACTCTGAGAGAACATGCATTGTCAGACAAAATAAAATCCATGTCCTAGAATGTAATTTCTAAGTCATACTGCTATTAGCTACTCAAATAGCTAGACTTGTGGGCATTACATATATGTTAAATAAAAAGGGAAGAATCAGAGGAAAAGGAATAATTTTGTACTCTCAGTATCAGTTTTCTAGAGCTAAGAATTGAGACAGAACAGTCAAGGCTCAGAAAGCTTTCCTGATTGTAAGTGAAAAGGCAGGAAACTCTTGAGTTGAGCTAACAAGAGGAATAGAAAGCTTTGTTGAACAGAATGACACTCCTGAATAGCTTAAATTTATGTTCATCACGTGAGTAAATCTCCCATTGATTCTGAGCTGAAATGGCTCAGAGCTGGTGGCTTCAGAGACACCTCCTCCGAGCTGAACGGTGGCTCTGCAGATATACCTGTATTCGAAACTTGCTTTGAACACACGGGCATGTTGCAGCCAGATAGGAGAAAATTGGATCCCATCAGGAAATGACCAGTGCAAGAGGAGGTTATGAGTTTATTAACCTGATGAATAAAAAAAGTAAATATTTGGTGTAAAACCTGTCAGAGATTACACTTGTAAAACTTCTAATTCAGCTCTTTCCTCTTATAGCTGTCAAAATATGTCTGGGATAAGTTAATACCACATTACACATTTCAGAAGCTTTTGCTCTAACCTGAAGTTCAATAATTTTTTCTAGCAAGTTTTTTCCTTCCTCACAAACTTGTCTTATCAACAGCCTACCTTTTTGTCTGCAGGCCGGCTTTTCAAATGTTTATTTCCATAGCTATAATCATTGCTCTGTGTTTTCAAAAAGCTTTCAAAATACTTAAAACGAATTCTTAAAACAATAGCAAAACCTGATGGGCTGAATGCCACGTGGATAATTACTGATGGACTTAAAGAATGAATTTTGCTCGTGGACTGGAGTCTCGCTGGCGTCTCTGCAGCCTGTCTCCGCTGTTTAATAGCATTTCTGGAGAAGGCTAGAGAGAGAATTGTGGCCCTGATACAAATTTCAACTGAAGGAGGCAATAGGTAGCAAAGTAGAGCAACGGAGAACCAGAGAACAGTTGCCTCCCACCTTCACTACCCTCACATGAGTCAAATGACAAAATTTTACTATAAAATTTGAAGATATTGGACAACCTTTGCCTGCAAAATTTTCAGCGCTGAGGAATAAAAAAAAAATCGCCGGAGAAGATTTTTTTTACTTAAAACCAAGTACATCATATTAAAGGGTTCCATAGGCTCTCCCTTTCTCTCACTTTTTGCCCTCTAGATGAAGAAGGATTTATCTCATACATTTAAAAAAAAGTCACCTCTCTGTAACCTACAGTTCATTCAATCAAGGCTTAGCGTAAATAATCAGTATGGAAAACACCAATCGGCTTTGAAGAGCCCCTGGATTTAGGAGGAATACGCTGCTCATGTCTGTGGAACTCCTCTGGGAAGCAAAGAAAGGAGAATGTGTCTTGATTTACACTGCCCTATTTCTCGGATCTGCCAGCCTCTCTGCTCTGTCCACTTCACTACCGTCAGATGCTGTGAGACAAGCATATGGTGTTTACTTCTCTGACTGACATCTCTCTGGTTTTCCTCACTCCTCGAGAGAATCCTCTCTTGCCAAGTCAATTTGCAAGGGCTTGGATGTAGCCATGGCCCTCTGGTCAGGATCCAAACTATTCCTCATTTTCCGTTGGCAAATGTCAGTAGAGGACAATCTCCCTCCTCCCTACAAAACCAGCGTTTCACGGAGGGAAACTCAAATCCAAAGAACAGCCTGACCCTGTGTGTCCTTCTGCACCTCATTCCTTTGGGGCCATACGAAGATGCCACCGGGAGACTGCAGCAGCTCCCCGTGCCGCCCCGGTGAGCGTGGAGCCTGGGGGCTGGAGGGGAGCGGAGCAGCCTGGGTCCCAGGTGAGGGACCGCGAGGAAAGCCTTGCCAAAGGGCTGTGGACAGCCACTGGCACTGCTGCTGCAGCTGATGTAGACTGAAACGAAGAAGAGGTGCCAAGCAAAGGATTTGCATTTGCTGTAGGTTGTGAAGCTTAAATGGAGCTTGGCTTGGGAGTGGTTTTAATATCCCTGGGAGTCCCCCTCCCCACTTAGAGGCACAAGCTGGACATGTTTTGGGATGAAAATAAGAAAAAAGAACTCCAGTCTCTGTTAGGATCGACTTCTTGTGCTTTATTCCTTCTCTTTTCCTCCTTTTATCTCCTCCTTCCCTCCCTCCCTCCCTCCAACGCTTTGATCTGGTGGCAATGGCATCTTTATCACTCTTATCAGGTCCCATGTTTTTGGCTGTCCTTTTGAAGTGTGATTTCCTGCATCTAGTGGTCAAGAAAGGATACTGGGCGCTGCAGGTTTCCTGTCGCTTTTCCTCTGTATCTAAAAGTTTGCTTCGCTTTCCTTCCTGTTTTTCTGTTTCATTTGTTTGTGCTTCCCTTTGCTGTCCAAACCTGCCTCTCTCCCTCAGACAGGTTGTCCGCCACCCGTAGATCATTATCGCTCATCTATTTTTCTTCTCCAGCATCTCAGAGTCATCTTTCCCTTTTCCTCTTTTGCCTCATCCTTTCTAGCCTTCCTTCCTTCTTCTTTCATGTGTTCTGGTCTTTCTAAGATGTTCTTTAGACTTGTCTTAGACCCTTGAGTGAACTGGAGAAAATCCTGAAAATGAACCAGAAGTTCCCTTGGGATTTTGTCCAAAGCATACTGGAGTCAGAAGCAACACTAATCGACTCAATGGGATTTAGGGCAAACTCCCTCTTCGTGCATCTCCTGAACATTTGCTAGTCTTTCCAGTGCTCTTCTGATGGCAGTTTGCAATCTTTGACGTATTATTAGTTTGAAGGAAGATCTTCATAGAAGATTATTTTTTTTTATTAAGAAAAAGAAGGCTCTGAAGAGATATTTAGCTTTCACAACCAGTAAATGCAATTCCATACTTCACTACAGGCTCCAAGTCTGTGCTGGGATTTTCCAAATCTGTGATGTATGAAATAATTCAGATGGTAAAACATTATTCAGGGGCTTCCCAATTATTCCCACAATACCTGTTTGGGAGACTGAATAGCACTGAGGCTGTTTTCTCTGCTTTTAATCAGGTTTTTACTTTCCACAGAGTGGTGGAGGTTCAGTTAAAAAACCCCACAGCCATGAGTTTAGGCTTTCTCATGCACCAGCGCTATCTGAATGCATCCAGGCACAGGAGGAGTGAGGAAAACTTAATTTCAGCCACAATGCTGATATTGGGCAAATGAGTGGTTTTACGGTGCTTCATGCAGCTCGGTTATTTATTTATTTATCCTTACAGATAAAGCACAGTGACTTAATGGGTGAGCTGGGCTATCGCATTAACTTCGCTATCCAGCTGGGCACAGATTTGCATCCTGCTGCCACTGGGCAGGGTAGGATCTAAGCTTGCTTGCTGGGTACGGTGTAGCTCTCATACCCAGCTGAGCTGTAGCTTACCAGGGGATACTTCCCCTCTTGGAGATACAAATGGCAGCTGCTTTAGGCAATAGGAGATGGCCTTGGCATATCCCTGCTCTGTCAGGGAACATACTGTACTTCGCTCTCACCAGATGCTCATGGTGCGTTATCATCCCGTTTTCACTCTGGGAGTCATTGGCTGAAAAAGCACTAGTAAGGCTGGGGGTGAAGCGAATACATATTTTATAACATGAGTTTATTGCAGCCTTTAAAATCTGATCTGAATCAATATTCTCCTATCCTAAGAAGACTTTCTTCCGAACTTTCTGTGTTATTTCATTCCAATAAATTGACATGCTTAATACCCTGAATATATCAAGTCGTTGCTTCTCCCTTATCTTTAGAAAGAAAAAAAGCCGAGAGTGAATAATTCTGGAAAGTTTTTATTCTCCTTCATTTAATTATTATTAAACTATAGAAAAGCAAGTGCAAGAACAAGAAGGAAAAAAAACAAAACAGAAAATCGGAAAAAAGGAACAAATAAAATGGAATCAAAACTTCTGATTTCAGCTTAAATTTCTTCCCTCCTTTGACAGTTAGCAGAGCCCATGAAGAGTTATTCTGTAAGACAACACAGTCAGCATGGAGGAAAGCTGAAAGACTCTCTCTTTTAAATCGGAAGGTGGATTGCTGCCTGCTAAGGGTGTTTTCAGGCGGTGAGTCTTTTCTGTTGTTGTTGTAGCTGTGTAGCAGCGCAAGACAAAAGGGGACGTTGCCGCTTTCGAGCTTTCAGGACTGGGGGCCGAGGAGGAAAGGAGAGAAGAGCATGATTGATGGAGTTCTGGTTGGCTTATAAAGGGCAGCCGGGAGTGCAGGGAAATAATCAGGGAAAAGGGCGTCCCGTACTGGCTCTCTCAGAGGGGAGAAATGAATCCTGCACCTCTGCATTATTAAGTTGTCAGGCGGGCTGATGATGAAAATCTGAAGGTCAGGCATAACAAGAAGCACCTTATGGGGGGATCATGACCTTTCTGGAAGTGCTACACTCATGTTTATCTGCACCTAACCCTTATCCACAATTCTTCATTTGATAAGAACACTGGGAGAAGGGACGGGGAAGGGGGGAGGGAGAGGGAAGTCCTCATCATATGTATAAGCAGTGTGTGAAATTAGGCTTCCTGTGAAACTGATTGTGGATGCTCAATTCACAGTGAAAGATAATAAACCAAAAGGACACACGAGGGATGCAGGCAGAAATTGTTCACTACAGTGGAACTCAATAAAGGGAACAAGAGCTTTCCTAAATGACAAATTTGGTACAGCGGTGCTAAAATCAGGATTCTCCCTGGCACCACTGCAGCAATTTGCTCTCAGCTCTACCACTTTTTATTTACTTTGGAAGTCCTAATAATGTTAGAGAGTGGCTTTTTCATCTATTTATTTATTTATTTCTCCCCAGCAATGTTTATTCTTTAACTGCTTACTTTAAACCAAAGAGTCAAGGTGAAGGACAATGAAACGTTAGATTCCAATTGATTTTTCCTCTTTAGTTTCCATATCAGAAATGAGTATAAATATAAATATATTCCAGGGTTAGATGCCTGTCCTATGCGTGCCTTATTGACTGCTTTAATAAATGTCATGACCCCTTCTGCACGCGCGTGCACACACGAACTCACACATGCTTGCAATCAAATAGGTAGAGGCATTGCTTGGATATAAATGCAGTAACGATGGCAATCACACAGAAAATATTCCAAACCTAAATCTGCTCTTAGAATGTGCTAATAAGCTTTCTATTTTACCCCAATTTACAGCATCTTGATTTTGCTTTTCAAATCCATGAAGTATTTAAAGCATGACAAAGTACATTTGTGGAAAAGTGAAGTCAAACAAGACTTCATAATTATTGCAATATATTCACTTTTCATGCATAATCCTTTAAATTAGTGATACAATATATCACCTCTACTGCCACTAGAGGCTAATGCACCTCTATTGAAAGCTATGTTAAGGAAAATTATGTCCTATCTTGAAAAGGCACATAACCTTCCAAAATATTAAATGACAGTAGGTTCCGATCCTGTAATTCTTGCATACTCAAGTAGCCTCATTAGCCTTGATTTTCTTACATCAATGGACAATAACCTATTAACTTTAATGGATTTACTAATATACGCTGATGTGAGATCAGAATCAGTACCTTTGGGACATCTTATTTAAGGATTACCAGACCAGCAGGAAAAGAAATATAATATACAAACTAATGAATGCTTTTATTACACGAATAGTATAATACTGGAATCCATCAACTGCCTTTAAAATGACTCTTTAATGAAGAGGTGACACCAAAAAATACTATGTTGTCGATACAGCACATAATGAACCTTCTGTATCACATAAAAATGAAAGAAAGGTTTTCTATTTCTATTGTTTAAGTGATCCAATTTATCTAATTTTACTCTCCTGGCCTCCCACATGCTTCCTATCGCTTCCTACAGACCACTTTTGGTATCCTGTTAAAAAGCGACAACAACTAATAATGCCTGTTTATTGTGCAGTGACTTTCATCTTCAAATCTGGTACTGATCCATGGTGGAGGTTGATACAACGTATTGCTGAGGAAACTAGGGCATGTGAAAAGAAGTTACTTGTCCAGAGTCATTGAGAAGACTAGTGATGGACCCTAGGTCATCTGGAATTAAATCTGGTGGCCTCCTCATTTTTAATTTTTTTCTTTGGGTAGAACAGTACTCTTTGAAATGGGTGGAGCTGAACCATGATTTAAGTTTTGATCTAGGCTTTGGGACAGATTTGGTAGAGTAGAGTCATATGCCCTTGTAGAAGTCAGCAGAAAACCTTGTGGAGCAAACTGTTACTTAGGGTGAACAAGGGCTGCAGAAGGTAGGTTGCATCTTAGCTCCTTTGCAAATCCCTTTGACTACCAATATTTGCAGTAGGTTTTGAATGTGAAAGCCCATGGGGGTGTAAAAATATACTTTGAAGGTCATTGTGTGGGGAGATTTGCCTCCAAGCAACAAAGCCTATGAACCACTCCGGTTTTTCTACACAACGGTGAATCTCTCAGCATTTCAAGGGAAACGGGAATTGCTAGGAGATTGGCCTTTTCAGATTACTTGGCCGTTCCCAGAGTTTTGCCTTCATAACCAAGCCTCTACATCCACTGTGATGTGATCCTCTCAGGAAAATAAATTTATGTCTGCTCATGTGTATTCGCTCAATAGTGTAACTTGTTTTATCTGTATAATGTGACCCTTCCAAAACATTGCTTGGAAGCAAAAGCCAAATACAAGGAACTGTATAGAATTTTCACCGCTTTGTCCTTTGTAGCTTCCTCACATAGATTACTTCACTCTTGTCTATGGTGGGGGCTCCAATTTAAGTCCCTTTTTGCTAACCAGCCCCCATTTCCATGAAGCTTAAGCATCTGTGAGACTTGGGAGAGATTTTATTATCTTTCGAGACTTTTTTCCTCCTCCTCCTGTCATCAAAATTGAAACTGGCTGATAGATGAGACAGAGAGGCATGATCTCATAACATGGTTTGTTAGAAACGGAAGCTAACAGATAATCTGTGTAAAAACTGTTGGCCAAATCAGATTTTCCTACAGATTTCAGAATTGCATTCTTTTATAAGTTTATACAACACATTCTTGTTATTGCTTACCTTAAAATCTCATGCCAGATATTACTAAAAATCTGCTTTTTTGTTGGTTTTTTTTTTCTTTTGTGTTACTAGAATACATTGTAATGTTGATATTACTTAGGAGGGGTTTGACTGTCAAGTATCCATACTGGCAGCATCTTATGAAAAAAATTGGAGCCAATAAAGCAGGGTAAGATACTGATGTTAGAAAAACCTATAACCAACTCATCCCCAAACACAAAAGAGCTTGGTTTTATGCAGTGCAGAGGACAAAAGTAATGAAAAAGGAAAGCTACTTAACAGTTGCTAGTCAGATGTGCTAAGTCCTACGGTAGATCTTAAACCTAATGAGTCTGAGCTAAGGAATAAAAAAGCCTTTTCTTCACAGCATCCAGAAGAATGAGTGATGATTTCAGTTGAACTCTTTTAAAATTAGATCTGGCTAGAACTCAGTGGTCAAGTTTGCCTTACATAATGGATCATTTTTAGGCCACATGCAGCTTTCATTGAAGTAAATGGAAATATTTTCATTGACTGCAACAGATTTTGATTCAGGTATTTCTATCTATTAAGCTATATAAAGTTCCGAAAAATCAAGGAAAAGGGCATTTATGTGGTTATTTGTAGTGGCCTTGAAGCTCTTTTAGGGATCACGAAAATGAACTCAATTTTTTTTTTCATACCTGAGGTTTTATAGCCTGTTGGTGAATAACATGGACTGAAACTCTTTATACTGTCCAAAAAAATACTAGATACATTTAAAAATAGCTCCTGAGAAAGGCGTGCCACCTACCATTTCCACTGTTGTTTTTCAGCTGCACAAAGCATTACTATACTGCTTTAGTGATGACTATTTTTACTCTTTGTTTACAAAGCCTGCATTTTAAAGTGTAATAATCCCCTAAACTCAATGCAAATCTCAGAGGGCTGAAAGCTGGCACAGGAGATGCCAATTCAGGTGTGGTGCTCTCTTCAAAGCACGATAGAAGTCATGGCTGAGTTATAGGGTGGCAGATGCACACACATCACCTAGCCAAGATGCAGCCAAAAATGTCTTAATATCAAAACACAACAGTTTACAAGCAGGCAGTTAATCCTTCATATGGGCCAGGTGCCTGTTGTGAATAAGGAGGGACAAACCTGATGGAGGAGACTTTTATTTTCCCACCCATTTCTTTCACAAAACAAATACAGAAAAAACCCATCAGTTCCTTGTTTCCTCTTCTCATTTGAATCTCTTCATCTCCAGTCTTCTTATTACTCTTGCCAGTCCATTTCTTCCCTCTTATAATGTCTTCTCTTGTTGATGGTGTTTCCACCCATGTGGTTGCTGCTAGTTTAACTTTTCAATGAGTCAGCAACTGCTGTTTGTGTTATGCTGCTCGTTACAGAGGTTCTTTATACACTGTGGTCTCAGTCTTGGAAACCTGTGGCCTCGATTTTCTTTTTGGTTGTTTTTCCTTAGTCAACAAAACTGTATAAACCCGTTCAAATTGAAAACACTATTGCTATTTGTGCATGGGGTGAAATTCTATACATTTCTGCCAGGAAAGTGAACATCAAAAAGGGCAAGAATATTTAAGGAAAAAATGCCAAAGACTGTGTTGTCTTTTGAGTTTCCATGATACATAATCTCTACTATGCTCTTCTGTATGCAGGAAGTTTTCTATCATGGACCTTTTATTCCCTGTTAGCTAGAGAAAAAATGTAGACAGCTTAGCTTTTTTTTGGGGGGGGGGTTGTTTATCTGCTAAATACACATAAGTGAGGGTGACCACAGGTTGTGAATTAACACAAGGTATGTAGTTAATGTAGTCAGTCACCTGTATGTTGGGTAAATGACCAGCATTTGTTCTTTAGGGAGTAGCTGCCAGCCTTGGAAAATGGTTTGGTTGTTTCAGCATGATGCTCTCTTCCAGCATGTACAATCAGGATGACTCTTGTAAGGAAAACCAACAGGAAGCATTCTACTGGAGACAACTTTCATTTAAGTTACAAGTATCCTGGAAAACATGGATATTGGACTTGCCTGGGACAATGTACGGCATTTCAGAGAACAGTTTAGGACTTGGTGTGATAATGACTTCTGGGTTCCAGGAATCTGAAATTGTTTCAATGGAAATGTTTTCTTAAATTGGAAGCTCCTTGGTGTAGGGACCAATTCTGAGATTTTGGGAAGGCACACATGGACAGAATTAGAGCATTAAGTTGAACAGAATTCTAACAAGAGATTAATCTTACATCCCTGATGGGGAGCCTTTACCTGGATTTACCAATCCATTTGGCTGTGGGACACAGAAATCCCGTGTCGGTTTTCTAAATGACTATAACTTCTATCATTTTTTTTTTCCTAAATGGACTACAATATTAACTGTGTCACTTTTTCCTCATGCCATTTCCAAGATGAGAACTTACTCATAGCCACAGCTCCAGTTAGTGGCAGTGCTGGGATTAGAATTTGATGCCAATGTCATACAAAGATTGACACAAATACCAAAGAGAGGAAATTTGGATTAGATACAAGTAAATATAAAAGAGACTATAGCATAAACTACTCCAAAATCACACCCACTCCTTCAGAGCTTACTCATTAGAAACCCGTTTGACTTTAGCTTCTGTAGTGGAAATGAACACTGGAATTTGTACAATATTGTCTCATGGAAGAAAATTAGTTGCTGGCCATCCTTAAAGGAGTGGAATAGTTTAAGCAGCAGTTTCATTATAGTGCTTTTACTGGGCATTATTTTTACTATGGAAAGTCCTTTAAAATTAATGGGAATTGATTTCAGTGGCCTTTGACATATTACTGAAAATAATACGGCAAAATGCAACCTTTTCCCTCTTACCGCTACGTAAAGGCTTTAACTGGGAAAGCAGTTTACAATGGTGCCCCCATGTAAGGCTTTATTGAAAAGATTTTACGCTTGATAACATCTGAGCCATAGGAGCTGTATGTGGGGTTTAGCATCTTAGCAGCTGCAATTCTTAATCCTGATTCCGTTGCCTCCATATTAAAAGCTCCATGGTCACAGGACACCAGCTTTGGCCGTACTACATTGTCATTCATTCCTCCCCCCCCACACGCGTGCCTGACCATATAGGAAAATGAGTTTACAATTGACTACGCCTATGGGCCTCCCAGAGGGATACAATGTGAGAGCCTTTGCTAGTGGTGGACGGTCCTCAAAAGGTTTGAAAGTTTGGTAAGTACATCCTTAACCAAAATCTTTTGACCTTTATTCAGATTTGTTTTTGGAGAAGGGCAAAGGGTTGGGCCAATTCTTGTTTAACCCAACTGGCTTGTCCATCTGTAGGCTGTAATTAATCACTAAATCGCTGCCATACTTTGTTTTGGAGGCTAGGTCCCAATACAGCAGGGCACTATACTTAGCTTTGAGCACATGACTAATTCTTTAAAGTCAAAGGGATTACTCATGTGCTTAAAGTTAGTTGCATATTTAAGTAGTTTGCCAGATCAGGCCTTGAGGAGTTAGGGAGCATTTATATTTATTGTACAGCAGTGCCAAGTTCCTCAGTTTGCCTTTGCATTACTTGGGCCCTCCTTGTTGCCTGGGAATTTTCTTTACAGCAGCGGTGCAAAGGAACAGTAGGGTATAGCCTGGAGCAGGACTTCATCCACTCCCAAAGTGGGGGACTGAGGACTCAGTTTTCAGTTTTGTGGACTTTTGCAAAAAGAGGTAGGTTCAGAATCTGGCCACTTTCAAAATTAGGGAAGTTTCCTATTTATGTTACTTCTATTTCATCTGGACTTGGAGCGTGAGTAGCTTATGTTAGGTCACACCTTTATTTCTTAATGTGAAGTTGCTTTGTCATACCAAAAATATAAAGACATATAATAATCAGTATCCAAGAAAACCAACAGAAATCACTGTGTTTGGATCTTTTGCAGTAACTGATCATGTTTCTTCAAGCCTAATTCTCAGCTTGCTCAAGTAGGTAGCCATAGCAGTTTTACACCACTTGAGGATTTGTCTCAGGCCTTGCAAATATGCTTTTTGTATTGTAAAATGCAGAGGGCAGTGAACTGAACTACATCGCACAGGCTGAAACCTCACCAGAAAATTTGTAATACTAATTTAAAAAAAAAAAGAAATCCTGTCTTTTTTAATGAAACTAAGAGTTTCTGAGTGTACATCAAGGATTTTATTACTGGTTCTACATAATAAAGTAATTGTGTAATTAGTAATACATTTGTCACTCCTTTACTGAGGAAAAAGTAAAACATGTACCGCTTTTGTGTAAATCCTGACAGTGGTGATTTTTTTCCCGAGAATTATACCATTATATCATAAAAGTGTCAAGGCATGAGTTTACTGTTCCTACTAATATTCTAAAATATTCTCTTAGGCTGACATCTCTGTCAATTAAAATTAAACAAAATTGCATTCTGCCATATACACTTCAAATAGGAAGCTTTCAAGTTTATGGCTGTTCTTTGAATTGATTTTTAAGATGGCATCTGTAAAACTTGGCTAGTACAAGATGAGGTAGGATGTAGTTAAGGTTCAGTCAATTTTAAAAATGTTTTAAAGATCGTAAATTGACAACTGAAATAGACTGAACATCCTTGGGATTTTGGGCTGTCAAATATAAATCCAGGGTTTTTTAAAAACTGAGCTCTTGCAAAGTGAAAATTTTATGAAAACATGTTCTTCCCCCCCCTTTGATATTTTTGCAATAACTTACACAAACAAGAGGGCTTCTGGTGTTGTTTCCAGTTGCTTGGTCTCGCAGGATTTGGAATTCTTCTTCTCCTGGTGTTTCCCACAGAAATAGAGTGAGAACGTGCTTTCTCACGGGACTGTATTTCTCATGGAAAATAATAGGGTTGCCGGCAGCAAACGTTTTCTGCAGTGATACCCTGCCAATAAAGTCTTCAGGGAAATTATTGCCCTCAATAAGATGAAGACTAGTAAATTGGAACCCCCATCCCTACTCCACAAAGATATGTCTTTAGGAAGCTTTCTCCTTCTATTATTCCCTGGAAACCCTGACCCCAAGAAAATGCTGTAGACAGTAATGCTTGGCTTACACTTAGTTTTGTTCCCCAGAATAAAGATGTCAGTTAGTGTGTAAAAATGAAAAAAAGAACAATCCCCCCTCCGTACACCTCAACCAACATACTTGTGCCAGCGCAAACCCTGGTGTAGACAGTTATGCTGAGAAAAGTTATTTTACAGCATAGCTTTATTTTGTTCAAGGAACTACTTCAAACTATAACAATGATCCTTTTTGCTATTAAAAACTGCATCCACTAAGACGGAGGTTTCTGACACAGCAAACCCTTGTAGGTGTAAACTTGTCAAAGATGTGTTGAATGCATTCTAATATCTGGAAGCCAAGAGAAATTTGCCACATTAGGTTTTATTATTATTATTCTGAGAGGCAGAAAAACCCGGCTTTGTTATGTCTCCAATTCCATCGCAACCCATAATATTGCAGATTAAAAAATGGTCTGTGTTCATTTAATGCACACATTTTTGGAAGATGATCTCCTGGCCAACGGGAATTCGAAGTCAAGCAGCGTGCTTTCCGCTGTTGGAAATGCAACAGGTCTCTGCATTTGGAGTGGTTAGGAAAATCTGATCATTCTTAGAGAAATATTTTCTGGGGAGGGTAGGGGAAAAAAAAAAAGAAGAAAAAAAGCAAAACTTCCCCCATGAAAATGTGCACTGAAAGAAATGCAGGTGTTAGCCACACAGGAGTTCATGTCAAGAGAAATATTTCCCCAGGGTCCCATGAGAGGAAAAGGGGAAGGGAGGGACTCTGGGGTGCCTGACCCAGGGAGTAGGGAAAAAAAAGCAGAGGCTGGTGACAGAAAGACCTTAATTCATGCACCATGTGCTTGAGTGACGTGTTTACTTTCAACCTTCAAGTCAAATTCAAGCAGCAGCCAAAAACCACAGATCAACACATTTTTAGTACAAAGTGAAAGTGGGGTCATTGGCACCCTTGGTGCTCCACCAATTTCTGAAACAACATTAAATCTGTATTAATACTCACTTTTAGTTAACCATGTCAAAGGAGATGGTAATTATGGGTAAGTAGGAAGGTTGGGATGAAACCGAATAATTGCTGCTGAAGGAGGTAACATAAGCACAATTAGTTGGAAGCGTTATTTTTAGTCTTGAAGGAGACTTTAAAGCCAGTTCTGTTTACATTTAAGTCACTTGTTAGCTTGGAATATGCTGGAAATTAGGAGTCTGAAAAATCAGAATCTAACAAAATACACCTTCATGCTAATAGAGAAATTTATTTTTTTAGGCTACTATTATCATAATTATGCCTTCTGGCAGTTTTTCGGGTGTTGTAAAGCAATATGCATCCATTGAAGTTCAGTGGATCTGTGCTGACTTACCCTGACTGAGAACATGGCTTCACAGTTTTATAGAGACAAAGTGAAGGAAATGGTTCTGCTCCAAGAAGGTAATGGTGCATTGAGCAGAGTTTGCCCATCATTATTAGTCTGTTCCACCAGGGAGGGAGGTTGCCAGATATGGAAACGATCTCAAAGCCAAACTGCTGGGGTGAAGTACTATGCATCAGAGAAGATTTTATTTTACCATGGCTTTCGAATCAGTCTAAGTGTTTTCTCTAGCCCTGCTACCTTGCTGGGTTCAGGGTGCTCAAGGCATCTCACACACTTGCTTTAGAGAGGCGGCAGCAATGTTAATGACATCTTATCTAGGAGCAGCTTTGGCTCCTTTCAAGGGTTCAGGGCAAGAAGAGGCTTTCAAGTCTGACTTTCTCCATGGACTGGAAAACCCTACTTAGTGCCCTAAGAAGTCACTAAGCCTGAGCAGTCTGAATGAAACCTCTTCTTCAAGCAGCCATTGCTAGCTGCAGAGGAGGGTAACCGTGCTCTTAGTCCATGCTGGGGCATATTGGGGTTTTAGTTGGTCAATAACCACATAGAATTAGAGGGTCATGTTTATGCCACGTCCCAATGACTGACACCTGTCATAGCAAGTTTTGTGTTCAGATTTCTTAATTAAAAAACATAAAGTAATTCTATTACAACAGTGATCTGGCAAATAAATGTATTTTCTCAGTAACTCCAGTGTAGCCAAAATGGACCAATGCTTAAAGAAAACAGCTATGCAAAGGGGGGAGGGGTTGTCTCACCTTTTCACATTTGTGCAAAGGTCTTATTTTAGTTTTATTTCTGTCGGCTCAGCCATCTGTGCATTTTATTGCCTGTTCTAAGGAACTTTGCAATGTTTTTGTGAAGAGCAGTAGGAAAGCACTGAGGAAAAAATTGAGTAGCTATAAAGCCTTAGAGAAGTGACACAACAGGCAATTTCTCCATTTGCTTCTTCAGATATTGAGCTGAGCTGGGGAAATTACTTTAAGTACATAAGGTGACACAATTACTACAGTTGGGTCTTTGTTTAATTTTCAAATAGACAGTCCAGTACACTGATTTCAAAGGTGATTGGTTATGGGTTCTCCAGCCCTTCACCTCTAGGTCATCGGGTTCAATACTATCCCAGGTTGTAGCTCTGCACTCTATCCTTTGTGAACAATCTATCTGAGAAATGTATACCTTTATTCTGCTTGTGACTTATCTATTGACAAATTTTGATTTTTACAAATATGTTCACAATTCAAAGTAATTTGGCGTGTGGTTTATGTGGTCTGATTTCAGCTTGTGGACTAATCACAGACTATTCAGCATGACTGTTGCTTTGAGTATTTCCTATTCAGGATGCCTGATTAAGATGCATAGCTGCATTTCTCTGTCTTCATTGGATGACACCCGTATTGCAAAGAGCTTTTGACTGACCTTCTAACCCTTTTGGTGAAAATATATGTGCACGAGCACCCACAAGGCTCTCCTGCCGCTTTTTTTGTGGGCAAAATTTCATGCAGACAAACGTTAGTGAAAAGTACCTGATAAAGAACAGAAACAAGATCAAAAGAGATGTATGAAATTTTTTCACACTGATGTTCTGAAATGCTATTTTTGAACTGTTTCCCTAGATCTTGAAGTGAGCAAAAAACCATTGCGTGAAAACTTCCCATATGAAATAAATGAATAGTTTCCCTCCATTTCTTAGTGAACATTGGAAATACAGTCACAGCATCCAGCAATAACTGAGTAACTTTGAAGCAGTCTCCACAGCAAAGTCACAGGATACTTGGCATTCAGTGATGCCCTGGCCATATTACTCCTGGGTGTAGTACAAGCATAACTAGCTGGTAATATATTAAGGCTCCTGCACTGTCATTTCAGGTGGAGTACTTTTACTAAGGACGTCAATCTCTACATCTATTAACCTTTAACCAATTAATTTCACTTTAATTATTTTTTTTAATTAAAAAAAAGAAGAGACAAACCCAAACCCAGGACTGCCCAGAGATAAGAAATGACCAAGCCTCATCTTGTAGTTCTAATGCCAAAGAGAGAACAGGGATACAGTCCAAGGCGAAAGATTGGCTCATTTAATTACACCTGCACAGTATTTCAATAGTATGCCTTGGTGAGAGGGGCTTTTAAGAGTAAAGTGCTTTGAAATAAAGCTATTAAATGCATACGGAGACATTGATCGATACACTCGAGTTATGGGGGGGGAAGGAGGGAGAGGGAAGAAAAAGAAAAGGACTTTTTTCTTCTCTGTAAGAGTGGATTTGGAATCTTCAAGGGCATAAGGATGGTAAACGATTGCTAAAAGTCCAAATTAAGAGGTATTAGTCCATTGTGCGGCAGTCAGTCACATCATATTCGCATTGCTGTTTTCTTGTCGGAGGTTTTGCCTTGATCTACCCCGGACCACATTGACAAATCACAATTGAAGCATTCTAAATAATCCACAGTGAAATAAGGCATAGGGTGTCACTCTCTAGGCTACAGAAAGCCTGAGCGCAGTGAAGTTAGAAAGGGTAGCAAAGCCCTTTTCAGTCGCGTTTCTCAGCCGATTAAACTCATTCAGGGCCAGGCTGCTGGAACGAAAACAGAAAGATCACCTCCTGTTCTCCAGTGTTTTGTTGGCAACAGCAGACAGATGTAGAAAAGTAGAAACATTTTTACTATAGCAACAAAGGGGAAAAGGGTGGGAGGCAAATAAAAAAAAGGAGTTGGAATTTGCGGGCTTGTTAATGTCTCAGGTATTTTGGGACAGTACTCCAGTTTAAGAGATGTTGTCAGCGCAGATTAGAATTCAAAAGGTTCGTGTGAAATGACTGTGGAGTGCAAACCTGTGTTTTCTTTTCTCCCCAAACTCCTCCACGGGTACAGTAATTAACCGTAAGAACAGATTGACACATGGAGATCCAGTTCATTAATATTTTTTTGTTTGGTTGTTTTTTTGGCTTTTCAGAAAAAGCCATTTAAGAGTGATGCCTTCTTTAAGAGTATCTCATCCACCCATGCAGCCACACCGATGTGACATATTGAGACACAGGATGCCACAGAAAATTAAGCTGAGCCCTCCAACTGAAGACTTGATTTAGCCATACACTCTCCACAAGTCACCATTTAAATTAACTGTTGTAGATGTGAGCTAGGAAAATGATAATTCATCTAGTGTGAGTACTTGTGCAGAAACGGTTTGCTGCTACTGGAGAAATAATCTTAAAATATGGTACTTTTCCGTTTCTATGTATAAAGGTAAATAAATTCAGTTGCAAGAAATGCAGCACATTTTTAAGAGGTCACTACAATGATTTTTTACCTGCTGCATATTATGCATTTGTGCATACGCAACATATAGACTTAGCAAATGCAGATTTGGAATTGTGCATACATATGTGTGTTTAAATATATGTAATTAAAAATTTTTTGTGAACTTTCAGTATAGAAATGCCTATATGTCTAGTTTGGGAATAAATGAAAAGGATTTTCTTTCTGTGCAATGGAAAAAAAAATCAACCCAAAACCTCAACTAAAGGAAGTACAGGAATGATTTTGTACCTGTGCGATTAGGGCAGCAAAATGGGGACCCGTGTACCAACCTCTCCTCTAATGAAAACATTCTGTATAAAATAATAGTTACAATGGCAATACTGAAAAAGACTTATTCCCTACCAAGACCTGTGGTTAGGGCAGTCATTTCAGATGGGGTTGGCAGAGGTTTTGCTTCTGTAAAAAAACTGGGACAGAAAGGATTTATACTGAAGTGTTACTACCTCCTAAATAAATATGCTGATGATGAACATATTTGATCTAAAAGTTAGCCCTCACAAAGCCAAATATTGGCACCGTCTTGGATTGTTTAGTTCCTTAGAAAATTTGGCCATTAACCTTGGTATTTACATTAGCGTTAAGCCCTTTTGAAAATCAGGTCTTTGGAGGTGATTGTATAGTTAAAAGTTTCTGGAAAAAATTACTTTAAATTCCTAAGTCTCTTAAACATCTAAGATCCACTTACTTTCACTTAGGTGCTTTTGGAAAACCAAAACCAAACCCAAAACCAATCGCCCTCAGTCTCAAAGCAGACAATAAGTGCAAGCAGGACTTGGCAGTGCCTGTTGGAAGGGGGCAGGAGGATGAGCGGGGTTTCTGCACCAACCTGTCACCGTTGGGATAACGAGTTCTGACCCCTCGGAAAGCAGACGCGATTCCCTCGAGGGCACGTAAAGCAATGTCAAGCACTTTAGCAAGTAGGCTAGCCTACATCTGAAGCACTTGAGTGTTTATGGACAATGACTGCTCCAGAGCTTTTTTGTAAGCTCTTGTCTTTCTGGGCTTAGATCCGAACTTTGATCTAATGGCTAACAGATCCTAACATTATATACCTCCTTTTCCAGTCCTCATTTCCCAAAACCTTAGAGACTTGCCGAAGCTCCTGTGCTCTGCATTTGCAAGAACTGATCTAAACTACTGTGGTCATTTATCACTGGGTTGTGGTTTTGCCATGCTTTAAGAATTTGTGCAATATATATCAGGTGTCTACGGATTTTGGCATGGTATTGGGTCATCTAAGCGATTTGGCATTGTTTAGACTGCAAAATAACACACAGGGTCAAGAGCAGTCAATATTGGTCCTATAAATTATTGTCTAGGCTCTCATAAATTGTCCTCTAATTTGTGGCTTAAAAAAAAAAAAAAAAAAAAGAAGATATCAGAAGTCAAATCTCTTTGCCTCTGGAATGGCACCTGTTTTTTGAGTGAAAAGGGCTGTCCTTCCCAGCACTCCGCCGAGGTGTTTGCTTCTATTGTCTACATTGGGCCAAAGTCTAGGGACAAGAGCGACTTCTGATGTTGTGCTTCTACAGGGATATGCAAAACTAAATCCCCAGGCAGAATTTCAGACAAACAGTCATTTTATTTACTTATATTCATCTCTTCTGGAAAAAAAAAGGGAGAAAATAGCTTGCTTAATCCCAGTACTAACACAATATTGATTCACATTCATGTTCAGTATTTATTGACGTGCATTGCATACAATGGAGGCTATCAATTAGGCTACTCTGTTCAAGAGAAGGGGCAATCGTATTAGAAAACAGATGAAGCTCATCGTTTATATAGTCCTAATTTTATGTAATGTAAACCTTTCAAACCCTGGGCACATGACAGTGAAAATGCATGTCCTGATGAAAAAAGGCAAAAAACAAATGGATTTACTCTCCAGCTAATTACTGTGGGTGACTGTCCACAGAGTCACATCATTATTTCCTGAAGTTCTATAATGAAATCAAACTTGTCTTACTACAAACTGAATTTCTGTATATTGTATTAACCGACATTAAATACATTTGTACAATAGCTTAGCACAAGGTTTTGTTTTGTGAGTGGGCCAGATATATGAAATTTTAGAAGTGGTGTGTAATCTTGCCATATTCCTTCTGTACATTTAAGCAGGGGTTCAGCATACTGAGCCCCTATTAAAGATCAATGTCAAGGAGAGCATAATGGCATATGGGCAGTATTCAGGAGACCAAGTTGTTGCATGCAGAAATCAAATATAAAACACTCTCTTTTTTTGCCCCTTAGAGGTTTTATTGCATGGTCACAGCTGGATTTACACTGTATTTAATAAAACATTAGTAGCCACCAGGGATTTAAATATGTAACGTAATTCTTTTTCAGTAAAATAATTCCATAAATCCAAATATGAAGCTATTTTTTTTTTGCAAGTGCTGTATGCCCATAATTAAATTAAAGCCTATATATCGCTTTTTTTCACCATGGAATTTAATGGAAGCAAAATCCATCTGCAAAGTTGATTTTGGATACATATTCACATTTTTTGGAGCTGAAGTAGGTCTGGTGGCTAATAAGTTTTGGGGAGAAACAGGGGTCCTGGCCCTCCATCCTGGCTGAGCTACTTTCGATACAGACCTGTGGCAAAATGAGGGTCGGTATTACTTTACAGAGGCAGGTGAAGGTATGCCTAATTCTGCACCAAAAAAAAAAAATGCAGAGTTGGTGTCATTTTTCCCTAACTCTGTGGTCTCTACTGGCATCTGGACTACTAAGAAAACGAACACAATGCAGCCATACTGCCTTGGCCGTACTTTACCTTGTGCAGTGACCAAGGTGACCTAGCCACGTTGTCCGTATATTCTTGTGTATCATGTTTTCAGCCTTCAGAGGTTTTTGGTAAGTTGATAACTGGAAAAAAGAGGTACATCTATATTTTATTTAGCAAATTTAATATTTTGGAGGCATCTTGAGTGTTTCTGGCGAAAGACATGGTTGGTCATATCTTCATTTGGATGAAACAAGTGCATTGAGGTTTGCAGCAGCTACAGACGACTTCCTTGTAGGCATAGTGCACACACAGGGGCAAAGGGAAAAGAAACACAAAGACTGTGCAGGGAAATAAAATAAAGGTATTATAAAATGAAGCTTGATGAGATATCTTGAGAGCTCTCACTGTAGTTTGCAAAACTAAAAAGTTTGAGTAGTGACAAACAACTATTTTGTAACTTTTTAATGAAAATAGGGTTGAGGAAAAAAGAATGAAAGTTCCCAAAGACACATGTTCTTGGCTATTATGACAGGGAGCCATTTTCCAAGTAGAATGAAGTTTCTGTTTTGTAATTGCAACTGTGGCTAACTGTGCTAGGAAGGGAAGATGACTCCAACTGGAATTTGACTAGATCCATAAAGTTGCCACTTTTATACTTTCAGGTGAAACATGATCTTTAAAATTACAAGTCAACAGTCTCTGATGTTACAACTTTTCCATAAACAACAATTTTGGCAGCAAAGTACCCATGCTGGAGGGTACAGATTCAATGTCTTAGAGGAGCTCTGTGTCATTTTGTGAAATGCCAGACATTTTCTCAAATTCTTTTCTTAGAGATCCCGTGGAACTAAATTAGTGATCCAGTCTAGCACACGTGACTGAGTTTGCAGAGACTAATGATGCTACAACATGAAGCAGAATGAATGAAGGCAGCTGTAGCATTTAAGCTCTGTGAGTAGTATGGGTAGGGAAACAAGAACATCTGAAGTGTGAATTCTTAATTCACACTTAATACAAATTCTTCAGCTTTCCTACACACACTAGCAGCTACAGTAAAAAGGCCCATCATTTCCCAGCCGAACTAAGCTGTCTCTGACTAAGACAACTTTTTTTCCCTTGTACTTCAGATCAGATACCTCTTGCATTGAATAACTGCACCTCACTGAACTTGGAGATGTTCATGAAACTTCATGAAAACCCTCCACTCATGTTTTTACTTTCTTGAAAAATTGTAGATGAAAATTATAATTGTATTTTAAACTGTAAAAAACCCCAACCCTTAAAATATGCAGCTTTGTGCTTTTTAAACAGAAGCAATGTTTTCACTTTTTTGAACTTTTGCTCCACTGTCTTCTGTTTAGCCCCTTAATTCTTTCAATTGTTCATTTTTATTTTCACATTGGCTCTGAAAAAGAAAGGCAAAAGAAAGTACTAAAGGTGTTACAAGTGTTTAAAGGTACAGTTTTAAATTGTTCCATTTTTCACTTTTATCATTTCTCATTAAGCAAGTGTGAAACTTCTGGAAAATAAAAAATTTTGAGATATTTGTGAGTTGGGGGTAAATATTGTTTTCAGTAAAAAACACTGACCAGATTCCCTTTTTTTGATCTTGAATGGATGCAAGACCTTATGTTGGATCAGGTGGGAGACCTATTTGTATTTATCTTTCTGTTTCTATCGGCCATAACTGAAGATTCAAAAGCCTCACTTGAGATGTTCAGAATGTCAGTCCAGATGAACTTTTAAAAACTGGGATGTGGACCAAGCTTGCATTCAGACAGTGGATTCGCATTGCCATCCAAGTGGAGTGAAAGACACTTGCCACAAAAGTCTTCAAACATGGGTCAGAAACAGATTTCGCTGTTGCTGTGTTTTGTTTTATTATTTTGTTTTCTTTTGTCCTAGCGACTCCAAAATAAGACAAGAGTTGCTAAAAAGTCAGTATTTTCTTCTAGCTGCTGGTAAATACTTATCGAATCTTTCTTTGGGGTCAGTGATTTTTCATATGTCTTAGTACACAATGGAATTATTTAATTACTTTTGCTAGCAAGTTTACAGACAAGTATATCCCTATCATACTGCATATCCTCAAATAAGATTATTTACAATCCAATCTAAGGAGTGCTGACTGGTGTCATTGGAAGCGAAAGCTGCATCAGCATTTAAATTTCTACTTTTCTGGGCAAAAACCCAACTGGCTGATTCAATTAAACTCTTTATGTTATATATTATCCAGAAGTTCACAATCTGAAGTGATTCTCAGAGTCTGAAGCCATGCCTTTATGATTGCAATTTGGTAGCAAGACAATTTCCGAGGACTATTTTACTTGAACTGCAATGAAAATGTCAGGACGTAACACACTTTCTGATGTGGGTTTTATGAAAGGCACTCCAAAATCAACCATTATTTCAAGCACAAGCAATAAATAACCTTCATTATTCATTAGAGTGTATATATGCATTTGTGTTTGCAAATATGGTGGTTTCCTGAGCAAAGAACCCTGTAATCAAAAGACCCTTCACTCATTTAAGGAGGTAACAAATGGGTAGGCAGGAGGCACAGAAAAAGACAGTCTGTTTAATCGGTAATGGAGATAATCTATAGCGTTCTTGCAATACAAGTAGTCCATCTTCCAGGCATAAACTTTAGATAAGATATAGGATGTGGAAAGATTCATGCAATATTGTGAAGCTCCTTTTCATAATAGTCATTTGGATGAATTTTGTTTATGGTTTATATTGAACAAAGAGAGTAGACCTTTCCCGTATCACGTAAATCACAGCCCTCCTGAAGGATGTCTGGAGTGGTGCTCCACTATTACTATTCACAAGAACATTAACACCGGTGAAATAGGCTCTGTGAATTTACTGCTATTTACCTGTTCGGATTAGGAGCTAACGTACCTCTGCAAACAGCCAACATGATATGTCAGCCTTGCAGCAGCCCCTTGCATCCTCAAGCACTGTGTGAGAGTGCTAGAAAGCAGCCTCTACGCACTGATGTCATTTGCGCGATGTTGTTTTTTTCTTTTTAATGAGAACTTTGAAGAAAGGCCATATTTATGCTCAGGTACCCATGTTGACGAGTTTTGGAGAGGTCAGGCAGAATTTTAGAGTCAAAAACAGAGCTTGGCTAAAATACACTGATTTATTGGAGCTGTTTTCATTTTGAAATTGAAAAGAAATTTGTTCAGAAAGAAAATGAAAAATTTGCATATTTTTCTGGCAATTCAAAAGCATAAATTATGGTTTCGAGAATGGCTTTGTTTTGAAAAATTCAAAGCAATTTTCAATTTCAAGTGAGTTTATTTTTGGGGGGTTAAAAATTAAATTGGAGGAGATTTTGACAGAAAACCGGCCGAGCATTCATTATAAAAGAGACTGAGATGCTGTTTCTTGTTGTTTCTTGTGCTTTTATACAGAAGGGCATTTGTCCAATGAAATCTATGTTTTTGGGGAGAGAGGTGAAATTAGCAGAAAAACTGTGCCCGGTAGCATTTCTATAATTATTTAAGAAAATGGAAAAAAGAGGCACCAAACCACAATGACCACCAATTTCAAATGAAGGCTTCGGGACGATGCTGGAGGATCAGATCAAACCAAATAAAGCCGCGGGGAAGGACGCTGGCTCCCCGGGCCCTAGATAACAGCTAGAAAAGAAGGGGAGGAGGAGGACGGCGCTCTCTTTCTCTCTCCTGCCTCTTTCTTTTTCCCGCTCCTGTTTTTCATAGTGGGGGCACTAATGAACTTTTCAAGTCCAATGAAGACAACCCTTGTGTTCTGATTAGTTGCCTTACTTTTAATGAATTGTTTTAATCAAGTTTCAAAGCAGGCACTCTATGCTTCATTGCAGCAGCCCAATGACAATGAGCTGAATGTTACCAAGACAGTGCATCTGATGGACTTTAATGGATTTTATGTGACAGTGTCTGGTGGCCTCATATTAGACATACCTTTACAACAGAGAACCCATGGGGTTGCACTGTGCATTTAATCCATACAAACTGTAAGGATAAGGGAGAGGGAAGCTGGGGAGGGGGAGAGACTCTGAACCCTGAAGACCTTCAAAAGACATGCATTTCATACTAATAAGAAACAGTCTTCGGTCATTTTATTTTTTGCAATAGCAGAGTCCCATTGTGTTTTCTTAGGGAATGTCATGAGTATAATATCTCCAGGGCTTTTTGCAATAACATTCTTGAAACACAAAGTTATCTGGAAAAATTAAGCTCTCAAGGAAATCTTGGCAGCGCTGTAACATTTCCTGGATTTCAGGTAGTGATTCTGAGTTGTGATCTCTTAAGTCCGTAACAATTTGCTATTTCTAATTTATTGCTTCATTTGTGACTGCTGCTACGGCAAGGTAAATTTATTCTGATTTGCACAACCTAAGTCTTAGCTCTGACAGTGACTAATTATTACCTGAGTTAAAATAATGAAAGTGTCGGAAAGTGTCCGAATGCAATTTGTTAGGAAAACATGTGGCATGCTGTGTTACCCAAGCCCAGAAAAGCCTAAGTGATCAGAAACCATGGAGAATTAAGAATTTTTCCCCCAAAGGTTACAAATCAATGTGGAAAATTTTCAGGGAATTGGAGTGCTGAGGGGTTCCATTCACTAGAATATAAAAAGCAGACCATACCTGTGTGATTTTTTGCTTAAGGAGGAAAAGTCACTTTTTGAGAAAGAATCTAAAGGGATATTGTGACGGTAACCGTGTCCAGAGAGCTTGCCTCAGTTGTAGATTATTATTTATCTATTTAAAGTATGCACTGGATGAGGATTATTTTGCAGCGGTTCTTTTTCAGAAAAATAAAAAACCAAAACCAAAACGAAACCAACATACAGAAAAGAAAATCTGTCGCAAGATACTCCCAAAGTGTAAGCACCTTTAGCTGATGTAAGTAACACATTATTTTTCTGTTTGCTGGCTCAGGGTCAGTCCTGTGTTTTGTCAATTATGGGCATGTCTTTTTCACAGAACAGCTCAGCTCCAGCTGTGTAAAATGAATCCTGAAATGAAATGGTCAAATGATGTTAATGACTCTGTCTGCTTGCGAAAGTTTCTGAGGAATGTTAGCAGCTCTGGGTTAGAATTAGAAAGCATCTGACAGCTCAGTAGTTCTGGTTGTTCAAATAGCTCTATGCGAGCAGACGAGGTATCAGTAAATTAAAATAATAATAATGCAAAAATAATAAACAGCTATCTGGCTGAAATAATAAAGCGGTACAAACGATTTGGGACTGCTTCGTTCAGGGCATTTGTCACTCTTGTGAGCCATTTAAGCCACACTTTAAATTAAATTTATCTTAAACAGGATTTAATTTAGATTTAATAAGGCAATTGTTTTATTGTTAAGTACCAATTAGATGTCAACACATAATGTTTTCTAGGATGATAATTCTACTGTACTCTGAAAAGATGCTGGGACTACGTAAAGGCTAACAATTTCATGGACCATAACGATGTACCTATGTTTAATAGTACTTAATATATACCTGTATTTACTGTCTGCATTTCAGGCCCTCCTACCACATGAATGTCCTGTTGTATTAAGCAGCTATACAATCTGCATCTCTGTCTATACCTAACAAACACACCTGCTAGACCTCTAGAGAGATACGATTATATTAATTACAATATATTGATTGATTTCTACTTTACATGGGCTGCCTGTATTTAATTTAAATATACAATTAAGCATGTTGAGGACACGATTTGGATTGTTACTGTGATAAATAATTGCTAATTGTGTCATGATACATCACGTATTTTAAGGCAATGTTTCTCATAAGCTAGTAGCAACTGCATATATAAAATTTGCTGAGAATCTGTTTTAATTATTCATATTTGTTCATGGCCAGTGCTTTTCTATTTCTCAGGTCTGGAAGGAACAATACATATCTTGGTCCTTCAAAGCAATTGTTGGCATAATTTTCAGGAGGACATGTCTACCTTTTCACATAGAGTCCATGCATGTTTTTATGATGATTATATGGAAAATATAGATGTCAGTATGTAAGTCTGCCCTCTGTTTTGCTAATTTCTGGTGTGTGTACAATATACCTACAGATCAGGCAATTAAATCACTAATAATATTTGTACTAATTATTGCTATGAAAATCTATCAGTAGTATAATATTAGTGTCAGTAGTATTGCTCTTGCCCAAATATATTAGATTTAATTCGTGATTTTATACGACAACAATAAAATTATTTTTTAATCTTCCCTACACCTATACCAGGATTAACAACTAATTTTCCAAGAATTTTCATTCAAGGGAAAAAACCCCAACAACATTACCTTTTCTTGCCTTACTCCCGTTTTGTGTCTGCTGTCTACAAATAAAACCAAACTTGTACAAGTCAGTTTGCCGAGAGAAATCTCCATGAAAACAGCAATTTAAAAGAAGCCTGAAGAGTATTTGCAAATTATGAATTTGTAAATACAACATTTATTATTAAAAACTTGGTTCTAAGAGTCACACTCATCTAATCAAGGAACAGAAACAACTCTGTGTGATTCACACACCCAATAAAAAATAATCACGAGACCCCAGACATATAATTTCTAATCCATGGCTACACTGAAAAAACTAGCAGCTGTTCAAAGAAAATTCATGTACTGAGAAAGTGGATGGGGTCTGGAGTTTGAAAAGCATCTGAGAAAGACAGATCCTTTTGTCATTGGGGTCACTTGGAACTTTCTGCCTGGGCTGGGTCGCAGGCACTGTGCACTGACCCGCTCCTTGTGCAGGGAGCATTGCTGGTTTGCTGCTGTTTGGTACCTTTTTGGAGGAGCGGTGGTTGGGGTGTCATTACACGGCCGTTTCCAGTGGCACCAAGCCCAGCTGAAGAAGTTCCTGCTCTTTTTCCCCCCGTGTATCCCTCCCATCCCTGCAGCGCATCCCAGCCCCACAGCTGAATGTCCCTCTGGTCAGGCAATTCTTTGTGTGGCATCTCTGTACACTAAACCGTGGCAACAGTGTGAGTCGGCAACACAGAGTTTTCCTGCCTTTTCTTTTTGGAGAGTATCACCAGGAAGAGATTTTTATGTTCTTAGGTCCAAGACAAGAACGTGATGTGATGCTTGAGGCAAAGGCTGCTCCAAAAGACGGGGAGATAAGGAGTGCCTGAAACATTGCACATCCTATTCAACCCGCCCCAATACGTTGAGTAAAATTTCGGCACTCAAGCCTTCGAGGACTGCATTGCACAGTTGCACGGGGCCTTTTCTACCCAGCCCTGCTGTGAGGTGGTTCTCAGCTCAGAAGGGACGATGTGCACCTAGAGCAGCAGGCAGTGGCCTGGCATCCTCTGGACCAATGGCCCCAGTGTGTGGGGCGGGATGCTCTGCGCAGTTCAAAACCCAACGCAGAGAGGGAGCGTAGCCTGAAAGGCTGCAAGCAATCTGTGCCAGTAATGAGCAGCCAATTAATTGATTACTGAAAGTATAACTGAATCCTATGCCTCGGAGAAATCTAAAATATAGTAACTGCTTACTTTATTGACAGCATTCATGCCATATTTAGTAGCTGGTATGTAAGAAGTAGCTGGACAATTTTGTTACACTTAATATGTTTCAGAACACAGCATAAAACATGTTTTAACACTATAACATCTATTGAGCAGTACCTCTGGGAACAGGCTTTATTATTAGATTACATTATACAAGATTAGACTAGTCAATAAGGGATTTCTTTCACACAGCATGCCATCTGAAATACCTGTTTTCTTTCCTTTTTTTTTTTTTTTTTTTTTTTTTAAATTACTTCAAGACCTTCTTTGTAGGATCGTAGGTACAATATACCCATGAATCATAAAACTGACAAGCCCCAGGGCTGAATGGTCTCTGTACGGGAGATACGAGGCCTGGAGATAAAGGTGCACTACAGGTATACAGTGACAGGGGTGGATTATAGATAAACAAAAGACGCAGTTATTAGATGGGAAGTGCCAGGCAGGATTGTACACTGAGAATGCAAATTGTAAGGACCGAGTCTCAGGGACCCGACTTTGCTTGGACTGTCAGGCAACGGGAAAACAAAGACAATATATCAGTCTGGGTGCGATCCTGGGTTTTTAGATCTGCTTTAGCTGCTAGCTGCACAGGGGAGAGGGAGGCAGGCAGGGTTTCAGCCGGGTTTTGGCAGCTGGGTAAAGCCCTGGGGAAATTCAGGCTCCTCATAAGGCTAATTCGAAACTATTTTCTGATCAAACAATTTGCTGATTAGTTAAATAATAATTAGAAAGGCAAAGAATCGGTGTATCGTGAGATGGCCTGAGTCAGGGCAGCCAACTGATGCCTTGATCCTCCGGGGATCCTCTCCCTGCCATGTTAGCCTTTCATGGCTTTGCTCAGAGCCACGCAGCATCCAGGGCAGAGGCAGGGTGGCAGAGTCCCCCCTGCTCAGGTCGGGGCTGATTTTTGGGGGGTTTTTGCCGGAGGACTTTTGGGACAGCTCAGTCCCTGCTCAGGCAGGAGTTCCCAGCTTGCGAGTTTGGATTTCAGACTTTGGTGCCTGCAGAGTGCTGAGGTACTATTTTGGTACCCGAACCCTTTTTGAACATATGTGTGCTCAATTACATTGCTGAAATATAGTGAGAATCAAACACACTGTTTGCTTTTTTCGAATGGTATCCGGTGCTATTCACACATTTTCCCCCCTTTAAATTCCACGTTGCACACTGAATTGGATCTGCTGCTTGCAATTTCTCTCTCTTAGTCCTCAATTAAAAATCTCCACTGAACTACGCGGTTGCTGGCTACTTCCATACGAGCAACTTCCATTCAAATTTCCTAGATGGAGAAGGCTTGTGGCCTGCTTTGCCGCACTAACTGGAAATGAATATGAATTGAAAGGACTGTATTTAAGAGCAGTTTCCTTTTTTTTTTGCCTACGAGGATTTTTCTTCTCTTATATAACCAAATTTCCCCGCAAGATTGACATTTCAGGAAAGGGGCAGAGGCAGACAGGTGACTGCAGATCAAATTGGATTTCTGCAACCTTCCATTGTAAAGGTCAACCCTCTGCAGTGGGTTTTCAGCCAGCGGTTCCTCTCTTGGTTTCAAATACATGCGAAATACTTCACATGCCCAGGTGCCCTTTACTTTTTTTTTTAATTATTATTATTATTATTATTATTATTTTGGTCTTTTCTTTCTTAGAAAGTTTAATAGAGAAAAAAGTTCATTACGCTGTTGGCCTTGCTGGAGGCTCACAGTTGGCAAGGCAGTGACCTCAGACCAGGTATGGTGGAAGAAGGGACTGGAGAACAGTCCCTTGTTTCCCACAGCATCCTGAACCTGCTTAGATCTGAGCGATAGCGACTGCGAAAAATTCCTGGAAGTAACGACCTGTTGCAACATTTGAGGGAAACAGAAGGTCTTTAAGTCAGAGACATAAGCAAGCGAGAAACTCCCAAACTGGAGGGCAACATTGCTTACTTGGAACAGGATTTGGCAGCGACTTTGATGGAGAAACTAGAGAAATAACTCCAGTAATTACCTTTTCCCCATGTTGGCCAGTGGGTTGCCATGGACACTCTGTTCTGACCAAAATATGGGCTTTGCTGCAGCGTTAGCAAGCTGTCGAATAACCAATTGGGTGTCAGAAATTTATAGCCAGTAATTAACTGATAGGTTTATAATTAAACAGAGATGCCCCTGAACAGCAACTCTTGGATCTGAATTCAAATTCTGACTTTTTCCAAAATTCAGGGGCAAAAGAGAGTGACAATTTGGGTTCAGTCCCATGTTTATAATTAAACAATGATTTTTGACAGGAGGGGAATCTCCAGCAGTTAATGACTGACTGCAGGAGTTGAGGGCCTGAGGCAAAGCTGAGGGCTTTTAATCCAGGAGGTCATTAACTGCCTGGGAATGCCTGACCCTGAGGTTAATTGTTTCTATTTTAAATCATGAAAATAATATACACATATACAGACCCCCCCTTCCTTCTTTTCTGCTGTACACGTGTGTTACAAATATAAATATGCTGCCATTTTATGCATTGAAAAAGATGAAAGCTGAGCTGTTGGGATGCTCTTGATGTGTTTGCTAAAGAGTTCAGGTGCCTAAAATATTCTCATGGCAATCTGTTTTTTCCATCCAGAAAATTTGACCCACAGCCCTGCCAGAAGGGACCGACTGGGAAAGGTGCTGGGTTGGGGTGTGCAAGGAACAGGAGTGCTCCGTGGGGCTTTTAAAAGTATTTGGGCTGCCTCTGATTCCCAGATCCCAAAATCTTGGGAGCTGATTTAATTTTGATTTAATCTGCTGATTTAATAAAACCTCTCTCTGCAATTCTGCACAGCCTGGGAGTAAGGCACAAAGCCACTTTTAAAAACTCTTTGTGCACCTTTAAATACCTGATCCTTTCTTGGCTTTTAGTGCTGACTGCTCAGCACAGGGCAGAATCAGGCCCTTAGAAACCAGCAACACTTTATTTTCAGTGCTAGCTCCGGCTTGTGCAAAAGAAGCCCTCAGGAATTAAGCACAGCCAGGGAAAGCCAGAAACTCTGCGTAGGTGACGTGCAACACGGAGGAGCGGGCAAGCCCAAGAGCCAGCGGATACCTCATTTGAACCGGAGAGAATTACGTTGTGGTTCATTTAGATGTATTTTCTTCCCCAAATCCTTCTCTCTCTCCCCTCCTCGCTTTCCTTGTTTTTAAAGAGACATATGTCATCATTGCCAGTTCAGTTCCCTGTGTTTAACCCTTGCTATATCTAGCCTGATTACTCCTAATAAAGCTTGACAGTTGGAGGGTTAATCCAACCCTTGGTCTCATGGTTCCTTCTCAGGAAACAATCTGTCCCTGAGAGCTTTCTGGCCTGTTGCAAGGTTATATCCCCCTGGGGTGCCATCAGCGCCAGCCAGGGCTCCTTTCCCATTGTCTGCCAAATGGCCACCAATTAAGTCAACTGTTCCCCAATTAGAATTTTGAGGAATTTATCTTGTTCCTCCTGTGTTCGAACTCCCAAGCAGGGGCAGCTCTTGGAGTCGGTTACAAGGGCTTTTTTTTTTTTTCCCCTTCCACAGTGAGAAGGGGGGGGGGGATTTAAATAAATAAATAAATCGCAGCTCTTTCCTGTAATCGGAGACTCCTGGGTTTTTCCTGTTGTCCATTCACACAGCTTAGTCCTGGGGTATATGATGAGAACTTGGTAATATTTAAGGGAGTATATTTTATTACTGTTCCATTCACCTGAGCTAGCGTGGCTGATTTTTTTCTAATCGATGCTGCTCTCAGGAAAAGTTTTCTCTGTGACATCAGCTATAAATATAATGAGATTTCCTGAATTAAAGGAAGAAAACAGTAATTTTAATTGCAATTGGTCTACTAGCCAAATGTGCAGGGTTGTTGTTGTTTTTTCTTCCTTTTTTTTTTCTCCCCCCAAAATTGCTTAAGTGATTGTTTACATCTTTTTATTGGTGAATTAAATTCTGGGCTCTAAGTCACCTTTAATATGGGAAATGCAAAGTCTGGCAAAGTTATCAGGATGATATCCTTTAAACTAGATATACAAAGATCCGATCGATCCGTTCTAGGCAAATAGGACCTTTGGCTTTCTTCCTGAGAGAGCGTGTGAAGGTCTTCTTTAGCAAACTCTTTATGCGATACCTCAGCTGCCCTTACCATGAAGGGGTAAAACATTTCAGCTCTGGTGCCATGGGCAGACTGTGCCAGGCCAGACATGGTGTCACTGTCAATCCACACAGCTGAATTTACCTTTCAACAGAAAAAAAGAAATCACATTTTTCTGCAAGCTAAAGTCCATTTTTCTAAAACTGCTAAGAAAAAGGAAAGGATTACAGTATGCGACTGGAGATGGAAACATCTCCTGGCTTTCATTTGCACTTTTCATCAGTTGGTGCACAATACAACTTTTTTCCTTTTTGGCTTCACTATGTGTGGACCTCCACTTCTGGAGTTCGGCTTTAGAGTTGGGGTTTGAAGAAATCCAAGGTTTCAGAGCAAACTTCAGGATTAATAATGACAACTTACTTTTTCTCAAGGTATTCACTTTGATGTTAAGCAGGTTCTCTGAACTGTGGTCCTGTGTCTTCAAACATTTTGGTGATCGAGCCACCTTACACATTTTTCTCCTGATCCTTTGCTGTACCCAGCTCCATAGCTTCTGAATTCCCCCTGGTGCAGCATTAAGTGGTGTGACTAAAAATGTAACCAACATCTGTCCTGTGTATGTTGTCTTCTCTTTTTTTCCAGAGAGAGTCAAATGTTTTGTTTGGGATTGCTTAGGGAAGATTTTTAGCTCTCATTTTCACACATTTCCTTCTTATTACTGCAAATAAGGCCAATTCACTCAACTCACATCTGCTTCTAAGTGTCACCAATTTCCTACAAGTTCAAAAACATGAGGCAAGATGGAGATAAAGACCATACATAAAATTTAGCTGCCAATCCAGTTTTCTCTAGGGTTTATGTATGATTTTATCTGAAGTTTTGTGATTGGCCATCCAGATTTGCTTTCAATCATAAAAAAATGGCAGGTCTGATCCTACATTGGAGAAATTGCAGAAGTTACTCCAAATTTACATGAATGAAACTGAGACCTTTAGCACCCATCTTAAATCCTGTAGTCTTCTTCTATTTGAATGAAGGAAAATTGCAGGGAGGTGTTTGGAAAACTGCGACCCACAAAGCTTTGCAAAATGTTAGAGATATAATATAACTTTATTTTTTTAGTATTTTTTTTTGTCCAAGATGCACAGCTATTCCAGGAAGAAGGTGTGAGCACATGTCCCAAACATAGTGTAACTATAGAAAACAGAAATATATAGACATGCTGCCCTCAAGGGTGGGAGGTGGAGGAAGTTAGTGAAAAAATATAGCACAGTAATAATATTAAAAGAACAGGACAGCAAATTATAGCTGTCCCTGGTCAGATTTAATTGGGTTTTCCTCAGTATAGTGAAGAGTGGTTTCTTTGCTTGTCATAAAGTTCCCAGCAGTCCTCCCAGACCGCACTCAGCTCCAGTCCCATGGAAGCAAGTACATAATCTTTACCCACACATCAATACCCAGCTCCCACATCAACCAGAAGGAAGCACGCACCATTAAAGAGGTTAATTCCCATGCGTTAAAATAGACTGTATTTATTGAGGAAATGCAAGTAAGCATTTTAATAGAAAATTTAAAACCCATTGGGCCTGATTCTCCTCACATTGGTTTTAAATCAGTGCCACTCAGTTTAGTTAAGCCTCTGTTTTTTCTGGTGTTAGCAAAAGGATGGTGCAAGTCGTTCTCCCCTTGTTCCTAAATAAATCAATGATTTTGCTAAAGCTGTTCTTATCAACCTGGGCTACTTAAACTCGGTGAAACTCAAAAATACTGGTGCAACTCAAGCACTCAAGCATATCTTCCCTCTTTGGCTTGCACCTCTTGCTCATCCTCGCAACGTCCATGTGCACAACTTACAAATGTGCAAATTGCCCGTGGTTCTTTTGCCCATCCATGCAATCCTCAGGTGAAAAAGCAGTACTCATTTTTACAGATGCAAGTTTTATTTTCCTCTGGCCATGCTCCGGGCAAGCTCTTTGGCATTTTGCATCGCTCCCCTAAGGAAAAACAGAGCGTGGGGGGAGGCAGGGGACCCAATGCACAGACACGGTGAACACACACTACTGCAAATGCATCCCAATTCACTTGCTGTTATACACGTACGTAGAGGATCTGCTGTCGTGAAATTCTGTCAATACTCTGTTTATCTCAGGAAGATTAAAGGCCCTAATTTTATTTCCTTTCTTAGTTTAGGCGTTTGATTTTATATCTGTTCTTTTTTTTTTTTTTTCCTTTGGAAAATGCTTACCTACCATGCTTCACTTCAAATAAAGACAGGAATCTCCTCATGATAGGCTGGGTGGGATGCCCTCATGTGCTAAATAACCAGTGCCAATGACCTCCTTTAGCTGTTAGTGATAACTGCTCCACCAAAACATGCCCCTTAGAGGAGGGGTTCCCAAAGTCCTTTTCATGGGGCATCACTATGGGACCTCCATATGGGAGCCAGCCTTGGGGCACCCTGGGGAAGTGAGACTCCTTCTCTAGTCTTCTCTTTCCAGGCCTCCTGGCTACATGCCACCCTGAGGAGGGGTCCCAGCAAGGCATCCCCCTTGATGCAGCCCCTGCAGGGACTTTTGCTGGGGCGGGGCGATAGAGGACCTGTCAGCTCCGGGGCTCTGCACCCCACCAGGGCAACGCTCAGCCCGGTGCCGCCATGCCTGGAGGAAAAGCTGCAATTGCTGCAGCATCAGCAATGAGCTGGTTGTGTTGAGAAGGGCTACAAATAAAAAGAGCCTTTGTGGTCCCCGTACAAAGGCCTCCTGGTTGCTCTTTAAGAGCTCTGCTTGAGCGTGCACTGGCCCAACTGGCTGCATCGCTGCCTCCTTGGCACGGCGTTAATGCATGCGAGGGCAGTGGAGATGCTCTCAGCAGCAGGAAGAGCAACTTAAACACAGATGTTTGTGAGCGAAGCAGCGCGAGATACCAGTGGTGACACAGCTCTGCTATGACAAATAATTTAGCAGGCCCAAAGAGGGCTTTCTCAGGCCTGTGAACATCATTAACTGTGACAAACAGAAAATTGTTCCCTAGCCAACAGCTTAAGTAGATTTACAAAAAGTGATTTATTTCTGTGCAGTTAGTAACAGCCCCAAAGCATTATATTTGTATATATAGATAAAAAAATTTAAAACCCAGAATTTGGCTCAATTCCTGTGAGAAACAAAAAGCCCTCCCAACCACTTTGGCAAAAAGTAGGTCTGGCTTTTAACAGGCTTGCTGTGGTCAAGAGCTGTGCTTCTCCCGCACGTCAAAAGTGATGTTGAATTCTACGGGAAGAGGCTGAAGCTCCTCTTGGGTGGGTTCAGGACACCTTTCGGTGACTGGCGCGGGGGGATGCTGATCGCAGCACACCTCCTCCTGGCCGTGCGAAGAAGTGGTGTCAGTGACATCCTCTTAGGGAGTCAAATGTTGCTGCCAATCTGATAAGGCGAGAGGTGTCCAATGTACGCCCGGGGAGTTTGGTAATGCACATCAACAAAAGGAAACGGAGAGTCTGAAATGATGGAATGAAGCAAAGAAAACTCAAAAACATGGCTGCAATTTCCTACGTTGTTTGTTACCTCTCACTTGTCACTAGAGCTTCAACAGCTTCAAGGCCAAATTTGCTTTTTAGTTTATTTCCCTATTCTACTTTTCCATTTACTTGCTCCGAGGCTACAATCATTTTTTTTTTTTCCTTCTTTTTTTTTTTCGCCTGAGGAAGCCAGGTAATCTTTCTCACAAGATATTTTTTAACTTGAAAAAAATAAAATAGACAAACAACTCCCCTTAACCCAGAAAGGTTTAAATAATCAAGCAAACCCACAAAACAAAGGACCTGAATAGATACTTATTTAATTGGAATTATTTATCCCTTTCTGTTAGATGCTGAGCTTTTCAGGGTACAGACTCAAATTCTCTGTTTGTAGAGTTCCTAATATAATATGGCCCATTTTCACTTGGCCCTTCGCCACTGTAATAGTAAGCTTGAAAAAATAAACAGATGTCAATTTTAGACTAATTTTAGACTAATTTTCTTTTTTGTTCTTCCTCTTAAAATGTACTGAAAGACCCTAGATTTCCTCTGGTGTTTGGTAACCTGAAAAGAAATTTGATATAATACAATTGCTACCAAAACACTATCACTTTGTGACATTCAGTTTATAAGGAAATGGAGGAATGTGCAATCCATTCGTGGTAATTTAAATGGATGTTTTGATTGGATTATGTAAGTATATTTGTGTTTGCTTGTGCATGTGTGTGTGTGCATATATGCCATAATTTGTCAAAAGAGGTCACTCCATAAAACTGAATTTAAACTTAATTTTACATTCTCGGTAAAAGTTCAAAGGCTAAGTTCAGTTTAACCTTGGATCAGCAGAGCTTTTTCTTCTGATTTTTCAGTCTGATATGAAAATTGCTTGTGAAATAAAGACAAACATAGGTTTGCCTGAGAAGGCATTAATAATCCGATCCTTACATGTTTGTATAGAAGACAGGTACAATCCAGTGTTGATTGCTTCTTAGCTTCTCTTTGCTTTCACAGAAAATCCTGGGAGATAATACCAGGTCATCACAACCGTGCACTGGAGCATTGTGCACCCACAAACAAACATTGGCAACTCTGAAAGGCGTAGCTAGCGGTGGTTCATATGTGTGGGACTGATATATCCAGATATACAAGAGGCATCACCATTGCAATAAATCACTTTTGGCATTTTACAGTCCCCATTTGACCATTTTCCCAAACAAATTATTTAAAGTGTATATTACATTACATTTTTTGAATTTTGTTTTAAATAGAAGACCTTTTACAGGATGCTTAAAAGATTATTTTATGAGATAAACTTAGTGGTGATTTTTCCAGTCCAAGTAAATAAAAATCCCATGGGAACTAAGAATTTGGGATACATTCAAACAAACACTGTAAAGTTTTGAGAAATGCCAAGTTCTTTGGAGATCGGTGTGTGTGTGTACTATGTGTTTGTATAGTCAACAATCTCAGAGCAATATGGTATGCCAGTTATTAATTCTGCTCATTGCAGATGGCTTCATTATGTGTATTTAATTTCAGTACTTAAGCAAACATACAAAAGTAGGGCTTACAAACTGCTTTAGGATACGATGGTTATGTACAGTCAAATGAAATGGAAACAGAACGGAAACAACTGATACTGCTTGGGCTGGAGGTAAATCTATATTGATGGGATTAAGCCATTCAGAAGCATCCCTCGACTTGAATAGCCCTAAAACCACCAATTGCTTTGTTTGCGGTGACGAGAAGGTACTGATCACTAGAGCCTTAATTTGCCGCAGCAGTTAAGTGCTCCAATTCCTCAGCGCAATAATTGCCACATGTTGAGTGTGCAGATGTCTAAACACGTGGGAGCACTTCCCTTTCCTAAAGACAAATGAAGATTTTCATTTTGTTTTGTAAACGTGTCAGGATTTATCACTTAGTCATGTGTCATGCATTAGGGTGTTTATACAATACAGCTTTCCACACCCTGGTTCTGGACTTCTATGATTTCAACAACAAGGCCGTGGAGTAACGGAGGTTTGCCAAACCTTCCCCTTTTTAACCCAAACCTTTGGCCGGGCTAAAGAGAAGCGTGAGCTGAGAGTGCCTAGTGAATGGTAAATGGGGTTATTCCCAAGAGCGAGACAAGTGGGATTCACCTATATCCTCAAAGACTGCTTGATAAAAGAGACATCATTGTCAAGACAAGCGGACATTAAAAAAAAAAGAAGATAAAAGTAAAATTGAAATTATGTCTACCGGCAGTAATTACGTGCATCTGTCCATATTACCCTGGCACTGTATCGGATTGCATCTGTAGCCTCCTCTCAGCCTCCATGTCCCCCCCAAACACGGGATATCTGACTTTTTTAACTTTGCTTTTCATATAAATAGCTACATTTTAAACCAATTTGTTTTGAAGTTTGAATACGTAACATCTTATCAGAGACAGGCTGACTGACTGTAATAATATTTCTGAAATAACGGTTCCACAGTGGAAACAGGAATGGGCAGAAGTTGGGAAGTTTGGAGGCGGCTCGGGCACCAAGCCCAAAGTTTACTTCATTTCAGTTTGGTGTTTCAGGCTGCTGTTGATGCTGCAGGTATGGAGCTGCTTTCATGAGGACTGAGGTCCAGATCTGATCATTCATATGTAGTGATGAACTTGTGGTTTGGGGTCCCGGTACATAGTCCGTCTCTCAGAAAGACTTTACAAACAAAGCCAGGATTAGCTGCTAAGATGTCAAAATAGCTAACTGGTGTTTCTAATGACCTTTTGTCTTTTTTGATCTGAAAATAAAGATGATAAAAAGCATCCCAGAAGGAAAGTATCTCCCTCTCTACTCTGTTACCCTTTTGGGGGCTGATACTCTTTTTTTGTTTGCAGAAAGGGGGGAAAAAAACCCCAAACCAACAGTTATTTATCTGTTACCAGACAAAGACTGTAAAGAAATCCAAGAAGAGCAACCCAGCACAAAAGCCTGAACTCTTTGACCCCTCAGGCCTCAGGCCTGGACAATTGGCCAAGCTGGGCTTTTTCCTGAGAACTGCCCGAGGGCAAAGGCTGAGAAAAGATGCACATTGTTCCCCCCGCACTATCCATTAAATGCGAGGGCTGAAAGGCGAAAGGATCTTACCAGGTTATAGCAGTGCTGAGAATGCAGCCTGACACTCATTTTCAAGGTAATGTAATAAAGGAAAAAAGTGACTTGTAGAGATCTTAATTCTTTAAAATTTAAAAGCTAATTTTGTGTCTTTTAGTCAATTTCCTATGCAGGAAGGAAGAATTTATTAACTGACTTCTGATGTTAAATGGAGTGCTAATGGGCAAGTACAACAATTCAACAGGTGCCAAGTAGAAATATAGAGACATTATATCAATATTAATCTTAGAGCCTTGCAAAAGCCTTGGTAGGGGGTTTTATCAGGCAGGTTGTGATGGGAACACCCCTGCCATCCGCAAAGTGAAAAGGGGGTTTGGGTCTCCCGCTTAAAGCATTTGGATGCTCACATTGCAAGGTGTTTTAATGGAAGAATATGAATTTTGTGCCATTGGAAATTGCTGTTTGTTGACAGAGGTTGTCCCGAGCTGGGAACTCCTCCTGGAAGAGAAGCCTTTGAGCGGCTGTGCTCTGTGCGTGCCTTGGCCAGGGCAGGCGAGGCAGCGACGCTGGAGAGCAAAAGTATTTCCAGCATTGAACACTCAGCTGGAAACCTGAACACCCATTATTAGTCTGGATAGAAGTCAAAAGAATAGTTGAACCTGCTAAAAATCTACACAACTGCTGTTTTACAGACTAATCTTCTTCCAGTAAACAAATGCTGACTCTAATGTACTTCTGATTTTGACCCCTGGGTTGAAAATTTTCTGTATAAACACCAGCTGATGAACAGGTCACTTTGTTTTCAAGACAAGGCTCTCAGAGCTGCACCCCACACAGCAGGTCCCTGATCCAGATAAAAGACTTCAAAATGTCCAGCAATAATTTTCACTGAACAATTTTTTCATTGTTCCAAGCGGTCAAATTTTTAGTGGGAAAGGCTTAGTGCTAAAGGGAAAGTGTATCTGTCTAAACATCTTATTCAAGTGAAAAAAATAATAATCCATTTTGATGTTTTCAGGTAGAAAAAATCCACAGTTTACAGGCAAGAGGGTTTGAAAATTTCAAGCTAAGTGTAACTTTAAAAATGACAAAGCAAAATCAAAAGAAAATATTTTGATGTTTCACAGTACAACTTTTTTTTTCATCCAGCTGCACATATTTTCTGGATGAAAGTGGGTTTTTTGCAGACTAACAACTTTTTCATTTCATACCAAAACCAAATAAAAAAGAAGACACAGAAATTCCCTGGAATTGGAGAACTATTTGTCTGAGGCTCTGATCCTCTTCACTAATGCATTAAAAATAACAAACAATAGGGATATCTGGCAGAACTGAAATAATAGTAATAAAAATTTCAGTGGAAAAAGGGGGACTCAGTTTACTGGAAACCTGCTTCTCAGGGTTTTGATTCCTGTGAGATTTACCACCAACCATCTTATCTGCCTGGCTCTATTTTTAATGTGGGTTTTTAAGTAGCAGAAATGACCTTTGCTAAAAGCGCCCCACAGATTACATACAGGTAACGAATTCTGCCATCCCTGATACGGCATAAATAGGCAAGGTGATACCACAGCATCAACAGCCCCTGTTCTAAAGAAGGTTTCATTGTGCCACAGCCCCTGGGAACTTCTGAGCCTGCTGCTGTGTGTAGTCAGAGAATAAACTTCCCTGGTCCCAGCCTTTCATACTGGACTTAGTTGAAGCCACTGCAGAGATTTCACCTTCCTCTGGAAGCTCAGAGCCCTCCCGGCCCTGCCTCGGCACTGCACCGCGCTTGGTGCAGGAATATGCTCTGAGCATCGGCAGCAAAGACTTTTCGGCGAGTCCATCCCTTTGCGGAGAAGCGGTAGCAATCCCAGCCCTCTGCTCAGCCTCTTTCGAGAGGACGTTGCACAACCCGGCTGCATCGTGTTCTTACTCTGTCATGTCCCTTTGCGAGCGGTGTCGTAAACAGCATCTTATTCATTTCAGCGGCATGCTGCAGAAGAGGCACATCACACGGTAATCCTGCGTAGCCGGGGCCAGAAAAGGAAATAAAAACTGCGCAATGCGAACGACACAGACTCTGGGGCTGCTTGACACTGGGCTTTTTGTGTGTGTGTGTGAAAATGGTAACAGGCTTTATCTCACGTGAAGCATTGGTTTCCTGTTCTAATAATAGTAATAGTAATCAAAACAACAATCGTAATAAAAATCGCCCCAAATCAAAAGAATATTTTTGGGGTTGCAGCATCATTTAAGCATTCCCCCCACCCCTTAACTCTATAAATCAAAAGTAGCCCCAAAGAATTCAGCTCAGTTTTATAAATGTGAAAATAGGCTGAGCGGGACTGGCAACATCTCCCATTGCAAGCCCAAAATGTGATTTGAAAAAAGCAAGACAATTAAACCCCCCAAACCAGGGAATACCAGTGCTGGGGTGGGAGGGAATGAGGGGGGGGCGGGTTTTGGACATGCAGTGCTATTTAGTAAAACTTTATGTAAGAAAAATAATGATGTCAAGTTCTGTAGCTGCTAGATGTATTCAATAATTTTTAATTCAAATATAAATATTTAAGATACTGAAAAGCTGCCTTCTCTACTCCCTTAAAAATTCCAAACTGTACAACCAGTTCCCATAAATGACTAATCTTATTTTAAATGAAGCTAATTTTTGGCTAGGTCTTGAGAAGAAAAAATATTGGATCCGCAACAAAATCCATATTTTCCCCCCACACTGTATCTTAAAAATGCATCCAGACTAACAGCTTGTTTCCAGATGATATTGGATGCTCCTTTTAGTTTCCAAAATAAGGTTTTGAATCTGGTTGTGTGACATGGAGATCGGATATAGGTTCTAGATTTTTACCCCCTCCACTTTGCAGGGTTCAGGCTGGGCTACCCACACATGCTGCTGGGGGAAAAAAAAAAAAAAAAGAAAAAAAGAGGGTTTGCAAAATCTGGACCTGGGATTTTAAGTGGAAGAGTGCAGTCCTTCCCCCCTATGGCGGGTGGATTTATTGGGTGTCACGATGACACAATGTGTCTATTCGAAGCCGGAGAAAGCCCCCTACTTAACCTTCATCTTGTTGTGTGTGCACGTACCAGAAGGCACCACACTGTTGCTGGAAAGCAAATAATTAGTGACATGTTCTGTAACGCCATTGCTATTTAAAGCTAAATCAGTGGGTTAATGCTTCTCGAAATGTGACATCCATGAGGGATTCTTGCTCCAGTACTGTTAGTCACTTGGTGGTCTCCGGAGTGACAGGATCAATGCCCTGAGTTTTAGAAGTCTTGGTTGCAACAGGAAAAAAGTGATTATTGGAGAAAATGAGGGAGGAGGGGGTGTTGGGAGGGGAGGGATCCTGCAGGAGTTGACTCTTTCTCCTCGAAGAGCCCCATGGGGGATGCTGGTCCTCAGCCCTTTCGCTAACCTTCACCCCAGCACACGGCTTGCTGCAGCCCCTCTCCTTGCAGGTTGGTGGGGTAAGGAAAAGCATGTGAGATGGGCTTCTGAATTGTAAAATCCCTGAAGGCAGAGCCCAGGGCTCCCTGGGCATCTGCGCAACGCTAAACACTCTGACGGGCTCAGAAGAACGAATCCCGAGAGTTTATAATTACACGCCCAAAATGTAGAGAGAGACTGTGGTGTTGATTTTGCTCAAAGAACTGAAGCAAAGCCATTCTTCGTTAGGGCAAATGGCCTGAACAAAACTCTTTGCATGGGTGAGAATAAGATCCAAAAGCATTGAGGAAAAGGGAAAAAAAAAAAAAAGGAAGAAATAAACCAGTCAAATCACATTTTACTTCTTCTTACCCAGGAGATTGACACAGTAGCTTTTTTTTTCTCCTTCCCATTTTCCATTTTCCAAAGCTGGTTCTTTAAAACACATCTGAACTTTTCCCATCCTGACGATTCCCACGGACAATTGGCAGAGAATCTAGGACAACTTGCAATACTGGGATTTTTTCCAGGCATGAGTAACTTGTTAAAAAGCCACTATTTCCCTAATACTAACAGTAAACAGAGTTCACATCCACATGAAATCCTCTGTGACCCATCGGGGAAAGTTTTTTGTATATTTATATAGAGAGATATATGAAATCATTTAATTCCTTTATCCATCAAGCACTTGGAACTCAGCATGTCCGTTTATATTTCACTTATAAAAATAAATATACACATGCATGCCAGGCTAGATTTAAAGGTATCCTTTTCCCCCAGTTGACAGCTCCATGCCTGTAGTTTTATAAGGGAAAGCTTTAGAAAGAACAGTATTTAAAGTGAAGTCACTGAGCCATGTTTTATGTCACGTTGATGAAATATAACTCCATCACACCTGCTGCTCCTACTGCTTTGGGTGGTGGACAACTCCGTTGAGTAGCTACTTCCCGAATTTCTGAGCATTTAGGAACTTGTGCTGTTGGGCAAGCAGAAATTTCAGGCAGATGTCCGCTGTGTAGATATATTATGTGTATAATGATTTCAAAACATCCCCAAGTGATCACTACCTTTTGTGACCTATTGATGTTAGCAGGTATCTATCTAAACTAAATCTGTTTTGGAGTATGAAGGCCAAATTGTGGTAACATTTGAAGTCCTGCCCACACTGCATCCCACCAAAGAAATGGGTTCTGCCTAGGTAGCTCAAAAAAGTTGAAAATATCTAAAAACAGACATGGTCTATTTCAGCCTACTTAATAGTCTAAAAATATCAGGCAGCCCTTGTAAAGGACAGGGATGACGGCGCGTGAGAGGGCTGGCAAACTCAGGTTTGCCTGTGGCTGAAGTGGGGGTGCTCTATGGGATGGACCGAATAGATGCCGTCAGCTTCAGCGCAAGTGCCTGGTGGACGTAACTCCCTTTTCAAGTATGGCTATCAAAGGCAGCGTAGATGTTTCCAGTAGGATCATGTTCACTGTAGTAACTGGCCCTGTATTTTGAGAGCTGGCCAGAAATCCGTAGCCCTGTGCTCTATTCACGGCCCTGCAACTCTCCTGCTCCAATCTGTTCTCCTGGCTATGCCTCAGTTTCCCTACAGAAAAAAAAAAGGCAGAATGAGCAAAATACTTTGTAAAACACTGAAATTTGTTTAATCCTAGTTATAATCATGTAATCCTAAATCATATGGCTAGAGTTGGGTGATGTGCAGACTTTTCCATGTTTCTGACTTTTTCCCATCCAAAAAGAGTGTGAAAAGACAAAGCTGTGATTTCTTTCCAGAAGGGATTTCCAGAAAACATTGGTTTTTGAAAGAATTAAAAGAAAACACACTGGCTTGGGACTGCTTTCTTTTTGGAAGTCTTTGTCAACCTCACACTCCCTGCAAGTGAAATTAGGTGTGTTTGCCCAGTATTTTAGGCACAGACCTGATCTCAGCTCTTGGGTCTGTCCACAAAACACCATTCTCATTAAGAAGAGCCATTAACAAGCCTCTTCCATCAGGCTAGATTTCCTCAGTGGGTTGTGGTTTCTTTGGTTGTTGGCAAAGCGGAAGCTTTCCTTGGGAAAATACCTCTTAAAAAAGGGGAATTATCTGGTCAGAAGAGCATTTTGACTTAAACATTCCCAATCGTGCTTACTATTTAGTGCTGATTTAGGTAGGGAGGGTGGGCAAGGTTGAACATTGACAGTGCCACAGACCAGAATGATCCCCAAACAGCCCAAATCCTCCAGCTTTCCTGGCCACTTCTGAAACCATGGGCTACAAAGGACAGGGTGAAAGTGGAGCATCCACAGAGACTGGAGAAAAGAGGATATCCCCCAAACCATCCAGGACCTGAAGATTTCTGGCTCCACCTCCTGCAAAGGGAAGAGAAACCAGGGTCTCTGTGTTTATTCCATGTGTTCTGTCTTTGCATCTCTAGGCATCAAAGTAATTTCCCTTGTCTTGCACAAGAGAAACTCTTTTCGATTTGGCTTTTGTTTAGTGGAGCCTTTCACTTAGACTCACAGGATATTCTGGAAAGCTTTGAGGGTCTCACAACACATTTCAGCCAAGTGCTTTTGTGTTTTCCTTCAGTGTCTACACGGCAAAATGAACATATGATAGTTCAGTCTTCACTTCTCTATTTCAGGGACACCTTTTGGAATTGATTCCAGAAGCAAACCAGCAAAAACACACAAGGGAATGTCTCCCCCAAATTATTCCTAGGACGTACTTGTTTAGAAGCAGCAAGCTGATCAGTAGCTCTGCATCTAAAAGTACCACTAAATTCATAGTCAGGCTTCTGTACACGAGGGTTCATAGGGCTCCTTTTGGCATTGTGCTCCTACCTACCGTCTGGTGAGAAACCCCGAAAAACAAGCCAGATCCTTCCTTGGAATTATGGTATATGAAATCTCCCATTATAATAGTGATCCGGCAATAAAACAAACCGAAACCAAACACAATTGGTTCCATCTCTGAAGACTTAGTGTGATACATTTGCTGGAGTTTTATTAGTTCTGGCATAATGAAAAGTATTCTGCATTTAAATAAAATAAAAGTATAGTAGTTACAGCAACAGGCTGTATTTTTGCTGGTTGGATGAAATGTTTCAGTCTTGCTGGGAATACGCAGATCGCTTTTCCCAGCTCCTCAAGAAGTCAGTGCCAATCTTGTAAACTCTTTCAGATCTTCTCAAAGAACAGCTGAGGCCAGGATCATTTCTTTTCTATGCAGTTACGTTGCGAGCTTTCCCCATCTAATGGGTATTCCTTTGACTCAGGAGTTCAGCACCAGGTAAAAAACATTAGGTAAAATGAACATTAGGCAAAAAACATTTAGGGAAAAAACATTTTACCTACCCCCCCCCCCCCCATCCTTTGTGACTAAATCTGGAGAGTAGGCTTGAACCCCTCCTTTCAGCATTAACAATGTCCTCAACCCTCCACAAGGTCACGTTTGAGGCCTTCTAAGAGAAGGACCAGGGAGCTGTTCTGTGGGAGCTCCTTGTATTTCATTCTCATGGAGCTCAAGTCGTTTTAAAGGATGAGAAAGTTAGTGTAATGTTTTTCTCTTTATTTGTGGTGTCTCGAATTATTTTTTATGAAGTTATTTGTACACATTTCAGCACTTCCTGTTTGGGAGCAGACGTGGAGGCTGAAATACCATGAGAAAAACTTTTTATCCTGATGGCAATTTAGATCTGGCTAAAAGGAGGATGCACTTAAAATCCTCACAGAACTCCTGTTTTTTTCTCCAAGTTCTCCCCGATTTACAGAAAAAAAGATGTATTCTGAGTGGTGGACCAGATATTTTCTGATTTTTAGACCATACAAATATTGCAAGTTTGGTTCTTAACTGGACTTTGAGGTTTGGAGTTTCACTAGATAATATCTAACAACTAGAATGTCAGGGTGAGATTAAGTGACTTTTCTACCAGGCAGATTTTAGGCTGGTCTAATCTGAAAGTAAATCTTGCTTTCATTTGTAAAAATGGTATACTCACTTCTATGGCTCACCAGCCTATTGAACAATTTGTGTTCTATGTGCTGCAGATGTAAAAAGTGCTATTTTTTTTGCAATGGTTTCTTATGTCACAGGTATTTTTTTTTGTTGGCTCGGAGCAAATGAAAGAATACAACATTGCCATCAACAGATGCACCACCAAACAACCCAGTTCTGTCTGACTTGGTTCTTGGCATCTGTGTGCTATTTCTGTCAAACTCAATCAAACTGAGTGTTAATTTTTGAAGCAAAACCCCTATGATCATTTCACTTGTGATGTAAGCCAGATCTAACCTCAAGACTGTCAAAGGCCAGAAGTCAATGACCCAATTTTGCATGCCATGCAGCCCCCTATCAGTAGCCAGAGCTTTTCCCATTCCTCATTCCTACTCACATAGATTATTCATTCTTTGTGAAATTTGTTATAGATGCCGAATACAGTATTTATATAAAATGCACCCTGGTCACAACTTTAAGAATCTTTGCCTGTAGCACAGTGTGGCAAATAGATCCCAGAGTGTATGTCAGGTAAGTATAAAACCTCATCCAGACAGGAATCTAACTTTGCAAAAGGAAATACTTCCACTAAGCCTTAGTGCAACCGCAATTGAATGCTGACAGTCCCCGATGAAAAGCTTTAGTGAGAAATTTGTGCTTGGTTAATGCAATTATCGAGCTTTCTCTAATTGCTCACTCACTTGGAATATAAAATAGAGTAATCTGAGTATTTTAGGACCTTTCTACTCTGATTATACTGTAGAGCCTAGTGGGACAAGGTTTTGACCTAGATTTTTGCATTCACCTGAGCTGAACTTGGGTCATGATGGTCCATCAGTGTTGGTCATCTTTGATTTCTTTTCACTTTTTTTTTTTGCTCCTGAGGCAAGGAATGCAAAATCCTACCAGTACAAATTTAACTTGTGTTTTGCAAAACTAGTAAATAGTAACCCAGGTCAATTAGAGAATTTCAACAAACTGGAAAAGAGCCATGCTAAATAAAAAAAGGGGAGGGGAAAGGGCAGAGTGGCTTCATACATTGATAATATCTTCCTACCGTCCTTTTGATCAGCAGGAGCACTGTGTAATGAGGCAGGGGAATGTCTTCTCTCTGGGAATGCATTTATTCAGAGTTGGTGACAGCATGAAACCTCTGCATATTTGGTCTCCCAATCCCACAACTGCTTCTGCTTTTGCAGACTTCATCTTCCCCCATACATAGACTGACTTTGGGGACACCTTCCTTTTTAGGACAGCATGAGGTTCACAGCCATCTGTGAACCCTATCCTGAGTGGAAAAGATGTAGAGAAGAAGAAGTGAGACTGAAAAAAAAATAGACTTAGTTATGTACAGAATTATAGCAAATAAGTACAAGAGAGCTAAAGAAGTATTAAGTGAACTATGAAACAGTTGTTGGCTGAATTCAATTCAAGTTGGTTAAAAAACGGCAAGATAACAGAATTTCATACTGAAATTCCTTCTAAGGTGCAGGTCCCATTGAAAGTACTGAAAGAACTCAAGTACCTTATTAATGCACAAACTATTTAGTAGAGCTGGATGGAAAAGTAAGACTAGGAAATAACTAATTTGTCCATGTTTTGGTTCCTTGCCCAGTCCCATTTTCTGAAAAAATTTATTTAAGCAACGTATTTTTGACAGATTTAACTGCAGTAACGATCCAGACATTGTCAGTCCCCTGCATATTTTCCTTTTGTTGTTATTGTGTATCCCAAATCCGTATAAATAGAGGATATTTGCTTCAGCTAGCTTGCACACAGAGCCTACAGCATGTGAAAAGTTAAAAGCAGTCAGGCTGTGACGATATTGGTGGTTGCTGGTCTCTGAACGCAATTCCAAATGCACGAACCTATTTTTAGAACACTGGATTCCTTTTCATTTTTTTTCTTTTTAAACCATAACCTTCATGAAAAGGCTGTGATGTATATTACAGCCACAGAGGGCTGAAAAAAAAAATAATATCGCATTAGCGGTGAAACAATAATCCTGCTGCCAAATGTACAAATATTCACTAATAACTGCCGCGGTCCTGCAGGCCCGGAGGAGTGCTTCATCTTATTCTTCTGGCCTGGTTTTTGACAGAGGGCTTCCCTTAAATCTGTCCGCCACTCAGCTGTTCACAGCTCTCTGATTCACACCAGCCCGCTCTGCCAGAGCGAGCGGCTCGTCCTGGCGCGGTGTTGCCTGGGGTCCCACGGCCGAGGTGATGCCGCACCACGGGGTGCTCTGGGCTTGATGTTGCCGCTGGTCTGCATGGCAGGAGGTCAAGTGGGGCACCAGGAAGGAAAGCGAAGGACAGACAGGCTCCCACGTTTGCTTTTATTGAGGTGGTGCTCACTATATTTGCTCATTATGGTCAAATAAATGCGACGGATGCTCACGTATACATGCAAACGGCTGGTGTTCCCCAGGTGAACCCGGCTGCGGCAGAAGACCACCATAAACTGTGCTGCCTAGATCTAAAGGGAACATCTATGAAATTAATTGGTGCTTTCAAAGAAAAGGCATTTAATGTAAAACTGATAAATCCATTAAATGCATATTACGACTGCCATTGCTTTATTCAGGCAAAAGATTTATTCGTGGAACAGTTTGCTATTGCCTGTGCAGTTATCAGTGAATAATGATCTGGCAGTTTCATGCCTGAATTCCAGGTAGATAATAAAAACAAAACAAAAGGATTAATGCATGTTATCTATTTCTCTTCCATTTCTATGTGTGCAACCCCCTGCAGAGCTGCAGGCATGCAAATAAGAACAGAGAAATTGGTCTGATACTGTAACTCCTGTGCGGCTGCGTATGCAGTGTGCTGATGTTTGTAAAGCTGTGGTTGTTCCATCGCTGTAAGTGCAGAGGAATTGTGTGAATACTCGAAGTCCATCAGTAGGAGCTCAAAGCACACATTTGCCAAGGTGCGGTTTCCCCAAAAGAGCCCAGGAGTCCTAAAATCAAGTCTCCAATTGAAACTCCACAGTGCACCCCACGGCTCCCCGCAATGCTTTGCTTTGCCTTTTCGGGTCCGCAGTGTTCATCTCCACAGAAAAGCATGTACTGCCCGTGTGGGTAAACCCGCAAAACATGCTCTTACTTGACCCACAAGTCAGGGGAGCAGCTGGGAGACATTGTGGTTTTCCTCCCTTTTTTTTTTTTTCCCCCCTTCTTTTTTTTTTCTTTGTTTGCTGCCCCATGTCTGACTTGGAGGGTCAAATCCATGGCAAGTTCATTTCTGGGCCAACTCTGCCAAATTATATGATGTGAATTAATGTCTACTAGAGCTTAGAACAGCAAACTCTGATTTAAGCTCTTAGGTTGAACTTGTCTACAATTGTTGAGGTGAAAGGCCAGTTCATACCCATTAATTAACCTAATCCATCTCAATCTACTTTATTTTATACCTTTTAGGGTTTGTGACTCTAAGAAATATATTTAGATAAAGCAATGCTGTTAAAATCCAGGAACATTGCTAAAGACACTCACCACCCACCATTGGTTTATATTAGAGATCACTTCAAGCATTTTTTAAATGCTGGGAACTAATTTAATCATATATTTGTTAGTTAGTCCCAACACACTGAGCAGTTTTCTATCCAATTGATTCAAATAAGCATTCCATTAATGTCAGGGTTACTTTTGATTCTGACTTTTAGTCCGTTTGTAGTAATTTCATTAATAGGCAAGCATTATTGTTAGACTCCCCCTGCTTTTTCCTTCCACCTCCTCCCTTATTGTGGTTCTAGTGCTAAAACACATGAAAATGAGGGAGTGCAATTACCTTGTGAAATCTGAACCTAAACACGACCCCTAAGTACAGCTTTTAGGGGCCGTTGTGTACGTAGCAGCAGACAGAGAATATTCAGAAAGATTAGCAAGGTTCAAGCTTTATCTAAAAGCATATGGGAATTTCTTAAGAGGATCTAATCTAAAAATAGGATTAAGACATATTACCAGATGTCTATCCCCTAAATATTCATTTTTAAACTGAAGATATTTAATGACTGAGTAATATTTAATAAGTTATTAGTTGACCGTAGAGGCTTCTGAAATTGAAATTCCTTGGAAATGTCTATCACGATAATAATTAATAAAGATTTTAAAACAGCATCTTCATTGGAATGGTTTTCTGCTATATTATAGAAACCCATTTTTTAAAAGTATGGGCTGTTTTAGATTTTTGGGGTTTTTAAATAATATACAGAGGAGAGAAAATCATGTATGCCGTAACATTGAAATACCTAAAGCTAAGTGGAAATGAGCAGAAAGCAGTCATGAATGGTTTGAGATTTTATTTGTAAGAATGAGATAAGAATCTACATATCTATCAATTTTTATCTGAATGTTTTTATCCTGGAAAACAGCCTAGAACTACAGAGCAGCATGTGATATTTAGGCAAGATGCACTTTGTGTGTTTTGTGTGGCTGTGCCTCACATGTGGCCCCTACATTATAGGATGCAGTCAGACAGCTCATTTAAGGTACAGCAGATCTTATTGATCTCAGCATCTACAAAAACCTGGAGCACAGCTGAAAGAAAGCATTTCTCAAAGATTTAGGTTTTCTACAGTCAGATAAATGAAGAAAAGCTGCAATAATGATAGTGCAGGATTTCCAGTACAGTCAGAAATGTGGGAACATGCAGATAAGCCCTCATCCACTTTTACATTTGGACCTCTATCTCAAATTTTCTAATACATATCCACACTCGAATCTTGGGTTGTGGTTTTTTTCTGCTAAAAGTTGTGGTAAATCTGAAGGCTGGGCCCAGATGGAGGTTACCTGCTCAAAGTCACGAGGTAAGCCAAAGTCAGAGTTCTCCTGAGATATCTCATCAACTCTCCTATAGGCACAATGTCTTAAGCTAAGTCAAGAATATCATCCAAGTATGTTTCTTGTGATATTTGGACACGTTTCACAGAGGAGAGGATTATCTGAAGGATATAATAACAGCAGTTTTTTATTGGATTTCCTCCCCTCTTCCCTGTTGAAGTTTTTTAAAAATCCCAGATAGCTATAATAATAATAAAAAAAATTTAACCACTTTTATGATTCTTAGACTTTCTCCTGAAACTGAAGGTTATATGTACCTCCAATAAATTCTAGTTGCACCAGTTCCCTTACCTGGAGAAATCTAGTGTCCTTCAATAGGAAAAGACAAAGAGTGAAGATCTTCCTTCCAGGGCGACAGAGGCAAAAATGTTGGATTTGTGGAAAACCATGAAACTCCTAATCATTTCCAGGGTTTCATCCATTGCTGTAGCTAAGGAGAAGCTCTGGAAGATGAGAGGGAGGAATAGTGATGGGAAGCTAGTGGAACTGTAGTAGCCTTACAGTAAGGCTTGGAAATAGGGCTCCCTTCTTCCTCCCCTTCAGACCTGCTGGAGGCTGGCACATAAAACCTGAGACACAGCTATGCCTTGGGGGGAAATTTAGCTGACGTGTTTTACGGTTGTTGTTTTGAGTCACTGGTAAAGCCAAGCACTAGGGAATAGTTTGTTTGAAGTGTGTGTGCTCCATTCTGAGCAGGTTGGGAATTATCAGTTTATACGCCAATCAGATAATCACGGTGGAGAATAACTGACAAGTGTGATGTTGATATTTTGGCTGAGGGATGAAGAGGACCGTTTCTTCTTCCCCTTCATGTACCTAAAAATTTGGTTCCTAGCAAACTTGGGAATCCAATACACGTCCAGGTTTTTATTGTGCTTTATTGTGTTTTATTTTATTTTTTGTCCAGCCAGAATAATTAGTTATAGGAAAGAAAATATAGTGGAAGCAAACATTCCTGGAGAGATCTTTCCATTCTTTTTTTTTTCCTTCATCACTTGCCAACTGCAGGCTCTGCACTTGGCTTCTCAAGCAGGAAGAGAAACGAAAAGACAAAGGGACAAAGAAACTTTCTGCACCTCATGCTTGAAATACTTTTGCTTTCATGGGTGAGAGGTAGAAGACATCAACCTAGGACTGGCCTGAATGCAAGCACTGCATGTACTCTGTGGATCTCGGTGCCCTAACAATCAGCAATACTATCCCTCAAACAGGTTAGCTAATAACAAAAATGAAGGCTAGTCCAGCAATTAACGTGCTAGTCTGAACTTGATAAATGTGAATTCAAATCCTTGTTCCTGTCCTTGTTGTGTTTGTATATTGCACCATAAAGTTAGCTGTTTGAGACCAGATGCACAAAGATATTTATGAACCCAGATTTACATTGAAATTACAAATAGGACATTTTTTAGGGATGGAACATGCGTGCCTGATTTTCAGTGTGGACCTGGCCTCTAGTCTCTCGTTACTTGTCTGAATGCAAATAGCCCTTTTCCATACCAAAGCAGTGTTTTAAAGAAAAATAAATTAAAGATTACACAAGTATTACAGTAAGAGAGACAGAAGTTCAGCATTTCTGAATGCCAGGTCACATGTTAGAAAGACTGATTCTCCCATGACCCAAAACCTCATACCTATGTATATTTATGAAATATGTAGCAGATTATTTTTCTAGGCTACCCTAGTCCACAGTCAAGGAGCTGAAATGTGGCCATTTGTATAGTATTTCAACTTTTATAGCCACCTGGAGAGGCAGAGAAGTTTTGCAAAGCGCGTAATGCACGCTATGTGACAGAATGGCAGCGGCAACGACTATAGCGATGCTGCACACACTCTGCAGCAGTTGGGAAGGAAAAAAATGGGATAAAATTCTCCCATTCACTCAAAACCTAGAAGGACTGAGTTTTCTGGGGGGGATCTTTCTGAGACAGGAAACTGCTCTTAGAGCTCACAGCAAATCTCCAAACATAGATCCCCGAGCATGCAGACTTCAAGTGGAGCCTGAGGAGACTTTCTGTGTAGTAGATATGTCTGTGGGCTGCTTATCAGCCAGATCCTTTCTTCCCCTTGAGAAGTTTCCTTTACTGAACTTCATGAAGCCGCTCTATTGATCACAGCTCTGTGACAGAGATGGTTTCACTTGCAGTCTGCAGCCCTTGATTTCTAATGAATTTGACTCTTTTCTAGACATTAGATTCAGATGGCACAAAGCGGGAACGAGCAGTGAATTCTGAATGGGTTATTATTTTATAAAACAATCCCCTCCTCCAAGGTTAGCATGTCTGGGTGTGTACGTATGTCTGCCTGTGTGTACACTCAGAGGGTGATTCTGATCAAAGCTATCCCTTCTTGGCCTGTATCTTCATGCTGATGCAATTTTGTCACGGCTAAGATGATGTTCTGGTATGGGAAATAAAAGCACAGAATAAAAAGGCTTTATTTGCTCTCCAGATTCCATACAATTTTGCCTTACACATTCTTTACTCTGGCCCTCTTCTTTCCATCAGTTGCCAAACTAAAGTTTTGTACCGGGCCATTAAAGAAAAAGTGAAAACAAAACTTTTATTGACATGAACACTTTTTTTTTCCCCTCTCTCTCTTCGCCATTGGGGCCTCAGCTAAAGTGACCTGAGGCTAAATAGGCTCTCAAAGAAAGCTTTCTTGCCAAAGAAATGTCATTGCTGTTAAACAGTACTAATGAATGCATAGATTTAGAACCTTATTTACATTGAAATTTGTTTAGTAAGCCGAGTTAGGTCTGAAAATTGGGACAAACTGTTTCCTCAATAATTTAATAACTCCAAAGACCTCGTCCATTTGGAAAAGGCAGAGCCTCACCATCCACTTACAAATGCAAAGTCACGTTTCCCAAAATTGAATAAAATGCTAATAATACAGCAGATCTACAGATCAGCAAGTAAAGTGGCTTTTAGCTCTGAGTTCAGCTGGAGACAGAGTGAATAACAACAGTCAGCTTACTCTGTCCTAAGCAAAATGGTTTTATTCCATCAATTGCCTGTGTTTCAAGTGTTTTGAAGGGTTCACATTTATTTTCGTAACCTCACTGAATTTGGCACCCTTGCCAGTAGTGCTGGAACTTTCAAATCGGGAGCTTTTCATTGAAACAGGCCAATTAACTCACTCGGGTCACATTCCCTATATGAACTGCTTTTAATGGTGAGCTGTACCAACCATTTTGTGGCAAACAAAAATCCATAAAGAAAAACAAATTAATTCCTTTCAGTGAGTGCTTCCCAGGGGAAAGCATATATCAGCTGGTTAACCAAATATGGGACACTTGGACAAATAAATCACAGAATCACAGAATCACAGAATCGTATAGGTTGGAAAAGACCTTTAAGATCATCGAGTCCAACCATAAACCTAACACTGCCAAAAACCATCACTACACCATGTCTCTAAGTACCTCATCCAAACGTCCTTTAAATACCTCCAGGGATGGCGACTCAACCACTTCCCTGGGCAGTCTGTTCCAATGCTTGATAACCCTCTCGGTGAAGAAAAATTTCCTAATATCCAGTCTAAACCTCCCCTGGCGCAACTTGAGGCCATTTCCTCTTGTCCTATCACTTGTTACCTGGGAGAAGAGACCGACCCCCACCTCTCTACAACCTCCTTTCAGGTAGTTGTAGAGAGCGATGAGGTCTCCCCTCAGCCTCCTTTTCTCCAGGCTAAACAGTCCCAGCTCCCTCAGCCGCTCCTCATAAGACTTCTGCTCCAGACCCTTCACCAGCTTCGTTGCCCTTCTCTGGACACGCTCCAGCCCCTCAATGTCTCTCTTGTAGTGGGGGGCCCAAAACCGAACACAGTATTCGAGGTGCGGCCTCACCAGTGCCGAGTACAGGGGCACGATCACTTCCCTAGTCCTGCTGGCCACACTATTTTTGATACAAGCCAGGATGCCATTGGCCTTCTTGGCCGCCTGGGCACACTGCTGGCTCATATTCAGGCGGCTGTCAACCAACACCCCCAGGTCCTTCTCTGCCAGGCAGCTTTCCAGCCACTCTTCCCCAAGCCTGTAGCGTTGCATGGGGTTGCTGTGGCCCAAGTGCAGGACCTTGCACTTGGCCTTGTTAAACCTCATACAATTCACCCCAGCCCATCGATCCAGCCTGTCCAGGTCCCTCTGCAGAGCATGCCTACCCTCCAGCAGATCAACACTCCCACACAACTTGGTGTCGTCTGCAAACTTACTGAGAGTGCACTCGATCCCTTCGTCCAGATCATTGATAAAGATGTTAAACAGAACTGGCCCCAACACCGAGCCCTGGGGAACACCGCTTGTGACCGGCCGCCAACCGGAGTAAACTCCATTCACCACAAATGAAATGTCCTTCCATCACACACCTCCCCAAAAGTTATTGTGTCTGCTTTGTGGAAACCGTAACACTTATTCCTACATCTTATGGGTCAGTATTTCTGCAAATCTGCTTTTGGCTACCAAGGTAGCCGTGGTGCAGAGGCTTCAATCTTAATCCAGACAGAAACTCCTTTACAGCATGGGAAGTGTGGAAACTAATTTATAGCCTGGGTCCGGGCTGAATTACAGAGTAGGTTTCTGCTCTGTCCCTTCCTTAGAGACAGAACTGAGTTTTCTAGAATAAAGGCAACAGTTGCCATCTAAGGCATAAGTTGGAGGTAGCATTGATTTGGGAATTTATTCTCAGGCAAAAGTTGAGTACTCAGTATATTATGAAACGTGCAGGGCCCTGTGAAACATAAAGGTGCCTATGCACTCCATATATTCCACTGTCATAGAGCACGTATAAGAAACCCTGCCACAGAGACAGATGCCTCACAGGTCAGACTTTGATGTCAAAGCTTGGACAGTCACCCATCATTTTGGGGCTTGTGTTTTTTCTACTAGACTACACTTATTATGCTGAATTCCATTCCCAAAATTTATTCACAGTCTCCTGCTACTATAATTTTAAATGGAAATAAACAAATGCAATCAGGCCATTATAACTCTTGTCCTGAAACTGGGGTAGCAAGGAAACAAGAGAGGCACCAATAATGTCTAAATATTTGCAATAATATGCCTGAAAAATGATATACTGGTCCCATCCAGCAAACATTTTGTGGAACATGGCAGGTCTCAGTCAAACTAAGAGCCCCCAAACAAATCTACCTTTCTTCACTACAAACTGTTAGGAAATACATTTTTGAAGCTGAGCCTCTATCAGAATATGATATTACATGACACTGTAACCTTTTTCCCTCCAGAAAACCACCCTTTATGAATAAAACATAGGTGACCTTTAAAAACTTAGCAGTTGTACTAGGTGATTGCATATTAACAAGCTTTTTGAGGAACTAGGACAGGCACTGTACGTTTCAGTTAAGGACAGATAATAGAACTATTCAAATAATTTATTATTTTATACAATATAGGGAAATGTAAGAAAACTACCTCAACAAGAGTCTGCTTAAATTTTTGTAAGTATAATTTTATGTGGCTCCCCCCATTCATCTAAATTATACAGTCACTGCTAAATGAAAGACTTCCTTTTAAAGGACAACTCTGATTCTCCTTCTTGAAGTTTATGAACAGCTTTGGTTTGAGGCCACTTGATCGGACAAGTTGCAGTGACTGCTAGGCATTTTTCACAGGAAATCAAAGGTGTCTAAGGCTTTCTGTCCTTCCTTTGCCAGGATAAAGGGTTTGGAGACAAGGCCTGAGCTGATTTAAATCAGTAGAAATGCTGGGACATCAAGGCATATACAGCGATATATGTGGGTAAAGAGGACTCAGTCCTTTGGCCGACTTTCTGTCTCTAAGAAAGGCTCTTGACTTGTATTTAATCACCTCTATTGAAGCCAAGTGAAGAAAAGAGAGAATAGGTTCACACCAAAGAGAACATTTCTATCAAAGGGATCACTTTGGAAATTCATGACATTTATAAGTTTGAATTTTCTCCTGGAGAAACTGGCTGCTCATGGCTTGGACAGGTGTACTCTTTGCTGGGTAACGAACTGGCTGGGTGGCTGGGCCCAAAGAGTGGTGGTGAATGGAGTTTACTCTGGTTGGCAGCCGGTCACAAGCGGTGTCCCCCAGGGCTCAGTGTTGGGGCCAGTTCTGTTTAATATCTTTATCAATGATCTGGATGAGGGGATCGACTGCACCCTCAGTAAGTTTGCAGATGACACCAAGTTGTGTGGGAGTGTTGATCTGCTTGACGGTAGGAAGGCTCTGCAGAGGGACCTGGACAGGCTGGATTGATGGGCCGAGGTCAATTGTATGGGGTTCAGCAAGGCCAAGTGCAAGGTCCTGCACTTGGGCCACAACAGCCCCATGCAACGCTACAGGCTTGGGGAAGAGTGGCTGGAAAGCTGCCCGGCAGAGAAGGCCCTGGGGGTGTTGGCTGACAGCTGCCTGAACATGAGCCAGCAGTGTGCCCAGGTGGCCAAGAAGGCCAATGGCATCCTGGCTTGTATCAAAAATAGTGTGGCCAGCAGGACTAGGGAAGTGATCGTGCCCCTGTACTCGGCACTGGTGAGGCCGCACCTCGAATACTGTGTTCGGTTTTGGGCCCCCCACTACAAGAGAGACATTGAGGGGCTGGAGCGTGTCCAGAGAAGGGCAACGAAGCTGGTGAAGGGTCTGGAGCACAAGTTTGATGAGGAGCAGCTGAGGGACCTGGGGTTGTTTAGCCTGGAGGAAAGGAGGCTGAGGGGAGACCTTATCGCTCTCTACGCCTACCTGAAAGGAGGTTGTAGAGAGGTGGAGTCAGTCTCTTCTCCCAGGTAACAAGTGATAGGAGGAGAGGAAATGGCCTCAAGTTGCGCCAGGGGACGTTTAGACTGGATATTAGGAAATTTTTCTTCACTGAAAGGGTTATCAAGCATTGGAACAGGCTGCCCAGGGAAGTGGTTGAGTCGCCATCCCTGGAGGTATTTAAAAAACGTGTGGATGAGGTGCTTAGGGACATGGTGTAGTGGTGGTCTTGGTAGTGTTAGGTTTACGGTTGGACTTGTGATCTTAAAGGTCTTTTCCAACCTATACGATTCTGTGATTCTGTGAATAATTACACTAAATCTCATCTTCTTGCATGGGTCTTCCTTAATTTCAGCTGCTCTCACTAGTTCTAGAGCCTGGTTATCTATGGTCGAAATTTAGGGTGCTATTCTGGTGTCCTCCAGCTCTTGATTGGTCCATCATCTTGGCTTCTCTCCTTAATTATGCATTCAGTACATGGGGACCTGACAGATGAGAAAAGTAAATTGCTCAGCATTTTTTCTCAAGATATTTTTTTCCACCTAAAGTACAATTCTGTTGCATGTGAGCAGGATTCCTTCTTCTACTGAGAGATGTAGTGGTCTTATACCTCGTACCATGTAAGCAGTCAATTCCCCAGTTTAGCAAAGATGAAAGAGCAGCTTAGCCATTGCAGAAAGCCAAATGATTATTTTAAAACCCAATACCCATTGCATCACTCCCCCTGAATTTATCAGCTGGAATCCTGTAAGGCTAAATTCAAATGAAAATGCTGATAAAACATGCCCCATTGCTTGTTTTCTTTGCACCATCCCAGGTATAATTGCCTTAAGGTGACTAGATGTTACTTCAACTTTTTGCTACATAAGCTGCTTCCTCTGAGTATTAGAACTGTATCCAGGCACAGAAGAGAAAAAAATCACTGACATCAGTCATTTTAGCATTTAGGCTTCTTAGCTTGGCTGAAAAGTTTGCGAGTGGGAGTCTTGGGCGTGTTGAGTGTGTGTAACTTTCCCTAGTGTAGGCAGAGCACACGTTGGTTTATCCTTTGAGCCAGTGGGAGGAGGGAAAGGGAAAAATGTTCCAACAGGCCAACCTGATAGGTTTTCTCCAATGTGTCATTACTGTGTTTCAGAGCATCTGTGTTGCTGCCATATGAACTGGATAGGAACACAAAGTAATCAATTTCAGTTGAGAGCACTAATTTATCACCTTGCCATCTTTTATTGCAAGGTAGAGAATCTCTCTGTTTCTCGTCTACTTTCTAAATGCAAAATCAGGACAATAAAGAGATACCCCCCCCTCTTCCTCCATCTCTTCCCTCTCCCTATTTGTTTATAAGCCCTTGTAATTAAAATAAATGCTCTGAAAAGCAGAAATGTACATGATCATCCTCCATCATTGCCTGTTAAAGGGCAAGAGCCATGCTGGTTTTCATTGGAAAATGTACAGGAAAAGTTCAAATTTTAGGCACTTCTGCTTTACTAAGAACCTCCTCTTAATACATAATCAGTTATTCACCAAACCATGGCAGATATAGCAAACAAGTACCCTTTAACTCTTTCCTATGAAAATGGAAAAAGCCTGCTTTGTTGTCCTTGGCATAAATATGCTCTATCAAGACTAGAAAAAACAAATATCAGTATGATGGACCCAGGCTTTAGGTATCAGAAGCAGCCTGCACTTTGCAATGTCATACCCAAGAAAGATCCTGGAAGACGGCACGAAAGAAGGGCAGAACCTCCCCTAATGGTGTGCCTACATGGTCTTTTGCAGGCAGACGTGAGCTGACTCTGTATGACTCTAGATGACCAGGAGCCATTGGACTGCAATACCACAGAACCAAATCTGAGTATGCTGCCAGTCACAGAGGCTTGGCTTCTAGCTTGCCATTGTTCAGACTATGGGTTGAGCAAGCCCCTGTCTGCATGAAAAAGACTCTGTATGGTTCTGGTTTAGCCCTTGTCTTATATATTCTTCCTAAGGCCCATAAGTCCACAGCACTGTACAAAAAGAAGCAACTTGAAGTCCATGGGTTTGTAGGTTTGGTGTTCTTGTGGCATTTCTCTCAAACCTGAACTTCCCAAATCACCACTTATTTTTAATATAGCTTTCATATCATATCTGCAACCTTCCCAAGAGTTTTTCTAGCCTTCAGTGAAGTGAGGCTGTCTAGTTAAAGCCAAGCAGGTTTTGGGTGCACACATGTACATGTAGATAAATGTTCTTTCAGGACTATAAGACATATATATACTAACTGTCAGTGCTAGGGTCAACCTGAACATAGTGAAACACCTAATGTCCCATCCAAGGTACTAAGTCTTGCCCTTACATGGTTTTCACATTGTCTTTAAATACTATTTACCTGAAACACTATTAGCTAACAAGTTCTATTTGCATTCACACACTTTTTACTTTCTTTGTTTGCTATTTTTTCAGTCTTAGAACCTTTACTGTAGATGCTAAAGTCTTTCATCATCATTTTCCTTAGAAAAAACACCCTAGTTTATGCACACACATAGATGTGTATATATATACTCTTGGAATCTGACATCCCTCTGCCATTCCCAATATATCTTTCTAGGCCCCAATTTCCTAACCAAAAGCATATTACAGATCTGATGTTTTCCACAGCCTAGTAGCACATCAATAAACTAAAGATTATTGTGCTTTGTCAGGTTTTATTTTGTAACATTATGGGAAATTCTCTGCTGCTTTGGATGAGTGCATAAACTCTTATTGCTTGACAATTAACAGAGCTAGTAATAGAAAATGCAATGTAATTTACCTTAGTACAAGGGATTTTGGTTAACAAAAATTAAACTATTGAACTCTCCTCTCGTAGGAGAAGGACATTGTCTCATTATATGTGCAATTTTTTTTTGGCGGTTAAATAAATAAAAAACCCCGTACACAACAGTAAGTGGGTGCTGGGCCTTGGGTGGATTTATTATGTGGAATTCTTCTAATGTGCTTGCTTTGGAACTGGACAAAATGATCCTTTTGCAAAATAAGCATGCCGTAGCTTTTTCTGTGATACAGAGAGAGTTCACCCAAATAAATAATGTTGAAGGGGGAGTTCCTTTATGTGCTGTGTAATTTCACTGTGCTGGAGACTTCTTCTTACCTCTGTTGCTGAATTAGGAAGGTCAGAATTCAATTCTCTCCCTCAGCGACCACATACTATAAATGTCGAAGGGCCACCACATTACTCTGAGGACCAGTCAATCTTTTCAGGTTGACCTTCAAAGAGGTGGCTTGTGTGCTTTTGATCTCTCTGGCCTAGGAGGGTTGTATTTCTTTTCCTTTTCCTTTTCCTTTTCCTTTCCGTTTCCCTTTTCCTTTTCCTTTCCTTTTTGCTTTCAGGAATGGGAAGGAAACTAAATCTAAGGACAATGAATTTAAGGTTGACATTTCCCCCATCAACTGGAAATTTTAACCTGTTCCAAAGGACATGGCATATAAATGAAGCCATGAGAAAAATGAGGCTGAAGAGTTGGGGTGAGAAGCTGGCATTGGGGGTTCAAAGCACAGCCTTAGTTTTCCATGTTGCCTAGTGAGAACCTGAACAAATCCACGGAGAATTTTCTTTGTGTAGACTACAGGAATAGGGAGTTTTGCATGCACTGTGTTTTACTGAGCATACCTAAAGAAGAACCTCAGTAAGAAAATATACCTCAGCACTGCAAATTTTATCTCTGTCTCTTGAATATAAGTTAATTTTTATATTTTAAAAGGCACACTTTGACCCATTGCTATTTTCAGGCCAAAGAAATGATCTAATAAAATTTAAGGCCATAATAATGAATTCTTTATGACCTCCTCATTTTGCATAGTTTCTTTATAGTGGGACTTATATCCGAGTCTTAAATGAGTGAAGGGGAAAGGTTAGTGTTTGTCTGTGCCTACCTGTCTGCCTATCCATCCATTAAAGCTTCCAGCTAGAGCGAGGATCATGGTGCTCATGGTCAATTTTCCTTCATTGGCACCAAATCAGTCTGATTCAGATATGAGGGTGAGGTTTGGTCTTTAAAAAATTGGAAAGGGTTATTTAGTTAAGATGTTGCATGTCTATTTCCCACCACATTTCAGTGGGTTTCATGTTCTTGATTTTGGAGGCAATTTATATAATCCCAGCCTAAGGTAAGAGTATTGGTCTTTCCTGTAACCTTAAGTGTGCATATGGGTGAAAAAGTCAGAAAGGTTTCAACAATGGAACAGCCCAGTTGAACATGGCCTTTTCTGGGGAATTGGGTGTATTTGAACAGTGGGCTTTGTAAGCAGGGCAATAATCGCCTCACATAGACAGATAATGATGGATGTTATGGAATTGTGAATTGGGGTTTAAAATTGTGCCCTCCTGCCCTCAAACCTCCTTACACATACAAACAAAACAAAGCGGAGTTTGAGATGGAGGCATTAGACTGGATTGACTGAAAAGCTTTCCCCTTACTGGAGGGGGTAAGCCTGTATCAGATAGTCTTGAAATCGCCTACTTGACCCTTGTCTAACCTTCAATCCAGAACGTACAAAGTAGGACAGAGCTAATCCCAGCAAGTAGGTTTAAGCAAACAGACTAACAATTTGCTACCACTCAGAGAATGTCGCTTTCTGAACTTTCTGCTCACGCATGATTTTGGAAACAAGAGCCATTTAAAGCAGAGGTGCATTACAGGGAGAATATGAAGCTCCTCCTCAAATCCAGTGAAAACTCCTCAGTCTTAACCAGCACTGAAGAAGACATCTGTGTCTTTACTGGTATGCATGGTGGAACATACATGATGTATGACTTCCAGAGTACAATATAATGATTCTACAGCAGGTTTTCCCACTCTCGTCACTTACCTGAAAGACGTCAGGTTTCCCGTCAAGCCATTTGCCATGTTGCGTAGCATTCTCAATAGCACAAATAAAAGCAATTGCATAAAATATGTGTGTGTGGAGTTATTGATATTTATGAAGATTTTCTTCTTATACAACTGCTTATGGAGGAGCTGTTTTAGGCTGGGAACCTGTAGATCCTTCCTACATCACCTTGGAGCACAGAGGAAGACTGACAAAAATGAAATGTGACAATTCTTCAAACCTAGCCTGCCAATGGGAAAAGTTTGTTCATTGTTTTGTCAAGGCCAGACTGTGCTGACACTAGCTAGGTTGATCTGTCGCTTACTTTCCAGTTAGTTCTGACAATTTAAATGGCCTTATCACATGGGAAAGGTACAACGCAAAACAAGCAGGAAAGTACCATTCAAATTGGGCAAAAATGCAGGATCATACTCATTACGGGAGGGACTCTGACCCTCAAATATTACTTTTGCACATCACACAGGGTCAAATCATGATGCCTTTTTTAATGGAATATTTTTTTTATTTCAGTAGAACAACCTGGGAGATTACCTTTTCTCACTCCTGAACAGAAAATTTGTGTCATTCTGAATATAAATGATAACCTTGCGGCTGAGCTCAACACCTCAGTTTTGTGGTTGCCAAAACCAAAGTCCTCTCAAATTTTAGGGGAGTTTGGATTGGAATCCATAGGAGGACATTGTGGCTTAGATTCATTTTTGATGTTCCTTATATCCAATAAGACATTGTGATGACAGAGATTATGTACAATGTGGATAGATACTGACATGGAGAAATTACAGTGTCAGGATTGTTTGCAAGGTTTTTATCTATTATGAGGCAAATATCACATTCCTTATATATTTTTTCCTTGAGATTCCTGACTATAAATTTGCCCTACAAAAATGAACTAGAACTTTGTTAAAAGGTTCATCAAGGCCAGAAACAATTCTGGCTAAGAAATAAACTACATTCAAAGGCAAAAGAAGTGCAAAACTAGCAGGCACTGCCATAAATTACTGGCAAAACCCAAATTATAGTTATGCAATTCTTTGTTTGTCTTTTTTTATCTTTTGTTCCAGCATGAGAGTCTCTTTTTAAAAAGAGAGTTAGTGAAATACCGCCAGCCTGAAGAAGGAATGAAGAGACTGTGAACGTTTCCCACTGAAATATACTGTGAGCTCATTAAAAATACAGTCAATTTTTTTAATAGTAAAATCATTTTAAGTTTGCTTATATGGTGCACATAAATCTGAAAGCCTGAATTATTGAGTGTTATTAAGCCTAATGCCTTGAAACCTGCACTATTGTTCCCTCTGTACTTTCAAAGGCAATGCTCAGCTGCCCGCAGTCACCAGAAAGATACTTTCCCTCTCCAATGTGTGTGCTAAAGCCACCGAGACCCTTCGTGACTCCCTCATCCTTTACTCAGTCCTTTCCTGAGCTTTCCCAGGTAATGGGGCCAAACACCCAGCATTAGAGGTGAGGTCAGATCATGAAGACGATCGCAGAGAAAAGAAGGGGAACAAAACCAAGCCTGTAAAGGAACGAGTGGAGTGCAGAAAGCCCAAGAGTTTGGATCTCCTCTTATCTGACTCCTTCTCCCACTCTGCTTCATGCTGAATCTGCTGTCTTATCTGTTTCTCATTTTTGGTATGTGATTTTGTTGGCACTAACAGGGATTTTTTTTTCTTCTCTCATTCTGGAAGACATGCCAAAGAGTGCACAGAAAGCTCATATGACAATCTTTTAATGGAATATGTGAAAGCATGAGGAATTTGAAAGGAAGAAGGAACATACTTGCAATTAAAATCACATGCTACATCCTGTAAATAGACTTTCACTGAAAGAGTCACATCTCAGGCACATGCTGCAACAGTTACTGCACATGGCTCTAACTGTTATGAAACTACTTGCTGGTAAAATATTTACAGTTCCTCAAGTTATATACAAAGGGCACCTTCTTGTGAAGCAATGGCAGGGGAGGGAACTCAGTGGATGCTAATTCCTCTCTACCATTTAACCTCTTTATAGTGAATGAAAGCCAAAACAATCCCAACATTTTTTCAGTTGCCAGATTAGTTTAGTAGCATCATGTTTCTGAATTTGTGATGCAGTCTTTCATGTTCACACTTGCACGGAGATCTGCCCACATGCATGGTTGCACCCCCCGTTTCCTTTCACAGTCCTGCTGATTCTGGATCAAAGCTGTAGCTGAGGACTGGACCTGGCACACGTACCCGGTTTGCTTTTGCAGCACAGCTATTTTTAGCTGAAGCAATAAGCTGGAGCCATTGCAATCAGATAGAAGCACCACCAGTTCTATGGCCTTGCATGGCTCAGAACTTTCCACCTGTTACTTTCGTTCCAGGAATAACAAAACCTCATCCCACTGGTGTTCATTGGTTTTCAGTTGATATTTACTTCCTTAAAATTTTACTTCCTTCACGTAGCACTGGCAGGCATTTGTTACTCCTCCAGACAGCACAGTAAGCACGAGTGTGTTCCTGCAAGGTTGGCTGAACATGTGAGCTTGCATGTCTAGGACTTCTCATAGTGACTGAGTAGCTTTGCAAAGTGGGATTTGTTTTAACCATAGCTTCACTGGGTTTTGCTGGCACAAAGACTGCTCCTAGACCTAATGCTGAAGAAATGCTAAAGTTTTTTTGTAAAATTAAAGCAAATGTATGTAACTTTGCTAGAACTGTGTTGAGTTTGTAAAGACATTGTTTTTAAATGGTCAGTGAGATCTATTACCAAACCATAGAATGGTCTCCTTTATGGTTGTCCCTGAACTGGAACTATTTTGAAGCTTTGTACTGTCCGTATAAAAGGACAGTACAAGGTTGAAAGGATATTTTCTCACTCATTTTATGAAGTATAGTAGGTTAGTTGAGGTAACGTTTAGCATTAGGACTAAAGAAGTTACTCTTACATGTTGTAGAGAGCATCAGAAATAACACCTCATACATCTTTCTTCACAATTAATTTTTATCTTCTATGTCTTAGACACTTATCCCACATATTCAGGTCTCTGTCCTTCATTGAGATCTTTATCAATTGGAAAAGTACACCAGTCTTGAAGCTTTAATGTGAAGCACATTTCCACAGAAAGTATTGCTTTAACAAGGGTGGAAAATGCTCTCCTTAGAAGAGCAATTATCATTAAAGATTCATTATCAAAAGAATAGTTACCTAAAGCAGAAAAGTATGAACAATCCCATTGATTCATTCTCCTGACAAAGTGTGACAGCAATCCCAAGATGAATATATTTCAAAGACTAGTACAAATTTGGTCTGTCTGTCTATGCATATAATATACCTATTGCTATATTACCAGATTGAGCACATCTTTAACTGACGCCAACAGGCTGATACCTTTAATGATGATATGCTCTTTTACACCCTGTGGGGACCTCTTCTTATATTTTGAACCAGTGGCTGAATTTTCTCTTTGGTTTTCTATTCCAGGTCATCTTCGCAAAAGGGTTAACTTCTTCACCAACATCTTAGAACTCAAAGTGAGCCTTCAACTTCACACCATAGGCTCATGTGCTTTCAAGCCTTTTGAGATTCAACCACTGCTAAACAGTAGGCACATGTGGCACAAACTGTGATTTGCTGATGTCTTTATCATGAATCATTTACATTCCCCTGAACAATATAAGGCACTCAAGCTAAAGATGACCCATGCTTCCTTTGCGTATGATAAGGATTTATTCTCTCCCTGGCTGAGATCTTGGGAAAAGGAATTTTTTCGTAATTGGTTTACTCCAAAGCAGATCTGGGAGGAGCTACACATTAAGACTTACAGGGGTCTTTAAGATTTTTAATTTAAGACAAAATAGAGATGCTGATCTTTTAGAGTATATATCTGTATACACACATTAAACTCTAATTATAAGTAGACTTATGTGTACCACCTTTAAATGATAGATTTGGCTGATTTTAGTAGAAATTGAATCCAGTAGACTGAATATTTATTAGTATTATTATATTAAGTCACAATGTACCTTTTAGTGTGAAAATAATAACAAAAAGAAATTCCACTTTGCCAAGAAAAACAATATAATGACAGTAGCCAACTGTGTTGGCTTTTTCTCATGTCAGAGTTGGTCAGGAATGCCAGACCAAATTATAAAGTCCTTCACCAGGCACAAAACTCTCAACCAAATCAATGGGAGTTTGTTTAAATATAGATTTAATTAAATCCACAGAATCTGGCCACTTATCGGTAACTTTGGTCAGGATGAGAATCTTAAGGAGACAGTTGAATCATTCCCATCTCTGCCATTATATAAATATTATTTTTGCTAGGATATCTTCCTTCACCCCCACCCCCCAAGCAGTTCAGAGACAATAAAACACCAGGAATCCCTGAAGAGTGGTAAAATGCTGACATGATTTAAGGAGGAAGACTCTGATAAGAAGATAAAAATCTAATAAACAGAGTCTGGAGGACCTTGGCAAGTCTCAGCTGCATGCCAGTGTAAGCAAAGCCCCTCCCAAGGAAAACAAAGGGAACCTTAATCTCAAGGACATTCCACTCACAAACCATCTGAAGGAGAAAGTCAAGGCCATGACCTCTGCAGTCTGAAGTTATGAGCATACTGACAAGAAAATATTTGACTTGGTTCAAGAAGCAAAATCAGTCATTGGATTTTTTAATATCTTTTTTCTTCAATAAGAGACAAAATAATGCAGTGCTGTGTTATGTGTAAATGTGTGTATATACACGCCTCTTCTCACTATTAAATGGAAGGGATATTCACATGCACATGAAACATGTATATTATTATTATGCATGATATATACATTGAATCAAATATCTACGCCCCAAGACTTCCCCAAGATAAATAAGCTAATTGTATATGACTGCTGTGTTTTTGACCAGACAAGACAGAATGTCAACTGATTAAAATGTTGCCTTTGTGTCTTACTGTATGTAACTTTAGGCCACTCAAAAGCTTCTAAAAGATAGCCAGGCTGTAATTAGTTACAAGGAGTCTAAATTGGTTCAGATAAATCAAATGGAAACACAAAACGACATCTAACAGCCAAAGTTTTTTCAGGCTGCAAAGATTCATCGTCTCCTTTGGTCACCATCTACTTACCCTTGATACTCACTCTCCTGCCCTTCTGTGGACACTTCACATGTTTTTAGCATCGGAAATGAAGACATCAGAAACATTTGGAAAGCGTGGTCCTCAGACTGCCTCACAGCACTTTTCTGAAATTTCTGTTCTGATTTGCAAGGTTGGTAGGGTTTAGGCACTAAAGGTACCGGAACTTCTCAGCTTTCTGGATGGTGTGGACTTTGCTCTTGGTAGTCATCATGTCATTCAAGTTCAAATTTAAGAAATACCGGTGATCTTTTCTGAAGCTGGCTCTTCAAATCAGCACAGCACCATAAAAACTCTTTCCTTTTCTACCTATTGTAGTTTATTCCTAGGAATCTGTTAAACTTTCCTTATCTTGGAGGAAATTCTCCCCTGGTGCTGAGGATTAGGACTTGGCATGTCACACTCCACTCACTATGAGAAGATATCTAGCTAAATATTTCATACAGATTTTTAATGCCCCATTTGTTTCCAGATGCTGGTAACTTTATTAAGGTTAATTGTACTGCCCTGTAACATGGCTATGAAGCACATTATTCACACACGTTGCTGCAGCTCACTAACCCTGTGGGTTTCCTTACCAATGCCTAACACTTTGATTTCATCACTGGAAGCTGTAATCTTCTCAGACCTGCTTTGCCAGTGGGGACCAGCAGAAGCATCTCAAGGTGCCAAATCACTAAGACATAAAGTCAGATATAAGTAAAACTCTGCATATTCACAAAGGGTCCAGACTGACCTCCAGCTCTTCTTAGAAAAATAAATAATGCAATCAATGGATAGAATAATCATGATTTTTTGCCAGTGTTCCATCAGAAGCTGGGAATTTGAATTTTGAGCTGTGAGGGAGTAAGTTGTACAACATGAAGAGAAGCAAGGATGATCTTTTAGAGAGATAAACCTGACAAGCAGGATTTGGGTTCAGTCTGGAACTAGGCTAGCATCCGTCAGAAGTCTGAACTAATCTGAACTGAACCCTGCCCCTCCAATAACCTGCCTTGTTGTTGTGGCACCTGATGACATTTTCTGCCGTGTTATGTAATGACTTAAGGGCTATAATGGGTTGCATGCTGTTAAATGTCATCAAATGCCATGAATCATAAACAATCCTGGCTTCTAAACCAGAGATTAGGGATATTTATGAAGTTTAGTCTCAGTTTGGGTTTTCCAGACTCTTGAAGTTCAGAGGGTTCCTTTTATTCTTCTTTTTTTTTTTTTTTTTTATTGCACAGACTGCTTCCTGCTGCCGTGATTGACCCTGCTGCTAATATACCCAAACTGCAGAGCTTGATGTTAATCCAAAGGAGTTGAACGTCTGAACTGATTGCCTGCTGACAGCCTGTGTAAAACTCAAAAGCATGACTGCAGATATTGAGATTAGATATTGGAAGACAAAAAAAAAAAAAACCAAACAGAAAAAAAAAGATGCAACTGTTTCTTCTCTGCAGAAGAATCAGGAAACAATCCCTGTTATCCCACTCCTTAAGTGTAATTTCTGGTTTCCAAAACTTTGCAATGTTACAAACCTTTTATTGATCCTATAAGAATGAAAGCAGATACAACAAAGAAGCCATAAAGTACAAAGATAAAAGAGGAATAAAAGGGATAAGGCACTTACTGTTGTTTGTTATAGTCTTAAAAGGAATTAAGTTTAAAAAAAAAAAGGAAAGGAAAAAAGATAAGCACCATAAAAAGTAGTGAGGGGGTGCAAAATCCAGATCCGGCTGTAACTGGCCATGTGTACACTGAATCATATCGCCATGCTTATGTAACAAGATGCTCCATGGGACAGTTCTCTAGATCCTCACTTTTGTTTTATTTTATATGAATTTCCTGGAGAAAGGACTGAGGATTAAATTTATATTCAGTGCCGTGTTTCTGTTCACCTATGGTTTTACTGGAAGAGACAGGGGATTTACACATGCACACACACACATGCACAAATGTTCTCCAGTGCCATTGGATGACTCTTCTGGTCATGCTGCATTACAGTGTTTGATACTTGCGCGCACAACTCACTGATCCCATTCGGATTTGTTCTCCCCGTTCTTATTAATAGTCATTAGATAAAGATTATCTGTCTATAAGTGACAAAGATCTTATGTTGTCTGCCAGGTCATATGATGCTGTTCAAGATAAATGCTCATAAGTCTTATTTGAAACCTCTTTTGAGCCAAATGGAAGCACTTTGGTGAAACCCCTAAGAAAAAACCTGACTTAAGTGGTCTGTAAAAGACCTGATTCTGCCCAAACCTTCAGCCGGGGAACTAACCTTCTTAGAAATTTATTACGGCAAGCAGCACTGACACTGAACAAGTGTAAATATTCATTAATAATGACAAATCATTCTGAATGCTGCACACAAGCAATAAAGGAAGGGGCTCCTGCATAAATAAACAGGCAGTCGCGTCTGAAGGTTTAAGGCATTATTCTGGTATTTCCAAAGCACCTCAATGATGTGGATGTTCCAGCCTCAACTCCTTTGGACTCATTTGGAAATCCTGTATTTGAGCAAGTCACAAGCACCTGAAAGCATCTGCTTCAAACCCAGGGTTAAAAGCAAACAGTTTGTGTTTATATGCTACTCTACTGCTGAGCTGAGCTATCAGAAACATAGGCAACCATCCATCCCTCTTCAACTCTCCCTCCCCAGCATTCCCTAAACTTGTATTAGGAGTTGAGGAAGAAGTCAGAGGTGGTTATTGTGCACAAATCATCTGCTGGCTGAAGTTTTTGGTGGCAGCCAAGAGAGAAGAAGGAAAAAAAATTAGAAAAATTTCAATTTCAGGACCATTATTATTTTCATTAATCATAAGAGGCGCTGTCACCCCTGTCCTTATTCTTTAGAGGGAGATCTATTATACGGTCCATTTAGTCCAAGCCATATTACCTCATATGTTTTCCTGGCTGACCAAATAAGACTTAAGAGATAAAACAATTTACTGTTCATTATGATCCGTGTCACTGGAATCAATCTATTAACCTACATTAACTGGATATGTGACGATAGCTCACATACACGCTTCTCCGATTTAAAAAAAAGAAAGAGAGGATAAGGGAGGGGCTGAAGGGAGGGGGGTGGAAAGGGAGAGGGAGAGAAAGAGAGGGGAAAGGAAATCAAGGCCCATAAAGTGCAGCAGACGTATAATTTGCCAAGCGAATACAACTTCATTTTCCAGCGGCCACTGCTGCGCCCTCCACATCTTCACGCAGCCCCTGACCTGTGAAGAATTCTAACAAATTGGCTTCTATTGTGAAGCCAAAAGGTGCCATCAATGAAGGGACGGTTCGCTGGTCCTAAAGTATGATGGGAAATCGCAGGCTGGAATAAAGAGCTGCAGTTTTATGAAGTTAACCCGTTGAGGTTAAATCCAAGAGGGGAGGCTGGAGCAGGCTCTTGCCCCTTCCGATGACTTAATAGGGAGAAGAGGATTTATTCAGATGTGTTGCCCAAACGCAGGGAAACGTCCCTTGCCGAGCAAGGCAGAAGGAAGAGTTTCTCCCCTGCATGCAGACGAAGCAACGTCTGCTGTGCCACAGTGAGCATTCGTTCGCTCTCTTTTGCTCTCTCTTTTGCTCTCCATGCTTGATAGATTGTAAGTGTCTAGAGGGAAGAAAGTGAATCAATAGGTGGTCTTCCTGATGCTCGTTTGCACAGCAAAATAACTTTTGAGTAAACAGCCAATGAGTTAAGGTAGTGCCACCTCTACACAGCTCCATCAGTCTATTTACTCTGGATTTGCACTTGTTTATTAAGAGCTCATCTGGAGGCAGGGCCTTTTTTTGTTCTACCCTGGTCCAACATGGTGGGGTCCTGCTGGTGGCTGATAACTAGGAGATGTTTCCTTTGTGCTGACTGCCTCAATGCTTTCTGACCCAGCCGTGCCTGCACAGAGAGGGTTGTGCGCACCCAGGCCCTGGCAGGGACTCTGCCCTGCTCCCAGTCACTCGGTCTGCGCCCAGGCTCCAGAATCACGTGCTGAATGTACTGGGAAAAGGTGGGAATGGTTTGGTACCATTTCCAAAGAGTTTTAATCTGCTTTTTGCAAGTATTACAAGTTGCAAGTATATTTTATTATACTTGCATATAATATAGTATATAATATTATACTTGCATATAATATAATATAGTATATTTTGCAAGTATATGTATTGCAAGTATATTTGGCAAGTGTTAACTTCATATTGTTACTACAGCTGCTTTAATTGGATACTGGAGGTACTTTGCCTGGAAACCAGCAGGCTGAGACCTACCTTATTCACACTGGTGCTCCTCTCTTGGATGGCAGATGCCTCACTCTTATGCTGTTATCAGCCTTGAGGTACTCGAATTGTTGTCTACATACAGCCCTGGTGGCCATGACACTGGATTTCCCCGAAGTGATGGAGCTGCTTCTGTCCTCTGCTGTGCTTGCTGGTGTTGTCCTTGTATATGCCAGTAAAGCGTGGGCATCCATTAGTATGTAGATTCTCCAAAGACCTGGCCCATCTCCACTGGCTCTGGCAGCAATTGTATCAAATTGGACTCCCTTTTACTCCCCAGAGGTAAGGTAGGCTTTAATAGCAGGGACTAGTGGGGGAATATTCACATCCGTGTAACATCTGCCTTAACTATTCCTTCCAGCCCAGCAAATTACAAATACATAGCTACAAACCCTGTGCATAGTCCAGGACTTGTTTTCTCACTCTTCTGTAAAAACAATAATGAAGGGCTGCAAGGGTGCTTACAGTGAATGTAATGAATAGCAGAATAAAAATAATATTATGGTTGTGCCTCATAGTTTTTGCTCTATGCAGTGAGCCATCATGCTAGGAACTGGACTAACATTTTGCAGAGGCTGTCACTGCCCCACTGTGCCTCCAGGCAAAAAAAGAGACTGTAAATTAACAGTCTGAGGGAGAAAAAAGACAAAAAGTCTTGCCAGAGGCCATCCCAGAAACTAAGTGGTAGAGCCAAGGATAGAATCAAAGCTACCTGCTTTGCCCATTTGACCACATTTTCCTTAATCTTTTTAATGATCCCATTCATTGCAAAATATAAAAAACTAGATCATAACTTCGGGGGGTTAAGGAGAGGCTGGGAACATGGTCCTTAACCAGGTCTCAGATTGGGTCTTTTGACTCGTCCATGCTGTGTTGGGTCAGACACTGGGCCACAGATCTGGCCTCTGCTCAGTCATGTTCCCTCCTCAGCCACGCAGCCTCCAGCACTTCAGATCTTCATACCTCAGATTTCCCACTCACAGCATGAAGCTAAAAATACTTTGTTCAAGTCAATGAAACAGTCTGAGGTGCTCCTGGAAAACTGCAGGGCATGAAGTTCACTGGGGTCAAAAAAATCAGAGTCACTGACACTGGCTAGATACAGAGTCTTCTAAGAGAAAAAAAGGATTATAAAGGTTACAGAAACTATTTCCTCATCCTCAAAGGCACATTCTTCAGAAAAGTGAAAAAAAACCCGCATTGAAAAACATGATTTATTCTTAAGACACTTTTGCAAAATCTGTATGAGTCCCTGTGGTGGAACAAACAAGGGAATAAATTATCCAAGACTGTTAATCCAGGACTGCAATTCTTCAATTAAAAAGAACCAAAAAAACCCAACAGAAAATTAAAGCAATATAGCAAACCAACCTTGTGGCTGTCCTATACTCAAGAATCTGTGAGGACAGAACTTGTAACATGCAATTAAAGGAATACAGTGTTTATCTCACGGTAGGTAAAAGTCAGTGATCAGTGAGCTAAGCAGACAAGAGGAGTAGTGAAGACACACATATGTCTCCTTGAGAAGCTGGAGGCCTAAGAAGAGCAGGGAAATTAATGTACTGGAGGTCTAGTCACAGTTGGCAAAGGAAATAAAAGTTGGGAGTGTATTAATGTCATGGTCCTAGACTTTATTCCCTCTCCAGAGCACACACCATTGCGACCTCAAAATCTGAAAATTAAACTGAAAGGAAATGTTTGTTCTTACAAAATAGCAATTCATTACTGGGAATGGAGATATTTGACCAATAAATGATTGCTTAATGGCCCATAGGACCTTTTCTGCAGTTACAAAAACACCGCATGTTGTTAAACAACCAAGGATACCTCTTGAAAATGCCATGCTTACAAATAACATGAGGGTTTATTTGCTGCCTGATAAATGTCCATAAACAGATACTCCCTGGGTGCCCTGGCATAACAGAACGCTGGGGATCAAGGTGGGGTGGAAGAGACTAAGGGGGGAGTTGAAATGGAAGAAAATGTGTGTGTCTCCGGTTACACACTTCTGCAATGACTTACAGCTTGCTCAGTCTGTCTGTCTCTCTGATGACTTATCTTACGATGGGTGTCTCAGTGTTGAGTGAAGGGGAACAGAACCTGTTACTTTCCCCAGAATACAGAAGCAGCTCTTTTGGAAGAGGAATGTCGCCATGAGACTATATTTTCAGGCCACTGCAGAAATGATCTGATTGAACTTTTTATGGCTGTTGTAAAATCTTTCTCTATTTCTCATGAGAAGTCCAAGTTTACCAGTAATCAGAACAACCTCAGCTTTTCCTGCTGAGCAGAGGAGTAAGTGCTGAATGTTAATGTGGGGCCTGGCTTTCTGCAAGCACTTCCAAGCAGTGGTTATGACTGAGCAGATGAGCATGGTCTGCTGCTCAGTACAACATTATAAGATCCAGTATTTCTGCTGGTCCCAGCCATTTCTGCTCAGCCCTGGGCATTTCCAGCATGACAACTGCAGTAGGAATTAAGTTAACCCCTAATGCTATATGAACATGGAGACACAGAGCCTGGAGCAGCAACTGCACATGTAACTCATCAGAGTCATTAACAGTGATATAAATGACTTGTGGCATTTGAAAATGAAGAGTGTGTGTGAGTGCATGTATACGCATGTGTGTGTGCGTAAACAAAACATCTGAGTTCAGAGCTTCCAGTGAGATGATTTTCACTCCTCGTTCATCCCAGGACACTGTTAGGGCTTCCTAATTAGAAACATTTTCCTTCATTAGTATTCTCTTCCTCAGCCAATGCTGGCACGGACGAATATCCCGAGATATTTTAGTTTGTCATTTAGGCAGCTGATTTTTGTACTTCTCCCCATTCAAGAATCTAAGCTCTGTACAGATGTGGCCAAGAAATAGCATAGCATAGCATAGCATAGCATAGCATAGCATAGCATAGAATAGAATAGAATATTTTGGTTGGACAGGACCTACAATGATCATCTAGTCCCACTGCCTGACCACTTCAGGGCTGACAAATCGAGCTGCAGGGACTGAAGATCCTGGTTCCTTCATCAGCTGATCAGTAACATGGAGAGATCTTCAAGGGCCATGTGGTTCTCTTGACTGCAGCCATAGGCATACCCCTAAGGATGTCACTATATGGTGAAGAAAAGGTAGTTAAAGAGCTCAGTTTGGTTCTTTTGTAAAGATCCGGTCATTCTAGGAAAATCAACGGAGTTATCCTTAATGTGATTAAGAGAAGATTTCTGTCATAGATATTCACCAGCTCTATATTAGTACAAGTAGATTTGAATAGTGCAAGCAGATTTTACTATTACCAATTGAATTAGTGATTATTTAGTTATCATGTCATTATAGGCAAGCAGAATTGATTACTTTGACAATACACTGAGGTTTGAGTCCAGTAATGCCATGCCACTGCCCCAATGTCCTCCCTTAGGGAGAGGATGGAAGAGCAGAAAGGTATAAGGTAGGTGATAGTCATGTTGCTAACTAGAAAGTGTTCAGATACAATGATAATGACAGTATGGGAACATAAACAGAATAGAAGAGAAAAAAAAAAAACAGAATAAAGACTGTGGAGACTTTTTTTTTCCCCTTAGAAAAACATGATAGAATAAAAAGATACAAGAAGGTGACAACAAGGCTAGAAAAAGAAGCAGTGGGGTTATCATGGGGACAGGAACACTGTCAGTCAAGTCCTACATCTGCAAATCAGGCTATGTAGGTGTATGCTAAAGAACGGGGCAAGACGTTATTCTGCCATGAACCCTCCAAACCAACCTTTTGTTCTAGAGACATAGGGAGAAGAGGTTAACCCTGTGGCCAGGTAACTGCACTGCCTCTTTACTGCCTCATTTGGACCAATACTACAGCACAGAGAACATGTTCCTTGATGAGTCCTATCTGTGACCACTGATGTGTGGTGACAGTCACTGCTATAATAGACCTGAACTTTTCTTGCTAGAAATTTCTTCCCTTTTTCCCCTGCTATACTATTGAGCTTCTAGAAGAGAAAAAGCATGTGAGGGAAAGAAAAAGCTGTCTACTGGAAACTCTTTAGAACAACCCCACAGGAGACCTTTGAAGCTCCGATGAGGCATCAGATTCTCAATTACTGAGGCACGCCTTTTAACATGCCCAGGAACTGACTCGCTGACATGCTCTGAAGAGTGTATGACTTGCCAAGGTCTGCTGGCATCAAGCCTAAATGTTTCTCCTTTTTGTGCTCAGGTCTTCCATTTGGCATCAGAAGATGTCATGATGCCAATGTCAGTCCACCTGGACTGCAAACAATGCTTCCATTCACTTCCCAGCATTTAATCAGTAACTAGTATCACTGGTATTTTCATTCAGGACTGTTTCCTTTAGCTCTACCTCCAGGTGCCCTGGAACAACCACTGATAACAAGGGAGCAGTCGATTTACTTGCTATAAGGACATACCATACGATATTCTCAGCAGCAGCACAAGGCAGACAGTTTGTAAGGCAGCTCCAATTTGTTGTACCTGCCAATGGATTGAGCAGACGATAGAGCAGACTTGACCAATTAGCAGAGTCACCTGTCTGCTGGCTGGACTTACAAGCAAGCATCTTGCTTGCTGCTGCAGCCGAAACTCTTGCCAATCTCCTGGCCTAAAAGTCTTGGATATGAGCTAAAGGGAGCGCCCTGTCCAGTGGACTTTATTCTGGTGGAAAGTCCACATTTTCTCTTCGTGCTTGGTTGTATTTCACTATTATCAAGCTTAAAATCTTTGCTTCTTTTGTAAGGGCAAAGCTCTGATGCATTAATACTCAAGAAGGCTGTACGCTGGGCTATAACTTTAAATTGGCATCGAAGATGACTTAACATGTCAAACCTTCTGACGACTCTTCAGGAAGGTCAGAAGGAAACAAAGAACTAGATTTGTCCTTAGCATACTTTTCTGCTTTTAATAGAGTTGTGCCAGGGCCTGAAATGTCCATCAGAAAGGAGGGTTAAGTTGTCTCCAGCTAACGAAGATGAAAAGAATAATTTAATGGAGGTGGGAGCCAGAATGCAGTGTAGGGATGAAAGGACGAGCAGTAACTGAGACTGAATTTAAACAACTCTGGAGAATAAAACGATCCTTTAAAAAAAAAAAGATAATTATGTCTTACAACAATTACCCTGGCTATGAAGCAAAATTAGCATAGTCCTTTCTAATTTAAATGTGTTGAAAGTGCCTGAGCATGACAGCAGAAAATTACAAGGTTTACGACACGGGCTTTGGTTAAAGTGATGGCAATCGGATTATTGTAGCTTTTTGTCTGTTGATAGTAATGATTGCAAAGTTACCTATAAATATTAACTATTTAGTACTGGGAGACTTTTGGTTTAGATGGCTAAGATATACCTCTTCTAGACACTTCAAGGCATAAAGTTCTTGCACAGAAAACACTTTCCATTTTAAATCATATTTGGTTACATCTGATTCATCAGTCTGCTTTTCTAATATAATTCTATGAACAGGAAGATCCTGGATTACGATCTAAGTCTATTGTTAAAATGGGAAGAATTGTAATATCTATTTTATAACTACTTCACACTTTTTCTTCAGCTTCCTCATGCAATGTGGTAGTTAGAGATATTTAGAGTCTGGATCAAAAATATTTTTCTTTATGGATTGAAAGAACCAGCTTGACCTTGTGGAGATGTTTCTCTTTGGTTTCTTTTGGTTTCCAAAGATTTTTTCAAGGCATACCTTTAGTTTCCCATATCAAGTCTGCCCTGCAATTAAGCAGAAGAGTTATTAAAAGAAACGAAAAATCAGTAGTAAATAATGATTTGCACTTACACAGTAGCATCAGTCTGTGTAGAGGTAAATTAAAATGTGGATAAACTCACCTGGGTTTTGGCCTGGACTGATGACAGACACATTAATACTCTGTATTGCCCACATTTTGTTTACATGTGTTTTACCTTGGTTACACTATTGATCATCACTTCTTCCTTCGAGATCTCAAAGTACTAACAGTGTTATAACCAGGTTGTTTATACAAGAAACCATTGCTTTCCCCTCAGGTATAACAGGCAAAGCAATACCGGGCAAGACTTAGATGCAGTGAGTGGGACTAGAAGTATATCCTGGGCAAGACAAGATGTGCAGTGCAGGGTGGGACACGCTGCAGTCCCATTGCACGTTGTATCCTAAAGTTCATCCTACACTTTCGTAAATATTCTGTGGTGGAGTCTGTTCCCGCTCCATGTGAATTCAAACACTACGATTTATATTTGTTCTGAGAAGGTCAGTTGCTCAAATATTTTCATTTATTAAATTAGCTCTGCAGTAAATTAGTATGGTTTTCTCAAACAACTTTACAACTTGGGAGGTTTGGGAAGCAGAATTGAGCTCAGCTGTTTCCTGTGGAATCTTGTTTTCATAACCTCACTGAATCTTCTCTGCTTGAGTTGAGATATATCTATGTGTCTCTATATATATAGATATAAATTTTAGTGTACACGGAGCAAAAAGCATGTGTAGATTAGAATTTAGTTTCAAGTATGAGTCTACTTGATTCATGCATAAACTGATTTGCTCTTTGCATTCTTGGGTCTGACATTCAGATTAATTTAGGTTCTTCTCTTCCCAAGTTTAATAAAAGCTTTCTCTCAGTTTTTTTTTTCTTGGCAGGACTCTGGGAAAGAAATTCCATGCTATTGAAACAGTGGCTTATTAAATTAATACAATTACATAAAGAAACTATGTTATATTTTAAATAGATCTCTGATAAGATGCTTTGTTCTGAATGCTAAAAAGAATTTTGTCTCCCTGTATGCCTGATTCAAATGATTATCAAAGACATTTATTTTTTGTGTGTTACATGTTGTTAAATATGTTAATGTCCTAGAAGCATAGTGTAAGAAGTGCAAGAGCAGCTGTGTAGGACAGTGAGCTTAAAAATAACAAGGCTGAGCTCTTCTTGGGAATTAGTGTGGTCCAATGGGTAGGCAAGTAGCCTACGATTCCAGACACCTGGGTTCTGCTCCAAAATCTGCCACTGACCTACTATTTTTCACTGGGTAAATCATTTCACCCTTTGCTTTTTCTGTTCCTATCCATAAAATGATCAGGAATAAAATGATATTTACCTTTGAAACAGTTTTGTATCATTATAGTACAATACAGTCTGATATGTGGAAATGCCTGAGCAGTAAAAACTTAGCATTATTCACAGCTTATCAGTACCTGTTAGAGCCCTTATATTTAAGGAAGATGTAGGAAGCCTGACTGCATCTAGATACAAACTCATGGTAGAGCTCAAAGGCTTGGCAGATAGAGCAATGGTGGACACGTATTTTAAATGAATAAATGGTTTCAACTTGCATAGTAGTTCCATTTAATTTGTGGTGATGATGGGCAGGGCTATTTAATTGAAATAATAATTGATTTTGATGATATTACCTGCTTGAGTGAAGGATATAGGCTGCAAAGGGAACCACTGTGCTGTGGCAGACACAGAACCACTGATATTCCTAGGCCAAAAAGGAATTGATAAGGGAAATCAGAACTTGGTCCTGCTCTTAACCCCCTTTGTAAATTTGAGTTATTCAGTTCATCCCTTCCCATTAATATTGTAATAATAGCCCTTTTCTTTTAAACTAGAAGATAGGATGGGTGCGTGCAACCTCATACACATTACAGGGAAAAAAATCTGTGGCAATAACGTTATATTCCTCCCTAGCAGCTCCTTTCTGCTCAACTGGAGGTATACTGGGGATGAAGGAAGCCCCTGCTCCATCATGGCATGTGTTCACAGCACATATTTCTGTCTGTATCCGGACTCAGAGTCTGGGCAACTTATGAGGAAGGTAAGTTTTGGATCTTCCATTTCTTTGTGCCCCTAGATGGGTCTGTGTTCAAGGGCATGATTTAGCCCATAACAATTACTGAGATTTTATCTGTGCATTTCATATCTCTGAAAAATATAGAGTTAGTCTGCAGTGTGCCTGATGCTTCCCCTGCATTATTCCTGCTGTTCCAGACTAGGAGGCTTATTTCATTATTTTTATATTTAGGTTCTAGTATCAGCCCAGGTCAGAGGAACTTGGATGCCCCTTGAAACTGCAGAAGCAAAAGACTTGATAAACCACTTTCTTGGGCAGTCCATTCGTCCAGTTGTCTCAGTGCGTCTTGTAGGTCCTTTTCCAATCCCACTATAAATATTCTAAACGTGAAGATTTCTCCAACTTCTGTTTGGATGCTAAACCATACTTTCGTTTGTCTTGTTTTCAGAAATGGTTTTCCAGTGATCCCTTTCTCTGTTTCCTCTTCTCCAAGTTTCTCATCCCTTTTCACCATGCTTTGTTCTGCTAATGCAAATACCCCGAGCAAGAGTTATCAAGTGCTGCTCCTGCTTGGTGCCAGGCACTCCCTGTAATATCCACACGAAGCTCCGTCAGCAGTGGAAAGCATTTCTGCCCTTGGGGGAAATACTCCCTTTCTTCCAGAGTTTCATCACTTCACTTGAAAAATCAATGGCAAAGCATCATCAGTGATCAGGATCAGGCTCTCACTATGATAATTAGTATAAAACCCAATATTCTTTCACACTGAGGCCTTTTTACAGACCCCTAGAAATAGAAAGGAAAAAAAAAAATTCTTCCAGGGCATGTAAATGTGACTATATACTCTTTAGAGGCCCCTTTGTACTACCCGACTGTTATATAGGTATCTTCGGGTAAGCGACACTCAAGCCAGTAAAATTTTCAGAGTTTTGCTGTTGCCACTTCTGCCTGAAACCTGCATCAGAAATCCAGAAACAAAATTAACAACGGACAAAAAGGATTTCCCTCTTAATCAAAATAGTTAAGGCATGAAAGAACTTTCTAGGGATCTGAAGACAAATTATTGGGAAATACATTCTGAGGGTGATTTTTGTTTTCGTTTCTGTTCAGTTTATCACTGAGTTTTATGTTTGCACTTATTTAAGCTGTCTGGGAAAAGAGGCTGTATATAAAAGACTATTAGTTTTTAAAGCACTCCAGGGCTGGTTTCAGGGAGAGTTCCTCGTTTTGTTTTAACTTGTTTTTTGGTGGGGTGGTTGGGTTTTTTTTTTTTCCCCCTTAGATAGAAGACATAAACTGTAGCTCTTAAATAGATGAATGCCGAGAATAAAATTACCAAAGACTTCTTTTTAGAAAGGAAGGCAAAACAAGAAAAGAACAAGGAAAAATAATTCATGTCCTATAGCAGTCACGCAATGATACTGAAATACCAGGCCAAATTCTCAGTGGGTGGAAATCAATACACCTCCGGTGAAGTCCATGAAGCAACATCACTTTGCACAAGCTGAGGGTCTGATAGCTACATATATATTTTATTTATCTGTATGCAGCATTAAAAAAAAAAAGGGAAAGCAAAGAAAAGATAAAAGTGCTCTTGAAAGTGAATGAAGTTGATTGTCAAAAAAAAAAAGTGGGTTTTAGATGTTGAATATTTAATTTGCTGATAAAAGGACCCTGATTTCCTGCATATAGCCACCACAAATAAAAAAAAAAAAAAAAAAGGAAAAGAAAGGCACATCTTAAAAGGAAGCAATGAGCAGAAACTGACCTTTCTGTGAGCAAGCAGATGAGAGAAGGTATTTGGCTAATCCCAGCTGTCGCTGATTGGTCAGACAGAACCGTGTTGAAAATGTCTCCATCTGGGCTAATCTGCTCTCAGTTGGATGAGCTGAGGCCTTCAGAGTTAACCTGACATTTAACAATAATTACCCTTTCGGATGACCCCGGCCCAATCTCCTGCTCTCTTAGAAATCTCTCTTTTTTTGTGTGTGCTCCCAAACCCCTTGACTCTTGTGTTAGAGATAGCTGAAAAGTGATGATACGATAATGAGATATGCTATACAAACATACATACACACGTGCACGCGCAGCCATGCACCAGTATGCACGCGATCTCACATTTAAATGTGCGGCGCGTCGTGATTGCTCCTGCGCAGTTTATCGGATTCCTGGGGCACGCCGGAGGGGAGATATTTTAAAAATCAAGGGGGGATAATTTCCCAAATTAAAGAGTAGTCATGCTTGCTTGCTAACCTTTGTGTGAAAGCTCTAAGTTTCTTTCTGGCACTTGGAAGTCTCTTATCTGTGGTGAGGAGAAATGGTGCATGGAAATAGGTTCAGATAGAAAAGCAGAGTTCAGAGGTCGCAAAGGCTAACCGTAGATGAAATGTGGCTATTTCTTTTTACCTGAGGCTGGCTTCATCTTTTCTCTGAAAGGTCATTGCGATAAAACAAAAACACATCTCAGGAGAGGAATCATTTATCTCTGGTCAGGTTCCCCTTTCCATTCTGGTACTTTATTTATTTTTTTCATCTTCTGACCACATTTCTCCCAGTGTCACCTCCTTCCTGAATGAAGTAAAGTCCAGTTCTGAGTTTTGGGTGTCAGTAGAAGTTTGGCCTCATTATACTTATTGTCTCTGTTTTAGTTGGAAATCACGTCCAGAAACTTGGATGATTCCCCAAATCACTTTAATCTGTTGGTGATGAGCTGAAAAGTTTGAGAAAATAGCCATGCTAATGGAAAAAGAACAAGGACAAGTCTATATGATAGGAAGCTCATTTCCAGTGCCTGATTTATTTCATATCTCCGTTGTGACCATACATAAATCTTGTCGCTACCTCAGTTTCTTTATTTGTCCAACTAAGATTATAATAGTCATTTCACAAAAGTGTTATGAGGTTAAATTTAAAGCACCTTGAAATTCTTAAATAGAAGACAATTAAGAAGAACTATATATTTATACATGGTATATCCTCTTACATCTTGGGTTGGATCCAATAACCAGCCTTAATTACAATAATTATGCCTCTGGTCACAGCCAGAAGCTGGGAGTGAAGTGAAGGAAATCAGGAAAAATGTTTAATCAACATCCTAAGCAAAACTTCCTTATGAAATTCTTGTTTTATCAGTTTCTAAACAGTTCTCAGCTAGAAATTCAAGTCTAAGTTTATGTCTTGACTTTGGACTAGCAAACAGAAGTTGCATTTGGAATTGGGGTTACAGGCAAGGATTTTTTCAGTTATTCACTGTATAGTTCTTTGCTTTAAGTTCATTTCTTATCCAAAGGATGGATTCCTCAGTATTTATGGGCAAAGTTACTTTGACTGTGATACTGCTGGGAATTATCTGACCTGCAAGTGAAATCCAGTTCTGAATATTTTCATGATCCAAGTGAACAGTCCATTTCACTGAACAATGTTCAAATAGGCATCACTTGGCAAAATCTCTGCTTATGCTTTCGCCAGCTAAGCAAACTATGGCTGTTTACTTGCCCCACACCCTACAGTGTCTGTGGTGGCATGCGGAGAAGCTCAAGTTCAGCGACTGTCAATCTGAGATTTTAGCAGTTTATACATGTGATAGTTCCAGTAATTTTCTGGAGTCTCCAGATTAATTCAGGTGTGAGATCATCTTTTTTTTTAAACTTTGTTGTAGCCCTGTTGCCTTTCTGTGGTTGTTCAGAAGGGTATGTAGTGTGGAATTCTTCCCTTGTGAGTAACTCATTAAGAATAGTAATTTGTATTCTATTTTCCTCTGTGTTTCAAAGTAAAGCCTATGTCTTGGGCTGTTGCCCTCTGAAATCAGCCATAGCTTTTCCTTTCATATGTGATAAAACAACTCCTTTAGGGAAGCCCTGATCACTCTCTCAGCTCTTCATATATTTTCTTAGATCGAGATGTGTTTCAGCTCTGGGATAAAAGATAACAATTTTCCCATATCCAAAATAAGAGTCTCTAAAAAACAAATAAAAAAAAAAATCCCACAGTTGTTCTGGATGAAGATGTTGTCTCCTACAGCAGCCTGTGCTACAAACTTTCTAGAAAATTCTGGGTCTCCTTTAGAAAGGGCAAAAGCTTTTTTCACCATTTTATGTTTCTTCCTGGCTGCTGCTCCTGTAATGTTATGCCCTTTGACATGTTGAGGTAAGGACATTGGCTGCAACCTTGTGCCTTACACTGTCATATCAACGGTGAACTTTCTATGGATGAGACTGTGTTTGATTTGGGAGGTACGAAAAAAGGTAACGCATGGGCATCCTCTCACCTGTATATTTGATGATTTGCTCTACAAAGTAGTTTAGCATAATACCCAACCAATGTTTTCTACCCTTATCCTCAGGACTGAGGTCCAATTAATTTCTGCGGTGGATGATCAGAAAGCTGAGCTCTCGGTTAACTGCACATGGATGCTGGAAGAAGCTTCATTTTTTTTCCCTAGGCTGAAGAAACAACTAACCATTTCAGGAGGATTAACAGATGCCAAAGCTTTTCTTCAGTGATGAGAAAGCATGCAACTTTATTTTCCACTAGGTACTATTCAGCTGTCAAGAAGATAAGTCCACAGTGTGCTTAAGCCATAGTAATTGTTGTTAAATAGTCTCACTCATAGCTGATCAACCAGCTCTTGCCCTTATAAGTAAAAGCAAATATTCTTCAATACTTAGGGTTCAGTGGGACTAGTCTAAGCACCATGAGATCCTATTTAAGGTATGTCCATTTGGATTCTTACAGTTTATGTACCTGTCCTTTAGGCTGTCTTTGGAAGATGTCATCAATTATTACACAGTAAAAAATACACTCAGAGGTGCATGGACACTGAATACACAAGTAGGATTCTCTTCCTTATTCATATTAGGCAATGCTTTATGCCCTGAATAAACTAATGAAGGGAATGAGAAGAGAGAGTTTTGTTTGACCTAAGTAAGAAGAACACAATTTAGCCCTTTGGTTTAACGTCAAGGACAAAATTGTCTGTCTTATTCTCAGTGAATGACATGGTTCGAATGGTACCTTCAGCTGGACAGAGGAAGTTGCTAACCCTCGTGAGCAAGGGTGCTGGGGTATTATCCAGGCCAAACATGTAACACTCATTCCTTACAGCAACAGAAGCTCTTCGTGGTTTATTTTAGTTAGGTCATGTCAGTACTGGCTTTATTAATTCACATGATTCTCACGTCTGAAATAGAACGATAATATCAGTGATACGTAGTAGTGGATTGGCTCCTTTCAGTGTTTACCTCTTTGTCGTACAGGAGCTATATCCCTTGACAGTGTAATTGAACCAATGTTTTGCTTCAGCTGATTTCCATCCACAAACTGTTTTGGAGTTCAGAGAAGAGATCACTTTAAACCATTGAATTCTCCACTTTCACAGTCAATTAGTGATGGCTGCCAATATGGAGGAGGGCAAGGGATATGGGCTGCCCTTGAGAAAATGTCATACTATGCTGATGTCATAAAATAATAATACTACATACTAGGCGTCATTACTTTCGCTAGTACATAAAGGCAGCCAAGCACCAGAGCTCCTTGGCTACTGTTTACACAGGCTGGGTCAGGCAAAACTGTGCCGCTAGAAATGCAAGTTGAACAGCCTGTGCCATTTGGACAAACTGAAATCTAATACCACAAGGTTAGAGTTTACAGCATTAGTCTTCCTATTATCCAGTCCTGATTCTCAGCCTGTGTAAATTGGCCCAACTGCTTTGAAATCAATAGAGCTATGTGGATGCAGGGTGTTTTCTCATTTTATACCCTGTAAGAATCTGGCCAACCATTCCTCTGTACGTCATTCAAAAGTGGATATATACACACCTACTAATAACCTATTGAGATACTCTGAACCTTGTATTCCCAAGCCCTTAGGAAAATCATGCAGGCAATAATTAAGCCCAGTAATACTCAGGCAGACACAATCATAAACACAAAATTCTCCATAGAGAATTTTCTAGGTATTCTCTGCATAGGATAAAGCACATGAACTACTGGTTGGCCCTTGCCTCTGTACTATTTTTTTTTTTTTCTGTAACATGATCAAACTAATTAGCTAGATCACACTCTGACACCTATCAAGCTGCAAAGGGGAAATACATATTTTGGTAAAGGCAAAGAACTGTACGTACCCAGATAGATGGTAAACATGTATCAGTTTCCTCCCTCTCCTCTTCAGTCTTTTTTTCCTTTTGGTTTAAGTCACCCAGACCTTGTCTTTTCAGTAATGTCATAATCAGCAAGCTGAAGGCAAGGCTGCTGATAATTGTTCTTTATGTTGCTCTTTGTTTAGTATCTGATTCAATACATCTGCGTGGACACCATTCCATCACCTTCTTAGTAACAGAGGTGAAAAAAATCAATGGCAATCAGATTACCTTGTTAACAGAAAGGCTAAAGGGCCAGTGTGTTAAGTTCACAGTGCATCACCTTTCATTTAAAACATCTCACTTCTGGGGTTTCTGTTTTATTTTTTTATTATTTACCCTTTATTATTATTTATAGCACCAAGGGTTCCTCAGTATACCTTGACATAATTGCATTAGTCTTCCCCTAGGTTAGGCTGGACAGCTGTGATATCTTTTCTGAGGGATGCAATGTTAGTTTTGATAAAGCAGCTCCTTGTTTCCAGTCTGCAGGTCCTTGTTTCACACATGGTTCATAACAAAATCCAGGCAAGTCTGAAAATCTTTTATAATTGTATGTTGGGTATTTTTCCTTTTCACCTTCTCCTTTCCCCCTTATTCACTGGGATAGATTCAGAGGCATAGTGTGTCTTATAAGATGTGCTGGATAGAATGGCCATAGCACAGCACCAGCTGTTCGTTGAAGAAAACTAGAGATTTTTAACAAATGGAAAAAACAAAACCAAATCAACAACAAATAATTGCAGGGTACAGTGTTAGCAGCCTGTGATTCCCTGAGCACCCTAGTTTTAGGATTTAGGGGTATGACTGCAATCTGGACTAAAGAATCACTCTGTTTGTAGTTCATAAACTTGCTGTGTTCCTTTTAAATAACTAAAAAGATTTATTAGAACCATTCTTTTGAGCAGACATAGTTTGCATGATTACCTTATGCTTTCCTATAACTCAGTTGTGTCTGCCCCTGCACCTCCACGTCCTTTCTTATTGCTGCCGGTAAATATGGGCGAGTTCTGTATCTGAATCAGCCATGTGTCTGCTATGGATCAAACAATTCCTGTGTATTTGCTGGAGACTCTGGCCAGTTAAATCTGTTGGAATCCTTTCTCAGAGATATAGAGCAGCACAAACTTTATTAATTGGGCTGGGATACCACAATTTGCTGTCATAAATATGAATGAACAGGGAGTGTCTCTTGCAAAGAGCTTGTCGTCTTTATAACTATTACATGAGTCATTCTCATGAGCTAAGGAACATTTTAGAATGGTTTGGAGTTAGGCTTTTTAATGATACTGACTTTTCCATAGTTTGAATAACAAAACAACTAGTCTCGTATCTGTTATTTCGTCTGTCTTCCGAAGCTAAAGTCGTGCTTAGGCAGGTACTTTGTGTACATCAGCTGGCAAAGAATGATGTCCAGCAAATCCCTGAGGGAAAACAAGAGGCAGGATAAAAAAAAATGGACGACTGATTAAATTCAACAGGGTCTTTATTTTTCATTCCTTGAAAAATGTTGTTCAAGTATCTTTTAGCTCTAACTGAATTCCAGGTCGAATTGCATATAACTATTGGAGACCTCTTCACCACAGATTCCCACAGCCAGAGTGATTTCAATTAATTAAGTGTTGCAGAGGTTAGTAACGATTTTAAGTTGTGGAATGAAATTACTTTAAGAGATGGCAAATTCCTTGTGTGTTTTCTCCTTCTTCATTTGGGTTATGGCTATCAAAAGTGTAATTTTGACAACGGATTAAAAACAACCACATATCTAACAGACTGCAGTCAAAATCTAGTCCTTTGTTTTTAAGGAAAGATGCAAAAGGAAAGTAATTCAAAACCAGCTGGAATGAAATGTTTGTTTCTGCAAGTTTTGTAAGTGGTGTAAGTCTGCAAACCACATAGAAGACCATTCAGGAAATTACCTATATAAAACATAGTAGAGGAAACATGGATTAATTAGACATTCAGAAGTGATGAGTGATTTTTGGTATCTGGTGCAGGCAGACATCTCTTCTCTGGGATCCCAAGCCAGTAGTGTTTATTGGGTCCTAGCTCCAATTTCTCTAGTATTTTTCCAGTTGTGAGTTTTGAAGGCCTGAGATATGTTCCCTACCAGAGACAAACACACTGCATCAAGGTCACGAGGAGAAAGAACTTTAATCTGGCAAAGAGCACGTACCCAGGCAGCTTCCATGCTCAACTCCTCAAGCAGACAGCGTAGAATTTATGGCCTCAGCCTGCTCCAACCTCCCCATAATTACATATGCAACCCTACACCCCTGATAATTACCAGCCAGGCAACAAGTTACCCTCCGGTCCCGCAGAAGATGGTCTATTTTGTACCCGGACTTTTCAAGTGGAAAAAATCCCAGCTCTGGTGGGATTTCAGGGTACGCCGCTGTGCAGAGTTGTAAGACCCATGTCTGGTTGGAGTGTAGCACGGGGGAAGCAGGAGGGGGGAGACAAAAAGAGGGAATACAGAAAAAAAGCAAGAAGAGCTCTGATTCTGCAAAGAATGATCCGTGTGGCTACAAGGAGCTGCCTGTGCTGCATAGGGTCAGGATCTCAGCTCGGGTGAATGGGAAGAACGGTGATCATCTGCTGTGTAAACCAAATAACTCCTCAAAAAATTCTTGGCACATTACATGGTACTTTTGCAACTGATATAGAATTTCACACCTGTGGTACACATTACCCAGCCACCAAAGTCAAGAGCAAGGTGTTTAAGACAGATCTACAGAGGCTGCAATATCTAAGCTTTACACATTTTCTTTACTCCTTTCATAGAAGAAGCTGCATCGGGCACTTTTGGGAACCCATGGAGAAACATAGGGTGAATAAAGGGTGCCCTCACCCTTCCACAACACAATCTTTCAGGGACAGAGTTGGTTTCTCTATCAATGAAGCTTTGAAAGGAACTTAGGATTTATAAAGTGCACTGATGGAGAAAGCAGCACTGTCCACAGCACTCTGATTTTCTGGCTCAGGGAACCAGGCCCTCCAGAGGCCCTAAACGCCTCGTGCCAAAAGCCTGGAACAAAAGGACACGTTTCTGTGTGAAATCTGTCTCTTCCCACGCTTCAGGCTTGCTAAGATGCAGCCTTACAATGGAGAAGTGAAAAATGCATGTATTTCACTAATTAACATAAAATACATCAACCTGGGGGGGTTTGCAGGTGTGGGAAATGCAGCTTGTAGGTGACTGGTGTTTCTGATTACACCAGGTGAGATATATTGAGTGCTGGAGCAATTAGTTGGGTTTTTTTTTCCCCCCTCCCCTCTTGCTTTGATAATGCTGTTAGCGAGGGAGCTGGAAGTAAAGACTGTTATGGTGAAAGAAAGATGGAAAAGTTTCTGCAACAGTGAAGCTAAAGCTGGATGAGGATTACTTGAAAAGGTTTGTATTAGAGTGGTTTCTCTAGGAAATAAGAAACAAACAGCTCTTGCAGAGGGAGAATCTAGCTGTGGGACCTGGGTCTCCAGGCAGCATGGCAGCCCGAGCTGTAGAGCTGCCTTAAATAGGGTTATTCAGCAGGGGAAGGAGGAGGGTTGGTGCTCTCCATGGAAGTGCATGTGCCAATACAATATGAAAATTAGATTTATGGCTCTTGCTGCCTGAGTGTGAATTGTTCATGCTCAGGAGATGGTTCTGGTGCTCTTGGGCTGGAGAGGGCTGTTGGAGATGAGGGCTGTAGCACATTCCTGTCTGTGCCTAGTGCCCTGCACGGTGGAGGAGTGGAGAGGCTGGGCAGCCCCAGTCACTGTGGTAGTTGCTTCCAGCCTTGATGCCCAGCCGAGTTCTGTCCTCACTTACGCAACAGCAATTTAGATTTTTGACCAAAGATTTAGTTTATTATTAAGGCCATATGTTTCTCATAACTATGACTTTTGTCAGAACCCATGAGCATTAGGGGCTTTTTGTTGAGAATAATGGAAAATTCCCATTGAGCAAGATTCCAGTATGCACTGCCATTAACTTAGCTCCATATATCTTCATGGGTGTGGAGAGGGAGGATTTTAAATATTTTTAAACAATTCATTTAAAAAGCTTTTTCTTCCCTTAACTTTTCTCATTACAACTTGATATTAAGCTAAATAGTTTTATGAAACTTTCTTCTTCAAATTAAAATTAATGAGTTTCCATTTTTACAACCAAGCCACAAATCTTTATATTTTTGGAGCTGAGAAAGTGCCAAAATATATTTACTTAAAAAAACACAAACCAAAGTTAAAAACAGAAATGGGTTGGGGTAGTCTATATTTGAACCATAACACAAATTCAAAGGTCTTGCAGGCTAAAGTGTAATGATTACTGTGTCTGATTCATCTAGGGATCTGTGCAGGGAGAAAAGAAGAAAAAAATCAAGAGATTGAGACTTTTTCTCTAGTAAAGGGTGATATTGCTGTGGATATTCAGTAGTCGGTGATGATGTACAAGGCAGAAAAGACTTCAGTTGTTTCTTTTGCAGATCTGATGCAGTAGTAGAATTGTAGAATCATAGAATAGTTTGGGTTGGAAGGGACCTTTAAAGGTCATCTAGTCCAACCCCCCTGCAATGAGCAGAGACATCTTCAGCCAGATCAGGATGCTCAGAGCCTCATCCAACCTGACCTTGAATGTTTCCAGGGATGGAGCATCTACCACCTCTCTGGGCAACCTGTTCCAGTGTTTCACCACCCTCATTGTAAAAAATGTCTTCCTTATATCTAGTCTAAATCTACCCTCTTTCAGTTTAAAACCGTTACCCCTTGTCCTATCGCAACAGGCCCTGCTAAAAAGTTTGTCCCCATCTTTCTTATAAGCCCTCTTTTGGTACTGAAAGGCTGCAATAAGGTCTCCTAGGAGCCTTCTCTTCTCCAGGCTGAACAACTCCAACTCTTTCAGCCTTTCTTCATAGGAGAGGTGTTCTATCCCTCTGATCATTTTGGTGGCCTTCCTCTGCACCTGCTGTAACAGGTCCATGTCTTTCCTGCGCTGAGGGCTCCAGAGCTGGACGCAGTACTGCAGGTGAGGTCTCACCAGAGCAGAGTAGAGGGGCAGAATCACCTCCCTCGACCTGCTGGCCGCGCTTCTTTTTATGCAGCCCAGGATATAGTTGGCCTTCTGGGCTGTGAGTGCACGTTGTTGGCTCATGTCCAGCTTTTCATCCACTGGTAGCCCCAAGTCTTTCTCTGCAGGGCTGCTCTCAATCCCTTCATCCCCCAGCCTGTATTGATACCAGGGGTTGCCCTGACCCAGGTGCACGACCCTGCACTTGGCTTTGTTGAACCTCATGAGGTTCACATGGGTCCACTTCTTGAGCTTGTCCAGGTCCCTCTGGATAGCATCACATCCCTCAGGCTTGTCAACCGCACCGCTCAGCTTGGTGTCATCTGCAAACTTGCTGAGGGTGCACTCGATCCCACTGTAGGTGGGCAGTAGGTTAACTAGAAAAAACCTTGAAGATGTATTACAGTCAAGAAGGAGATGGAAGCTACTCTTAGTCACTTCAAGGGTACTTCAATAACTGTTTAAAAGCTTGCTTCATAGGGTAACCTGGGTATTATGTATTTCAAACTGGGGCAGTAAGTCACTCAAGGTAATGAGACCTCCATAGAGGCAATGCGAACCAGGGTCCCACCAAAGCCCAATGACACCAGATTTAATTGGAAGACTTAGTTGGTGAACCAATAAAATCCCTTAACCATAAGTAGCAATATGGGAGCTGGGGTTCTGCCCACAAGTAATTGCTTAATGGTGTAAAGCATTGCAGAGAAAAGCCAAAGTCATATTTTTGCTATTAGAGCAGACAGAAATCAGTTCACTTGCCTTCTTGTTTGGATATTCTATGCATTTAAGAGATTAGATTAATAACAGTCCAAACTGACTTTGTTGTGGCTGGGCTAATATTTAAATACATTATGGCAGAGTAGGCCTGCATCTTAATGTGGGTTTCATCTTTGTCTTACATAATTGAAATATTCACAATGTCTGGAAAGCCACAAAACCAGCATTGGGATTTATTCAGTCTCAAAAATGTGATGCTTTCCGGCCTCCTCTTAAGGGTTATAGTACACTTGTATTTCAATTATACTACTTTTCAACAGGTACCATTGCTGCAGATAAAGGGACTCCACATTACATAGTTTCACAAAAACGTAATCCTCAAATGTTGCACCTCGGCCGTGCTTGGCTTGGCACTCTTTCAGACACTAGGTGCCCTTGGAGGATGTGTGCTATCCTTATCAAAGAGGATGCTTTCTTTGGGATGGGGGATTATCTGCACACACCTTCTGTCTGACATGAAGAGCCAAGCACACGGACTTGTCTGGCTGGTGACCCAAAAGCAGCTTTAGGGTAGACCCATGGCAAACTTTGCAGCCTATTCCTTATGTTTTCCATGCATTTCTGTTTATAAATTGCTTGCCTGAAACGCTCTCCTCTGTACTTGTGCCATTTCTTGTGTCTGCATGCTGACTTGTATCTTTTGCCTCTTCCTTCAGCTTATTTCTGGGGGCGGCGGGGGGGAAATCCCTAAAATCACATTAAAAAGTTATTCTAACAAGGTGTTTTGTGGAAAGTGCTTTGAGATCACTTATTGAAAGACGTCATGAACTGTGCTTACTTTGAGGAGATGTTTAGCTTGCTACCCATTAGCTTGTTGCTGCAATGTTTTTCGGTGGGACCTTTTTTTCTTGTGGTAGGGGATGACATGTTTTTACTTGGAGCACATGCATTAAAAAAAAAAAAATTATTTGTATCAAAAAATAGAAGGTATCAACACTAAACTTTTCTTTTTCTTTCTCTATACCGTATATATGGGCACACTGCTACCTCCTCTGAGGAAGAAATAATGTGTTAGAGCACCTAAGGTGTCAGCTTCTTCATGTATTGGTGACCCCAAGACAAGGCAGAAGGTTTCAGCCTGATGGCAACGATTAAAAAATCCATGTAAGTTATGAAGATGAACATTTAAAGCTTACACAAGTGCGTATCTGTTGTGGCTTGCCTAACAGCAGCCAGGGAAGCTTACGTGAACACCATGACACTGCCTGCTCCCTTGGTTTAAGAGCTCTCCTAAAGGCTCACCACCACGCTTAAGAGCTCAATATGTGAGAAGAATGATATTTCAACTGTCAAAATCCAACCAAGTTATTTTTGTTTATATTTTTGATTCCCCCCCATGTAAGTTCCCTAACTACCCCTGCGTGCGTATGCATGTCTCTGAAGCTGCCATATTGCACAATGTATTATGGTGGTAGGTCAGATTAGAGCTACATTGCCAATACTATTCCAGTAAGAGAGCTGGCATGAAGAAAAGATGACTGAATTAGTGGCCAACTGGGACACTTTCTGACCTACTCTTTAGGAACCAAGTCCTCTGAACTTTCCCATTATCCTTCGGCTTCATCCTTTTAATAGGGACCAAATCTCCATTAACAATTGAACACCGACAATAAGTGCCATCAGGAAAAGGAAATTCAATTTTAGTGGGGGATGACAGCCTTACCTTTTCGCGCTTAATTGGCCGTATTGTCTCCAAAAGTTAATTGGTTACTTAGTCCAGGTAGTTAGTAAAATGTTTAGCTGCGTCAAAAAGCCCAGGCTCCTACTGTTAATGGGGCATGAAATGGAATGTTTGATACTGCAAATAAAATCAGTGATATTCAAGGATGTTATGGTAGGTAATGCGTTGAAACTGCCATTTAATGGGTCCTGGAAGATTAGGGTAGTGTCAGCTGGAACCGCCCGGTCTCTTTTCTGACATTGTTAGTTGCCTCTTCATTTACTTAACGGCTGTCTGCACTGATTACATAGGCATAAAACTCCCTACAAAAAAACAACAGAGACACGCTCTATTAGCAGTCCAATTAGAACTATTTGCATATTACAGTTCATTTCTGCTTAAGTGAATCCCTAATACAACTTTAGGAAAAAAAAATTCTATTGTCATTTAAAAAAAAAAAAAAGACAAGAAAAGAAAGGAAAAGCCTTAAAGGTGATCTCTTTTCTACCTCTTCTTTCTGGATAAATTCAGTAAAGGTCCATAAAAAATAAGAGGTGGTGGGGCAGTCTAAAGGTAGGAGATTTCTGTTGCAGCCTTACATGATGATTAATTTTTTAATATACCAGTAAATTCATGACAACTTTTTTATGTGGCCAATGTGGAAATTTTTGCCTAGATTGCTTTCCAAAATTTTTTTTAAAGTTTTCTTTAGAATATCCTAATGTAGATGTTAGATCAACCTTCACCTTGGGTTTCTTGAGCTAAATAGGTAATGTGTCTGGGAATGGGCCTCGGGAGGAAGCACACTTGATGCTGTGCCGTTCACCTACCCTATTAGCAAATGGTGGTAAATGATTCCCCTCCTCTTCTCCCAACCCTTTCCCACACCCTTAGAAGTGGAGCAAATAGGGAGGTGATGCAGCCTTTCTGCTCCTCTTGAAAATACTTTTGTGTAAATTTTAACTTGTCAAATACAATAGGCAATTTGGTAATGAACCGGGACAAGTGAGAGCAAATGCTTCCAAATTATTAGAACTTCACAGGAGTTTGTCCTACGGGGAATAAATGTGGTGAGAGCAATATGGGATTGAGCTGGAAGTGGTGGCGGGTGTTTGCTGGAGCCCACTTTTCACCCATCTGTAGAGTGGGAAGAAGAACATCCATGTGGCCAGGTCACCGTGAGGCTTTTGCCTCAGTGATAGCCGTGCTTTGAGATCTGCAGGCACAGCTGCAATGGCAGCGACTGTGCTCCTATGAACAGCAAGTGAGCTTGTGGGTTTTGATGCAGTGCCCTTCAGGACTCTAAGGTGACTGCTTCTTTAAAAAAATAATAATATTACTAGTAATAACAGAAGAAAATAATTTCGAGTCTTCCTTTTAATTTCAACTTTCAGGTGGTCTGCTGAGCCTGGTGAATTTAAAGGCCCCTTTTTAAGATGGTAATTACAATTTGTGCACAGGCTTGCCCACGAGGTGGATAGGCTGTTTCTCCAGTGAAATAAAAATGCTGATTTCCCGCCTCCCCCCCCCTTCTGTTAGCTTATTTCCTGAGGCCCCGCTCTCACAAAAACCTGGGGACTGACAACCCGCGAGAAGCTTCTCACCTGCCTCTTGGTTGGCTGGGATATATCTCCGAGGGTCTCCAAGCTGGGCTGGCGGGGTGGAAAAGCTGAGTTGCTTGATTGGTACTTGGATTAGAGGCACCTAGAGGAGCCCAGGGGAGATCTTTGATGTTCAAATGCTAATGTAAATACCGACAGAGTTATTTCCAAAGCTCGCACAGCTCAATTCCTTTTTACATGCAGACCTAATTTCACAGGTCAGCCAACCCACCTCCGCTATTATCTGGATTTAGCGATTAATAGAGGATTTCAGTAGTTGACTGTGACAAATAGTGACTAGGGAAGGGAGGGAGTGAAAAACTGTTCTAAAACAAGGAAGGTTTTTAACAGGTCCTTCTCCCCAAATCCATTATTTTTATGCTGACACGTAAACAATTGCAAACAAACCCAGAACCAAGAAAATCTCTCAATGCAAGGAGTGAAATTCTCTATTTCTCTCTCCTTCAATTCCTGCCTCGCCCATGAGAGGAGTCACAGTGTGCAATATGTATTGTTTTTATGCCCTGTTGGGTCCTTTGTATCCAGCCTCCCGCTTTATATCTGACGCTCATTCGCACTACCAGAGATGAGTATTGTCAGACAAAACTCTGGCACTAAAACTCCCGCTGTCTTCCCGGGCTGGCCAGCCGTAGAGGGCACGGCCGTGGGGGGGACCAGCAGCGGGACATGGCCCTCTGCCCCCACAAAGACTCTGTGCTCCCTGCCAAGAAAATGGCTTTCTGGAAAAGGACGGCCTGCTAATAAAATGGACCTAAATCAGTAAGCAGTGATTAAGGATTGGGCAGTGCTTTCTGCTGCTGTTACTTGAATACAGGCTTTTCTCTCAGGCATTAAAAAAAAGGAAAAAACAACCTCCAAGTTATTTTAAGAAGTAGTTTCTTGCGGATGAGATGAACAAATGAGAAAAGCAATACTTGGAAAATACTCATTTTCTTTCTTATAAAAAAAGGAATGGCAACCAGAATTGCCTTTTTAAATAAAACATCAGCCCAGGAATGCAAACTCTACTCTGTTTATATTCAAACTCTAGTCTGCCTTTTTTTTTTTTTCCCCCTAGTTCAATGTCATGCCTAGTGGAATAGCAATTCACAGAAAACATGGGATAAATCATTAGTTCCAGTTTATTCTACTTTTTATTTACAGCAAGAATTTCTTCACCGCTGAACTGAATTGATTGCTGGCGTGGGATTATTTAGTTATTAGTGTGGGACTGCTTGGGCACTGCTGTGGTCTCTGAGGGAAGGTGGCTCGTTTGGGTGCAGAGGGGTTGTGTAAAGGCTTGATGGGTGGCGTGGGAACATGTGGCTCTTTCTAAGGGTTATTCTGCAGATAACTCCGGATTCAGGTAAACCCTTTTACTGCTTCTTTTCCATTGATCTTTTAAATGTGAATTAGCAGAGACTTTGTCAATTTTAAAAAATCTGCTAGATTATTAGTTACTTGCAAAAAAAAAAAAAAAAATCTACGCAGTTATTTGTCAATCATAGTGGCGATTTTATTTTGTTTCTCTTTCAGTGAGAGGGGGAGTCAGGTTGCTGGTTGCACTTGGCATTTATGATTAGATTCCCTTCCTGATCCTCCTGGGATTTCCAGTACTGAAACTCCCAGGAGGGATTTTTTTTTTTTTGTAACTTTTGTTTGTGAGGGGTTTTTTAACAGTACTATTGTTAAAAAATCCCAAATTTTGCACTCAAAATATTTGCCAGAGACTTTTTAAAAAAAAAAAAAAAATTTACTTTTTGTTACCAGCTAGAAATTTGCATCACAAACTCTGGTGAACTTTAGCTGTATGCTGATGACCAGTGTGCCTGCGAGCCAAGAAACTTGCCTAGTAAAGGGAATACGTGGGCTGAGATCTCCAGGGTCAGCTGGAGCAGGAAAATGCAGTGTCACAAGAAAAACAATTTGCACGAGTCCTCCAAATGTAAATGGGTGTATTGACATCTCTGGGCCCGAGTCGAAATCTGAGGGTGGGTCATTCTATTCCAGTTTGGTGCCCGTCTTAGGGAGAATGAGAGCGGTTTTGTTATTTTGTTTGTGTAACCGAGAGTCATCTTTCCCCAGTCTTCCTTTGCCCGTGTGGGACTGGAGTTTGACTCTGAAGCCCTGGCTCTAAAGCACCCTTGTCCTGACCTGGTGTTAGCAGCAGGATCACATTACTAATGAGTGCATGTTTGAGCGCAAATAAAATAAATACATTTTACAAAACTCAGGCCAGTTTCAAATATTCAGGCAGCTGTCTCTGCCAGTCACCTGCCAGTTTATTGCTTCAAGTCCTTTCCTCTAACTTAAAATCCTCGTAGCCCCTGCTCAGGAACAAATGACTTTTCTTGTTCCTTTTTGTTTACTGCTTTGGCTGTACACAGAACTCTTCTTGGAAATCTTTTCTTTCCCAAGTATGGTACTTTGGCACATGAAATAATTTGGCTTTAAAAAAAAAAAAAAAAAAAACATCCCCGCAACATTTCCAGTATTTCTGTCCCACTGGAAGGAAAAAAAACAAGGGAAGACTGGATTCCTCACTTGTTGAAGAACTGGCAGAACAAATCAGTTCATTAAAGAAAACACAGAGTTGGGGAAAATGTGATATTTCAGAGTCATTTTCATATTTGGGTATATCTTCAGGACCTTTCTCAGTACTGTTTGGGAGAAGGGGGCAAAAAAAAAAAAAATCTTTTTTTTCTTTTTCCTTTTGCTCACTCTTCTGTTTAATGATGAAGTTCCCATATTGAGAACACTGCTTTGCATCCAGGCTCCTGACCGCAGCATGTTCCTTACTTCACAGCTACTCTCTCCTGTAGTAACTTCAGTTCCAGTTCTACCTAACAAGCTGTTCTAATATATGTATGTGTGTGTGCTCATATAAATAAATACATTCCCTGCCCTCTATAATTGCATCAATAGTTTCCAAACTTGTTGAAACACAGGCTTGTTGTTAGCTCCCTGAATTGACTGTGAACAACTGTGTTTTCATGAGCCATCCTAAATCTTTATAATCAAACAATGGAGACAATGCTGCCATTGACCACGCCGAGTACTCTCTGAACTTTGCAGACCATTCGAGTATGTCTTCCAGCTATGCTTCTCTGTTTTTGCCTTTTTAAGTCACAGTGAACACTTATGCTTTCTTCAGTTTTATGACAATTCCCCCATGTCCTATGATCTTCTTTTTTTTTTTTTTTTTTTTGCTCTTTCCTGGGCTCCATCCAGTGCTTCCATGAGTCCCTGCTAATGCAGTGTCCAGTACGCATCACAGAATTGCAGGTACACTTATAACAGAGTTTTGGCAGACAAAGCTCTTTGAAGCCAACGGCAATTTCATGCACATGCATCCGAAGGCATAATTTGACCCCAAGGAAGCCTGCAGTTAGACATGGATAGCAAGCATTTGATTACCTGTGTGCACCTTTAATTACATCAAGGTGCATGTAATTAAAAATGAAGTGTCTGATTCACCGCTGTGTTACCCCATTTCATGCTGGAATAATTGAAATGGGAAGGATTGTGCCCTGGCAGAAGCGGCGCAAAACCGCGGTGAGAGGGGGATAAAGGTATTCTCCAGTAAGTTTTGGTAGAGTTGGGGAGTCAAAGTCACACCTTGCAGGGAGGTTATCTTTCTGTATACCTAACAGAAATCCATAGAATGAGCACGCACACAAACACACTCTACATTTTCATCATTGATTAACCAGTTTCATGACCTTTTCAGCAAAAGAAATAATTGGCAGTTTTAACTAACAATAAATTGATTCCATTATTCAGGATAGAATATTCCACCGATTTCAAAAGAGATGCTTATTAAAGAGGCCAGCTACTTTCTATCAGTGTCATCCATATGTAAGTAAGCAGGGCTATTATATGCCACCTATGACAATGGCAGGACAAGTCATAAACACAAACATTCACACACAGCCAGGTCTCCAAAGCTCCTGTTTGCCAATTACAGTAATGCTGATGACATATCTAGTTTAACGCACACAGCATTAAAATAGTCCTCCTTTTTCTAGGAAAATCTAATTACACCAAGCCCAAGCACTCAATCAAACCTGTTATTCTGTGGCTAAACAGCCCAGTGTTAATGCAATTTGAGGAGATCCAGGCCGTGACTGGGAACGTCATGTATTAACAATATCTAATGGGAGCTCCCGTAGGTAAATGAATATGCTAACAAGCAAGGTCGCTGCTAAATCTAATATCTTTAAGCTGTTTAATTCCAAACAGTCCCTTAATAAATCAATTGACCGGGAGAGCTGATGCCCCTATCAATTATTCAAGAGGGCAAATAAATATTTCAGATGATTTGATAGGAAGGCTAGTGCTGGTCTTATAGAAAGCTTTGCATTTCATTAGCCTCTTGCTAAAAGTTTTATAATGTGCGGAACAGTGGTGGTTTTCCCTAATCTAGAAACCCCAAGTGTGGGGAAGAAGAGACTGAGGTATCCTGCTTCAGCCACGTAGCCTGCCAGGGACTCAATGACAGTTGACATGGGAAGAGGTGGGAATAGCGTCGGGCTTCTTAGTGACAACTTCTCCACTCCAACAAATGACGAGAGGAAAATCAGAGCACACTTTCATTTCTGGGGAAACCAAAAGAAAAGTAATCTAAAGAAGCTAGGATTAGTGGTTAATGCCACATGCCATGCTGCCTTTTGTAAACGGGGGAAGTCATTTGTGTTTGCATTGGATTATTTGTGTGTTTATGTTAACACTGAGCCATGACTCAGGTTTGCCAAATGCAATTCCCTTGAAGGAAAAGCAGAGTTATTAAAAGAGGTGCTGCCTGCAATTGATCTGCATTAAGTAAGTGAAGCTTGCAAAGTGCTTGAGATACTTGGATGGAAGAAGCCAGGAGTGCAAAATATTATTCTATAAGAGCAAAGTATTACCATTGTATCTGAAAAATTGCTGATCATTGAAACATGTGGTTTATTATAAAATCAATAAAGATAAAGTTACAAGAGAAAGGGAGAGAAAATGTACCTGACGCTGTAGAACAAAGAAGAAGAGGGAAGTCCCTGAGGAAGATTCTTATTTAAGCGTGTGTAAATTTGCTTGCCTCTGTCCAATCCATTTATATCACTAATACAGATTAAAAGTCAATGATTACTTACATAAGCATTTCAGTTTATGAAAAGAAACCTGTGTCATAAAAAAAATTCTATTGTTCTGCAATGCATCGGTAGATCAGTATACGAATCTGTGTCTCCCTGTGATGACAAGTCAGGGTCTACATTCCTGCCATAGCTCTCCCACGCAAAGTGTCTCTTCCATAGAGAGTCCCCTATAGGAACAGGGGGAAGAAATAAGCTTAGGCTGTAAGCGTGTTGCCACCAAAGTCATCAACGCTGAGCCTGAAGCCTCCCACTGAGTTTCATCAGTATGGAGAACATAAAAAATGAGATTCTTGGAACAACTGCGAGCAAGGAGGTCTGGCGTGGTGCTTGCAAGGGAGTGCAAAGTCTCCAGTAGTCCCCTCCATGTGGCCCGGGTTCACGTGCTGATGACGAGGGAGACTCAAATCCTGCTCCCTCCAGAATTATAGACTGGATGAAATCCTCTGAAGGATGGCTTGCAAAGATCTCCTCCCCACTAATGCAGCCCTGCATAAGGGATTTTCTACAGTGTGAGGGAGAGGAGTTCCAGCTACAAAAGTCCGGTTGGTAGGAAGATGGTTTAAAAATTAGATGTAAGGGAAGTTTTTAAATCATTTTGGACATGTAAGAAAACACTACACTTTCAGAAGCTTGACTAGAAAAGCATCTGACACTCCAGACTGGGTCCTCAGCAGAAATAGTCTGATTTACGCCTCCTCTAGAACAGGCTCTTGGTTTCTTCTGCTTCTTCTCCCTAAATAGCAAGATCCATATAAAAATCACTGAATGAGGATCTTCTATGGCAGCAGTTTTACATTGCAAATTACTCAATGAGGTATGAAAGAGACATCTCAGCTGCGCAAAATCATAATTTAAATGTTAGGTTTGGTTTATTTTCAGCTTCATGACTCAATGGAGTAGATCCTCTATATGGCATTGAATGTAAAATCTGGTCAAGTTTAAAATCAGATTCAGGGATTTTAACTCATTAAGTAACTTTTTTCTTCATCTCACAATACCGTGTTATCATGTGTATGCTGAAGCTGTGTGGCACAGAATTGCATGGCAAAGTGGAAAGGGGAATTACCCTGCATGTGGAAAATATAAAAGTAGAATAGGATATCAAGACACAGTGGAATTATCAACTAAACATAAAACTTGAATCCTAAAATGCTTTTTTATTTTAAGTCCACTTTCTACTTGTTTAAAAAAAAAAAAAACCTTTCAAGAACAAAATCTTTGCTTGTATGAGAGTATATGGCTCACATAAACACATGTTAGAGTGGGTCTGTATTCCTCTTTTCAAGAGGGAATGCTTTTTCAACCTCTTGCAAAAGCTATTTCTATTAGAGGGGACAGCATCCCTAGCAATTTCTTGGAAAAATAGTGGTAAAGCCATGGGGGAAATTGGTGGAAGAGGGTTTTTTATTTTTCTTTTTCTATTTTCTATTAAAATAGGAATTCTCAAAACCTTTTCTTTAGTTTCAATTCACGACAGGTCTTTGAGATTCAGCTATCCTTGGGGACCTCAAGGGCAGTATTGGTGAGGATTTTAGGAAAATGTTGGTGCAGAAAATTATATGAAATTGTTTATTGTATTGAATCTTGTGTGTCGGGTAAGGGATTGTGGAGCAAGTACATGACAATCAGATCTAGTGATTATTGAAGTCTACATGTTTCTTTTACTTTGATAATTTTAGACTTCATGAAGGACAGGGCCTGTACCAGTGGGATTGTCCACTTATGCTCTTCTAGCTATGGACTAAATATACGCAACTATGCTGATTTGTCAGCAAAGCTTCCGCTATTAGTGAGAGTTGTTTTGAAAATGTGGCCCCTTGCAGAAGTACATGGAGATGCTGTTGATGTCACTTTTGTCCTTTTGTTCCTTTTCTTAAAATAAGAAATATATAGAGAATAATAATGAGAAAGTGTTCATCTAACTCATTCACAAGGTTCTACCTGCCATCCCTTATGCTCAATGAGTATGTGAGGGCACTGTTAGGCGTATGTGCATGTAAATTACCTCTAACTGCACATCTCTATTATAGGCAATTACACTAATGTGCTGGAATGATACATTTAGTGTCTTCAGAAGATAGAAGCTGGGTGGAGGGCAGACTGATTTGAAGATCAATCTGGATGAAACAAAGAATGGTATTTATTTGGCAGACCACTGGGGAGAGCTGGCTAAAACTGCAGAATGAGATAACATTAGCCATTTGATAAGTCAGGCTTGCAATTTAAGAGTCTTATTTGCTTTTAATTTTAAAAAAAATAATGTCTGTGGATTTCTAGGCTAAGATTGGGAACTACTACTGTCTGTCTGTATAATAGCTATCTCAAGCAGTATGAATTGGCAACCAGGAAATGCGCCAGATATTTGAGTTTGACCTGTTTTCTATTCAGGCATCAAAATTTGGGTTCCCTTGCTCATACATGCAAGGCAGAGCCCCTGTAGTGATTACCTATGAGCAAGAAAAAGTGATGCCAGCATTGTCTATGTGGTTGCCAGCAAACCTACGAAGTGTCTCTTTTTGGACAAGGGAAATTCAATGTGCTTGCCTGTCTGCACCTTCACCACTAGTTTAAACTCCTGAAATGCTCTTTGCTGGACAACTTCTGATGGCTAAAAAGAAAAAGAGTTTAATTCGTAACAGCAACACTTTTTGAAGGCATTTGTTCCATCCCGGCTGCTTTTCAGTGTTGTGCAGAATTCAGGGGACTTTATACTAGTGCTTGAGTCTCGAATGCTTTACTTAGAAGTTACGGGAGGAAAGTTCTCACTGCTACAGCTGCTGGCAACACAGAGCCTTGAGGTGTGGATAGAGAAAATAGAGATTAAAGCACTGGCTATCCCCATGACTTTCCCTTCCACAGTACCACCATGACTATGGGCTGCTTCTGCTACTTGTTCATGTCCTAGCTTCACTCTTACTTTAATTCGGGAAGAAATAGAGGAAAGTTGCAAGAAGTTACTTATGAGGGTTGAGCGACAGATCAGGTGGCATCACTATTCAATATTGATAATATCACATGAGTTTTCTATTTTTATAATTGTTTTACATGTGGTAAGTCTTACAGGAAGCTTGGGACAGAGACTTTTCATACTATTGGTTTCTATTTCAAATACATAAACTTAAGATGGCAGTGACATATTAAAGATTATTATCTGATAATACAAAATATTTTATCAGAACAACCTATGCAAGTAATTTGTCCTACTGAAAGCAGTGAGAGAGTCCAAGCACAGAAAATGGGCTCGTATAGATGCTTAGTGAAGTGAGGGAAAAGTAAATAAGAAAAAGTAAGCAATCTGGTTGTCTTCTACCTCTATATTACAACAAAACATTGTCACTGGTTTCCATAGCAGCTTAAAGAAATCTTGCACGCTACAACTTAACACAGGACGCCCTGCGAGTACTGTGATGGTCAGAAATGATGATCTGTTTTGATAACAAAAACGTTTGATAATCCTGACTGCTTGGGGATGACAGAATGAGCACACTTCAGAGGGACACTGGCCAGTAGGATGTTACAGGGGCATAGCACACAAGGCACAAGATCAAATGGTGAAACAACGTTGTGTGTATTTGTGGGCTGCAGGGAAAAAAAGAAAGGGTGGATGGAGGGAGAAGAAAGACAACTCTGCTCCCAATGTGAATAAAAGGCTAAATATCTTTGTATGCTTTCTGAAGAACTTAGTAAATTTTGTATCAAGGACCTGCTTTTTACAGGGATTTGCTTTGCATCCTACAGGCTGCTTTGAAGAGTTTTCATGGTTTGTATTTGGCTGCACCATAAGGAGATTACTTCCTGATGCTTAATAAATGCAGAAAAGAGATTCGAAGGGCCACGCATGCGCACGCATGCACACATGTATGCAACTTAGATGTCCAGCAGATAAATGCAGTATTTTTTTTACAAGGAGATATTACACTGGAAATTCTATTAGCAATCAGTCTGCTGGCTGGATTTAATAAACTTCAACCAAATGAGTTATTCAAGCTGGCATATTAACCCGCTAAAGGCTGAGTTTTACATTTTAGGTGCTCCCCTAACTTCCACCCGTACTGTGTAACGTGGAGGTGGATGCACGGTGTGCACAAGCGGGGTTTTGCCAGCCAAAGTGTTTAAAATCAAGACAGAAATTCATAGAGACTCCAGGCAGGATGATTTTATTGCACTTACATCTGCAACATGGGGATACTGGGGCATCTTAAATAATGCCTCATCGTTGTGAAATCTCCCCCCGGCCCTAGACCTTAGTCCCATGGAGTTTGAAACTGTAAGAAGGATGGAAGGACATATCCCTTTTCTGGGGAGCAAGGTTCTGATTTGGAAAGGGGATATAGGCAGACAGAGTCCTTCCCCTTAGCATCCGCCTGTGTAAGACTCGCTGCACCATCGTAGCTTAAAAAGACAACAAGCAGATGGAGAGCAGGGAAGTAGGATGCAACATACACAAATTAAAAAGTCTCAGATGTGGTAGACGCATATCCTATTAGTTTTGTCTAGAGTTGGTTGAAAAATGCTAGGGATAAAAATTCAAATGGTTGCTGAAAAAAATAGTGTTGAGATACGTAATCTTTTTAACCTCCTTCTCGCTTTACCTTGTGTCGTTTCATTCCCCTCAAGACTGGGGATGTACACAGGTGAAAGTGACAGGCTGGGGAAAGAAAACGCTGTTAAAAGAACTAGAGTGTTTGAATGTATGAATCGTCAATGCGTGAGATTATTTAACTGCCTGGGACGCTTACATCCTAAAACCTGTTGAGTATTTGTGCTCTTAGGTAATGTCTTCGAAGATCCTGAAATCTGTAATCAGATTGGAGATTTTTATCTTTATTATCTTCAGGGATTCATTAGGCTAACTGATAATTTAGGCTCTGGTTCTGAACAAGAAATCTGAACAAGAAATCTGAATTTTGCTTTGGTCAAGTGTTATCACAAGATCAGAAAATCCTGAAATGATGCAATGACAGTTTTTTTTTCTTTTACTTTTTAAACTCTCTTTTCAGCTTTCATCTGTCATGCATTCTGAGCTATTAGCAGTGATTACACTCACAGTTTATGACTCTTTCTCAGCTTATTTAAACTCAGCCCTTTCCCAGTCTGCATTTCTAACCGTATGTCTTTTCCTGAGGATGAATCATTTAGCACCACCACTCTGATTTTCACTCTCCTTCACTCTCTATGAACTGACTTTGTTTGACAAATTCTGATCCTTTCTGAAAATACCTGGCTTAGTTTTATAATATTATTTAGTTTTATAGCCCAAAGCCCAGCAGGTGAAGAAAAAAATGAAGACAATTTGGTAAATAATGAACACAGGGATGACATACTGTTTTCCTGCAATGAGGAATAAATGCACTTTATTAAGTGACCTTTCCTCTAGTGGCTGCCAACAAATTGGAGATAATAAAGCTCTTACTTGCAGAGGATTTTAGTTGAGAGGGGGTATTGCTTAAAAAAAAAGGTCCATTCCTTTATTAAAACCTTGTTGCAGCAACATCAGTATTGGCCAAAGTGTGTTATTGAGACTATTTGTGTTGTGGTTTTGTCTTTCTTTTAATTTATTTATTCTTGTAAATCCTCTGATTCAATTACTGTTGCAAATGAGAGTTTAATTCCCCACTCTGATACTTTTCTGATTTGCAAATGTTTATCCTGGATCTTGCTTTACTCTTCCATGTATTTTCAGGGGGCGTAGCGTGCTTGCTGGCAGTTGCACCGGGGCTGGTGTGTGCGTGTGAGTGCCAGCTGCCTGTGTTTAGCCATTGATTCCATGTATGATCATCAGCAACTTAATCAGCTTTGCATCTAAAGGGGTTACTGTGACTGATGACCAACGGGAATCTTTCCACCGGTTTGAGTGTATTAACGGTCTAATCCAAAGTGTCAGGGATGGCTGGGAGAGGACTAGGGGCTCTGTGCATGTGTGGTGTGCAGGATAATGTCCACTATGCATGAGAGCGAGGGAGATGCTGAAGCTTTGGGTCATGCCTCTTGTAGGGTGTGCCCAGAGTGACTGCACCATTCATGCACACCTATGGCCACTGCATGTTTGTGAGTTTTAAAGGTTTTATATGGGAGGCAGGAGATTTAGCTCTAGGACAAGCTTCCTTCAGGTACAGTTGTATTATCTTGCCTAAGAGGACAGAAAGTATTTGGCCCAATAACTCTGCAGATACTCTTGGGCTTAACAGAATGGATTCTCTCTGTGCACTGTATCCCTTTCCACACCTTAAAATTTAAGGGTATCTTCCAATGGTATCTTCTGCCCATGAAACCTATATTTAGGGCTCACAGACATAAGTTAGCATGAGCTAGACACCACTTCTCACAGGGCTAAACATGTTCCTTAACCTTCACTTAGGGATGGACTAGACCACATACCAGGCTAATTGTCCAGTAGCCAATTCCTGGGGGAAGCCAAAGCCCAAGCAGAGGATCTGGTCCATGAGCCCTGCAGCTGATGCCACCATGCTCTAATCGAGCACGGATTAGGGACAAATCCTGCACTAGAAGCTCTGGTTTGAACTCAAGCACTAACTGCAAGGATATATATGTATTTTAAAGGATGTCATATCTCGCCTTAAACATGTATGAATGAAAACGAGGTTGGCTACTGGTGAGGGAGACTGACAGAGGAATCAGAACATGAGCCCACAAATCCTTCTTGAAGGTTCCCCCCCGCAAAGTTACTAAAAGCATCAAGGAAGAGAAAAAGAAGCAGAGATATAAAATGCAAGTAGCACTTTTTAATAGATTTTTCTTCCTTTTCCCCAAAGGGTTCAGCTGCAGAGAAAGAGTGGAACATAATAATCCTTAGCATTTATATAGCACTTTACATTTCCAAAGCTCTGTACAAACATTAACTGATCAATCTTCACAACACCCCTGTGAGTTAAGGATGTATGATTAACCCCATTTTACATTGGGGGAAACCATAACATTTCAGAGCCTGACTTCCCCCACCCCTCCAGAGGGGCATGGTTCTTGCAGATCCCGCCGATTTAAATAAGAGTTATCCCTGACGCTTCTGAGCAGCGGGTGCTTCGCGACAGCCTCGGGGCTCCATTGCCAGTCCGTGGCGGATGCTCCAAAGGGTCTGGCTTCCCTTCCCCTGCTCTAAGCATTGGCCGGCCCATGCTTTTGCACACCTTTGTCTTTCCTCGGTGGAGTGGGACCAGTGACTGGAATTTCAAGAAGCAAAACTATACCTGGTTGATGCGCCTACTTGAATATTGTAAAATTGTCTTTATTTGGATCCCCTAGGGAAAAGTCTATTATCCCAATGTCTTTTCTTTTCCTTTTTCTTTCTTTTTTTAATTTTCTTTTTTTTTCCAACTCCTGGAATGATTTAAAATGAAATGTAATCCTGTATTGCGTGAAAGCACACAAATACAATGATAACCTGCTACTTGATGCCTTTTTTTCCCTTTCTTTTTCAATTTTTTCTTGATAATTTTCTGTGTTTTAGAGAAAATGTCAGGTAGAGTATGGGATTAATGCAAAAATGCATCATTCTTTTCTTTTTTTTTCCTAGTGTAGAAATAAATAGATGTCTTTAACATGAAATCTTAGTGTAAATTGTTGAACTGTATTAACTTTTTAATGTTTCCTGAGTTTCTGTCCCCTGAGCATGGGTTGCCTTTTGAAGCAGAGCTCTGCTTTTGCAGGAGATGGAACTGTGTGACAACGCTGTCATTTTGCTTTGCTCCCTGTTTTGCTCCTCGCCTTTGGTCTCCTGAGCCACAAGTGCTTTCATATTAATTCACCTTGGGTTCACATCAGGCGAAAAGCAATGCATACACTCAGAGAGGATGCCCGGTTGTGGCTAAAAGAGATTTTTCTCCAAAGTCATGTCCTATAGGCAGGGATGGCTCCATATAACATGCAGCAGGAACATGACTAGAGTGGGAAAAGACTTGAAGAGAGGACCTCAGGTTTCTGCACCAGCTGGTGTGGGCTGACCCTGGCATGGGTCATGCAGAGAATGCAAATAAAGATAACAAACTCTGTGAAGATAGCTGCTGGTTACCCCAACGTACATAGCCTTCCTCCCACCAAGTGCACATTTCTCCTTCAGGATATGGTGTCAGATACTGCAGAGCTCACAGGAGTCACTGCCACTTGCTCTTCATCAATATTCATCCCTCTGGGCCTCCTAGTTAGCTCAAAGAACATTGAATCTAGTTAGGAAATGGGTTTCTTGGTCTGCTCCATCTGAAATAGGTCTTAAGAAGGAAGAAAAAGGGTTCTAAAGAAGACTGATGAAGAAGAGGGATTAGATAATTTTAGGAATTTCCTCAAATGTCATTGCTTTGGGTATTTTGTATATTTATTCATTATTTATTTACCTGGAAAATATAGTATTACTACAGTAATGGGAGGCTCATGTCCGGATTGATACTCTATTTCTGGAAGAAAACTGCTTCTTCTGCACTGGGATGTGACCTGTAGCCTATTGCTTTTTATCTGTACTATTGAATTTTCTGATTTGGGAGCTGTGCAAAACAGCTTTTCATTCTGAATGCTAATCAAAAGAGTACGTTAATTAAATATACTTCTAATGAAACTAGTTTGAAATGAGACATGCAGGCCAGAGTCTGCCCCTTCTGATGTTAATGAGAGATATTGAGGGGATTGGATATTTTTTTTGATGGGGGAGCTGGCCGCTGATATAGAGATGAGCATTATTGCAATGAACGCTTATAAAATAAGATCTCCATTATACCTGAAATTGGTGGAGTTCCTCCAGATTTGCACTGGTGGAAGAGGAGCTCTGAATTTGGCCCTCTACTACTTAAAAATATGTAGTTGCCCTTTAAGATGTAAATCTATTGAAATCCAACCTTAGACATTGCCAGGGTCACTCTGCTTATTACTTTATGACATTTCCAGATTAAAGGTGCAGTGGGGGCTCACATTAATTTGCTTTATGTTTGACTAGAAATGCTTCCCATCACTATTAGAGCACACTTTGAGCTCTCTTCATTTTAGAACGCTTGTCAGTCATTCGAGAATGATATGCCCTACGTCTGGGATGAATAAGCACATCATATATTAGGCAGAGTCTTTTCCTCTGGAGAGGCTCAAGAGAGCTGACAACTACTTCCAAGGAAGGTGAAAAACATATACAAGCCCAGCAGCTGAATGAGGGAGGAGCAGGGAAATATTCTGCGAAGATGTTATCTGCTGAACTGATTGAAAGCTTCCAGGCAGTGGTCCTGTGATGGCAGTTTTTAAAAACTCACATCTGTGGGAATGAGAGGAAATGGGGACCAACACATCCACGTGTACCTCTGGTCTGCAGGGCATAGGGAAGGAATCTTCCATGGGGAGCTTGTACACGTCTGTGCAAGCCCCTGGGTCCCAGACTACAGAGCACCCTATGGATTTAACGGAGAGGGAGCAACCTCTCTTAAATAGGGCCCTTTTCCTTTTCTATTTCATTTTTCTGGAGTGAAAAATAAATTCTGTCACTTATTCCACTAATTTCCATCTTGAAATCTTTTCTAGTTTTGATATCAGTTTTGAAGCTGCTTGCATGTTAGGCCTTTAGGGGGAAAAAGTGATGGTTGTACCATGAGGGTAAGAATGATAAAGTACCCGTTGTTTATCGAGTGTTAATGTGTTTCTGGGTAATACCAGAGTACCCCTGGCACGGGAAGTGTTTGTACCTTCTCTACCGACAGGCAAAACATCAGCCTGGACATTTGCTGGTGCTGCTTCAACAGGGGAAGACTTTTGGTGAATGTCACAGCAAAGTCCCCTTCATGGCTCTTTAACCAAATGACCTCTCAATGCAGATCTGTGGGTCACAAATCCTGCAAAAAGTGGGGGAGAAAAAGCAAAATAAAAGACATTTTGGCATTTTGATTTTGGACCTTCAGGGTTGTTTGAACTTGAAGCTCAAAGCCAGTTGTGGAAATACCCTCCTGTAAAAACACAAGGACGGATTCTGAGAGAGATGAGTGAAAACCTCTTTCCCCAAAGCCACCAAATTTTAGGTACTGACAGCAAAACAGACATAAACACCTTTACCTTTATCCTGAGGCCAGTGGAGCTGACTGTGCACTTGATGAGTGTGCTTTTAAATGTCTGGTGTCCCTGCCCAAGGAGTTTCAGAGGATTGGACCCTTCAGTCCAAAACGATGAATTTCAGGCAGTTTTTTAAGTCTCCCTTTTTGCATGTTCTTAGAGCATTTTTAAAAAATGTGGATTGGCCTTTGTATTTATTTTTCTACAATCAGCATTCATTCTCTGAATGCAGTCTCTGGGAGGAATGTACTGACAACATGGCTAAAATATCATCAAAAATATGACACTCCTGTGGAGAGAAATTAGAAGTGTAATGAATGACATAGAGGCTCTCAAATTTTTTACGCACAATTAACTGTGTGTTAATATGGCTCCTTGCAAAGTATATCATAAGGACATCGAGTTCCCGACTGATCTGTGTGTCTGTCCATCACTAGTCGTGATCAACCCGTATCTCCACCTATTCCTGTTCAGCCCCTCTGAAAGATATACCAAACCCCTACAGCTGCAGATCTGTCTACCCAGCAGCTTCATCTGCTCTCGCTGCTATATTCTCTGGAGAGTCTGTCTCTATTTCCTGTTCTATACGATATCCTGAAACGCTTTACAGAGCAACGTAACCTGGTAAAAACTTGCATTTTCACAAACTGAGTGTGAAAACTGCAGCAACCAATTGACTTTTGCATACCCACTTTTAGCTCTTAAGTGCTCCATCCGCTCTCACTCCACCCTCAGTTTAACGTCCTAACCTCAGTTAACCACAGAATTATATAGCTTAATATATAGCTTAATCCATTCCTGGGATTTTATCTTTCCTTATATTAACTTATCTATAGATGATCTTGCAGGGATGGCATATGTTGGAGACAGTAATTTTTAAAGCCATCTGCAGCTGGTTCTTGTGTGAATGCAGCACCCTGCAACTCATGATTCCTCTTCACTACTAATTATTTCCTATGGCTTTTAATACTGCTCCGAGTCTTAGAATAGCTCTGAATGATGATAGACATATATTATTATTACAGGTTGTATTAAGCAGCCGTAGCTCAAGTTCTAATTACATTACCCTTCAGCCACGGCAGCAGTAACACTTGGTTTGGTTCTTGAGTTTCTAGGAATAAGCTCGCCAGTAGTTCTTAGTCAGACTGCAAGGTCAGGGAAAAAGGAAATTCTCCTGCCCTTCTTTTCTTGTAGGATCTGAGAGGATATATTGTGAAAAGGGACAAAACTGGTCATGAAGAGAGAGGATTAAAATGAGAGGCTCCATGCGTTGCATGCTAACAAGGACAGTAGCAGCGGCGTGACTCCGCTCCAGGCGGTGTAGGCACCCTGTGGAAAGCAAGTACTGGGGATGGGCACATGGTCTGAGAGCATGTGGGTGCATTTTAGGGTGGCCCAGCTATGGGGCTGGTCTGCAGACCCTCAAGTACCATATGACCAAAACCTGAAGATTTCTAAATCCATCCAGCAGAAATCAGAAGTATAAACCACCCTCTGGTTCCCTGCAAGAAGGAAATACTGCAGCATTCCCAACTCCAGTGATTTTTCCCATAAACCTCTGATTTTTAGGTGGTTGTATAAAGTCCTAAACAGTAGGATCAATGTTGTGTGTATATCTGGGGAAAAAACCTCTAGTCACCGTGATCAGTGAGTAAAAAGGATGACATTTGAACCGAAAGATCTCAAAGGCAGAAGTCAGTTAAAAAGTATTTGCATTTTATTATTTTTAGTCAGTGGGTGGCCAGGGTCATCATACTTAAATGGCTGTTAATAACAAATCTTATTTGGGCCTGTAACATGTTTATTGGTGTTTGGTGCTTGTTTATAAATCTTAAGAGAAATATTTTTATGATTTAAAAATGAAATAGAAATATGACAGACATTTTTCAAAAAATATTTGAAAAATTTCCTGTGGTATTGAAACGACATGTGCAGAACATAAGGACGTGATTTGATTTTTTTATATTTGGTTATCCAAATGCCCAAGTAAATAAACAGCATAAATAACAAAGGGACTATTTCTTTGTTCTCAAATTCCTTTATCTGATAATCTCAGGCAGTATAAATAACTAAGGAAAGGTTTTATTATGTAATACTGCACAGCAATATAGTATTGCTGGTTCTTTGGGACAGTGAGTCTCTCTCCACAGTCCCCAGAACATTTTGGCTACTACTATAAACTTATTACAATCTATTTCTCTATTGTAGAGTTTTCTTACAGTACCCATAAAAGCCAAGCACCTGATACTAGAATATCTTTTATACAGCAATTTCCATTCCTCAGTGTATGAATTTTTACGTGTATGCCTGCGTGCGCTCCAGATAGTTTACATTTGTCATGTATGTATCCGTGAAAATCAATATGCATGTTTATTAGCAATTAATGATTTTCAATACAAATCTAAAAATAGTATAATCATCACTTTTAGTGATTTAAAAAAAAATCTGGTTTATCAGCTTGAAAATGAATGAAGAGCATTTCCTTACTATGTTAATTAATTGCAGTTGACAAAAAGTAGGATCCTTCACTCCTCCTTTCATGTTGCTAATTCCATCCCTCCTTCCCTCTCTCTTGCTCTCTCCCCTCAATTAAACTTATGAGAGTATCCCCTCCCCTTTTAGAAAGAAGCTTTTAGATTAATCATATTATCTTAAGGTTCCAAATCTCAATGCCTGCGTGACCTTTCTTCCGTTAGAATCCATTATCTTAAACTATCACAATAATCCTGGCTTTAGGGAGGGAGAGCGGGAAGCAGGAATCAAACCTAATAGATGGCAAATAAGATTAATCTATGATCTAAGTGCCGATTACACTTGGCCCTGCCCTTGAACACCCAGGTGTAACCTTGAAATTCACATCCGCTAAGACACTGCAATTGGATTGTGGGTCCCCGAAGGGCTGGAAGGGGCAGCTGGCCAAACTTTACCCGTTATTCCCCAGTGAGACATGAGCTGTCTCGGCCTGCAGCTCTCTTACTTGTGGAATTTGGCAGCGGCACAGCCGAATGTTTGTTTTGGGATGTTTAGCATTTTTTCAGATAAAATAGTTATTTTCAGGTCCTTAATTTTTGTTTGTCAGAAGCAAGCAGCCAGGGAATGGGTGAACTTTTACCTGGACCTCACAAGAGGAGAAAGCTCTCTTTTCAAAATCTGATAACTCTGCAGAAGAAAACAGAGATATTTTCTTTCTTTATAGGCTGACCTATGGACCCTGCCAAAAAAAATGTTCCATGTGAACTTGAGCTCGCAAGGCCCTTGTTTTCAGTCCCAAATACTCTGCGTTCTGAGAAAGGACATCTGTGATAAGATGGAAATTGGCACTGGCAACTCATGTACTATGGGTGAAGCACGCTCAAAAGAGGCAGACCCAGAGGTAATTTTTCATCAAAGAACTTTTTAAAGCCATTATTAAAACCAGCATAAATTTCCTCCGTTGCTGGCAGCTTCAACAGGCAGGATTGATTTGGATATGGCAGCTCAATTTTTTTTTTTTTTTTTCTATTTATATGTAAGGCCAGATTCTCAGCTGGGGTAAAACAGTGAGAGTTTGCCGACTTGCTTGAACCTTGCCTGAGAGACGTTGGTGAGAGCTGGCAGTGATGTTCAGCTGAAGCCATCTACCCTCCATCAGCTCCATTTGGAGGCAACAACTGAACCCCACAGCAAAGGGGCCATATTTCTGTTTGTACCTATCCTCACACAGCAATACCCTGGTGGGACAATAATGCAAGCGGTAGGACATTAGCAGGAAAGTACGCTGAGGAAATGTCAACGTGAAGCACATCTGGTGGCTGGCTGGCTGACTCTAAAGCAGTCCTTCGGTAATCTCAGATTTCTAGGGGAGGGGAAGAAGAAACAGAAGGAGAGAGGCAACATCATGCGGATAACAGCTACCACACCGGTAGCCTTGCAGGGTCAGAAGTTGTCTGAGGGGTGAAGTTGCTGCAGCCCCCAACAGCAAACCCTTCGGAGGGCTGAGAGAGTCCTAACCCGCCAGGCTCTGCCCACCTCTGGGAGTCCCCTTTTAGGAGACATCCGAAGGATGCGATTCCCTTCAGGGAGCTGCCACGCACAGAGGGTTATTGTTTTGCTGCCTCTTCACTGTCTTTGCCAGCTTATGAGTGTTGGTTCTCACAGGTGTTGTAAAAGCTTCGCTCAGCTCCTCTTGCTGCGGGGACAGTATATAAACAGCATGGCACAGTTTGTCACACATAACAGTTTGTCACCGGTTCCCTTGCCTGGGAGCTGGCCTGGTGGGACTCGTGGATGCTATGTAGGTATGTAAATAAAACAGGAGATAACCTGACCCCACTTTTATTTAATTTAAAGAGAAATCAATGGTGGTGGGGGAAGTTACAAAATGGACTGGTCAAGTGGTCTTTGATCAAAAAGTAAATCTGCTCACAGAAGTATTGATTAGCAGCATCGCTTCTCTCTCAAATCTCTTTGTGAGTACATGAATACAGTGTTAAAGGTGCCTGTGGTCCTGGAATTGTGATATTTTAGAAGTTTTGTAGTGCCATGAAATGCTGGAATCTTAATCTACCCAGTTCAATGATCAATATAAATATGAATCTGATATTAGATTTCTACTAATTCTACAAAAAGCCTCATAAGGATTTTAATTTTATGGACATGTCTCTTAAAGATCCTATAGACTCAACTCCCATCTTCAACCTGCACTTCCCTAAGCCTGGAGAAAGTGAGGAGTTGGATACCATCCCTTGCCTAGCAGTTGATCTGGGCTGCAAACATCCACGAACCGATAGCTGGGATACTCTGGGACACGGGGTGCAAGGCAGAACTTGCAGCCGTGTTTGAGGATGATGATGGGGAGCCGGGAGGATGCTCAGGCGGTGTGGTGACACCCAGAGCCAACCAGAACACACAAACTCTGTGTCTTCCGTCCAGAGAGGGTTAACTCACACTTGCAGCAGGCAGCCTCATGCCATTAAGTCAGGGAGAGTAATGAAATTTCATTTAATTTGTCAGGAAGAAAGTGCTAATGTTAAAAGGCATTTAATAAAAAGGGGGAGATTCTTTGAAAGGAAGCCTTTAAGTAATTACTTCAAGTGTCTTAGGCCTACTCACCAGAATATTTACATTAGTGTCTCCCAGCGCCAAAGTGTAATTAAATTAGTGCAGCATTTACATTCCATCCTGTTTTTTTTTAGAAGTGTGATTTTATTAACAATTCTCAAAAAAAGAAAAGCAAGCCTTGATCTAACCAAATCAGGTGTTAGTATTTTTTTAATGTGCTCACTGAGAAAACTACCGAGTAAACCAGCTTGGAGAAGGTGGGGAGAGGGCTGAAAGAAAACTTCATCTCAGTTTTGAGTTCCTGCCCTGGGACTGCTGTGGAAAACTCTGGCCAACACTGTACAGACAGCAAGGGTCTACTGGTAGAGCTTGTAGCGTAAGTCTGGCTGTCTTCACAAACTGCAGAGGTGCACGTGTGAGAAGGAGAGAAGGAGACAGAGAGGCAATGACGACGGCATCAGATGGAAGAAGCAAGGGACAGACCTGGGGGCTGCCCACCCCATAGATGTGTACGGGGCTCAACGTCAGGGGACAGCAAGCTGCAAAATGCTGAAAAATCTGGTTTGCATATTTTGCTACTAGAAAGTTATCCTTTTTGGAAAATAGATATGTAATAGTCTTCTAGGGGAAGATAACTTTTCTACCTTGAACTAAAGGAAATATCTTCTATTTTGCTTAGATTCATTATAAAAGTGGCATTTTAAAAACAGATTTAAGAAAAGACAATAGAAATTCACTAGAGAGAAAGCACATCTGGGCAAATCCTCTTTCTGGCTTAGTTCACAAAAATGGCTTAGTTTGTTACACACAGTCACAGAATTACCAGTGCCAGTACCAGAGGACACTGGAGCTGTATACCAAGAAAGAAAAACCTATGGAATATTTTTTCTAACAAAACAAAACAGAGCTAAACTAAACTATCGTTTTGCAAATGTTGAAATGTTTTGGTAAAATATACATAATTGCATTAAAAAATTACCTCAGGTGTTAGTTGACCATTATATATGACTTTGGTCAAAATGAGAGGAAGGTATTTCCATCATAGAGTAATATCTTCTGGTTGCTAAACTCAGCTGGGACTCTATGGGGGACACAAATTCAAGTCCCTAAAAGAAACTAAGGAAAACAGACCTTTAAATATGACTCTGTTTCTTCATTACCTAGAGGGAGGTTGCTTGACTGGTTTTATTTGAGGTGAAACTTTGCTAGATAGAAATGTATTTTGAGTGATGATGAATACAAATAAACAGAGACACTTTCTAGAGTTGCATCAAAACAGTGCCTATAACTACATAAAAACTGAAGCCGCTATAACTGCTGTACAGCTTTCACCTGGGATATAGGAGTCCCAGATTCAGATTTATGCTGTGTCTGTTTATCAGTGGGAACTTCAACCAAGGTCTCTAGCAAAATATATACAGAAAGTGTCTAAAAAAAGTAGAGTCATGCTTCCCTTGCTCGCATTCACCTAGTCCTGTATCTTGTAAATGCTCTGGGTGGCTATGAGGAACAGGTCCTAATTTGCTAAGTGAAAGATCATTTAAAAAATAATTTCAGTGTGAATGTTCACCAATACAGAGACTTTCAGTGTCCTTCACTGGCGATCGATTTTCACCATGCCTACTTTTTCTGTAAGTGACTCTGAGAGATGTTCTAGCAGGAACAAGTCTCACTACACTGAAAAATTAGCATGCACAGTGATTAAAAGCTTTCTCCACCCTGTATTTAAAGTCTTTTCTGAAAAGAAGAAAGAAAACTTTGTGGCTGAGAAAAAGCCCTTGCTTTTGCTGCTACCTCTCTAAGCATCTACTGTGGGGGTGGCTGGGATTTGGTGTTAAATCAAAGGATTTTGCAGGATAACAATAGCTGAGCTATCGGTAGGGAAAGAGCATACATGTGTAACTCCATCCTAGATACAATGGTTTCCTCTTCCCGTGGTACAGTGGATTCAAAGGCAATCTAAAAACTCAAAGATCCCAGAAAAAATATCTGAGGTAGGGGAAACCGTCCAGCACGTCAATGAAATGGTGACGAGCTGACACTTTCAGAAGGAAAAGAGGAAAAAACTGTAAAAGCAATGCACTCTGCTTCTTCCTGCCAGGGCTGTGATGTTATTTACAACTTTGTAAGTTCTCTTGTATGTATCTGCCTGATTCAAAGTGGCTTTTTTATTTTTTCCTGTGCTCCACAGGCTTCACACCCTTTGAAGGATGACTGACTAAAGGTTGTGTTTTGAAGTTGCTGTCTGAGTCATGACAAAGACGTTGCAGTCTCCCAAAGAGACCCTGGCAGGGGCAAAGCCCGGCTGGGACAGCCTGGACGGTGCTGCCATGGTCAAGGATGGTCCTGGATGGGTTGAACTCACTGTTCACTCAGGAGTCAAGATGTTTAATAACAGCACGGTTAAGAGGAGGGAAAGGAATTGAAAAGCATTGGTGCATAAAGATGGGCTGAGCCATGGAGATGGTTGATCTATCAGGCTGCTTCATGTGTCCCATTGGGTCTTCTTTAAATTTAATCAGTGGGTGATCATAGCATCCCACTAAACCAGATCTTCATTGTTCTTACCTTAAAGGACACCAAACCCATCCCCAACTCTCACAACTAATTTTCAAATAATTTAAATATTGGCAACGTGCTTTATTTTATTCTATTTTTGACTCCTGAGGTATTAGGTTTTTGAGTGTGGAGCTTTATTTGTGGACCAGCGAGCCAAACACGCAGTAAAACATGCTGGGATTGCCACCACCGAGCCATGGTGTGTCTGCAGTGTTCATCAGACCTGGTGCTATCAACAGCTGCTGTGTCAAAGAGTGGTGAATCTAGTGTCTACTTACAGGGGGTTCAAATGGAGCACCTGGTGTTTTCAGAAGGTACGAGCGTTTCACGCTGCAGCCATTTCAATCACACATTTGTAAGGGAGATGAGGTTCAGGACAAGCAGCACTCTGTTCCTGATTAGGGCAAAAATAAATCAATCCTGTGAAAGGGCTCTACGATCTGGAGAAAATGGAACTTGCTGAATGTTGAAAACTTTTGAAAAGCCGCACTTTTCCTCTAGATGCCTGAGCAGGAGCTAATCTCTTTCAGAGATCTGGTCCTGTCTCTCAAAAACACATTTTTTTATGGTAGAACAGCTGTTGTTGCTTCTGTTGTGATGATCTGGGTGAAAAGTTTGGTAACAGAGAGGGAGGCTTTAAAAAAAGCAAAAGGCAAAAAAACTCCAAAAAAATTCCTCCCCAAACCCACCCACTGAAAAAACCCCTTCTGCTCTGGCCTTCCAGAGACATAAAACTTCTAGTGCTTTTTAATGCAATTAAAACAAATGCTGACGTTATTTATAGCTAAATTACTGGCAAGAAAAACAACTAATGACCAAACCCCACATTTGTACCATTAAAAAAAAAGAGAGAGAAAGAAAATCCTAAAGGGAATGATTTGTAAGGATGTGGTTAAACCTATTTATACCCTGGGTTCTATTTGTTTTACAGCCAGCGGTGCACGAACAACATGAAAGGTTATCTTTGACAAGGTTTTAGCTATTATTTTCTTCCAGTGAAATGGTATTTCTTGAGAAAAAAAGGTCTTCAGAACAAAATAACAATAAATCCTGATTTAGATACATAAAGCTGCCATCGATATCACATAATATCAGTGTTCTTTCTCACTCGATACAGGCGTTTTTAAGATAAATGGTAAAACTGAACTGGAAATCCATCTGGCCAGCTGCCTGATCTAATGAATAACCCCACTTTGGCTCCTGCAATGTAAGCAGAAAGAGTTCTCTCCCGGCCGCTTTCGTCTGTCATGAATCTACAAGACAGCCGACATAATATCTGGGCGACAACAGCGTGCTAACAGTGCAGTGACTTCCATTTTCTTTGCTTTCTATTGATTTTCACTTAATAACTGGCGAAATACTAAACGTCCGCCCTGAGTACCTAATAAATCCTGCCTGAGCTTTTTATTGAGGAGAATTTAATAAAAACAACCATTGCGGCTGAGGGATTTTTCTTCTGGACAGAACACGGTGAGGGGTGGGTGGTGTGAGTGGGGATGAGGGGAGAGACATTTGAATTTTCTAATTTTTTTGGGTAAGGTTTTCCCCCCCTCCGTTCTCCTCGCTACCCTCTTGAGGGCCTGGTGGTGTTTCTTCCAAAGGGACCCGGTTACTTTGCATTGTGTTTGTTTTCTCCTTGTCCAGAAATGGCCACTGCACTCATGTATTGCTGCGAGACGGAGAAGAAGCAGGGCATTTGCAGAATGCAGAAGGAAGGCACTTCCATCACGTACACCCTACCCACCCACACTTACTTCTTCAATCTGATTTCAATTTTGTTAATTGTTATGAAGGCTCCCTAATTGCCAAGCACGGGGCCTGTCAGAATCCTACAGTAACACGCTTTTTATTGTTCCATTTTACAGCTATTTTATGTTTGACACTTGACACGCAGGCGTGAAGATCCTCTGTCGGATTGGTTGGCTACTGTAACAAAATGGCATTTTTAAGTTATACGAAGTGTTAAATCTGCATCCAGTTAGAAACAAAACAAAACAAAACCCTGTGGTTTATAAGTTGACAATTAATCCTAATTGTTAGCTTGGGAAAAAAAAAAAAAGCTGGAAAAACAAAAGTAAAAAGGCCAAATCCCTTCTTTCTCTAGCTGTCCAGCAAGCGCATGTGTGCATATATGTTGATACATACATTACATACAGTTTTCTTTACTGAAGATGCATCAGGAGAGACCGGGACACCGTTCCTAAGCACAACGTATTATTTTCCTCCGCATAAGCTCCCAGAACAGCTCTCTTTCTTTGCCAATAAACTCAACAGAGTTCCTATTATACAAAGCTGCTCTTTTAAAGCATTTGACAGTTTTTATTTTAATTGACACAGAGGCAGTTTCAAAGTCATTGGGTTTAATGAACAATCATCTTAGCATTTGCCTGCTCAAATCCTCTTATTCCCAGCAGTTCACAGTAAAGTTTATTCTAACGGTTGAAATTAAAAAAGGAGAGAGAGGCAAGTAGAAATGTTGAGGAGCTTATATAAAAATCTGCAAATCTCAAGTTTTGTGCAGTGCTGTTATGAAAACTACTCAGCCATGCAAAGCAATAAGAGGTTTAATTACTCATTGGTAGTCCCTCTGCTGCTCCTGATGTGGCGTGTGGTGTTGCGGAGGCCTGGGAGAGATAATTGAGGCATATGGGTGGAGTACAGCGCTGTTGTGGCAGCTCATCTGTTTTTTTCTCTTATTTTTGTGTGTGCCACTGTCTCATTTCTCCTGAGGGGCAGAAGGCTCAACAGTTCGGCATGGAGAAGTACCCAGTAGATGACCCTGATGTGAAGCACGTAAGGGCCTTGCAAGGGAAGAAGGCATCTCCTGGTGGTCTGGCAAATCCAAGCTGGCTCAATCCAGCGGCTGCAAGAGGCACTGTGAGAATGAAACCTCTGAACCTCTGAAAAAAGACTTGGTTTTAGGTTTGGTTTAATCTATCCTATCTAGGCATTACTGGGCTCATGTGGCCAAGGATTTAATGGCTTGTAATAGGCGTAACACCAGTGACAGCTATGGCCTTTCCCTTCTGCAGGGTGTTATGGGGTAAAGAGGAGGACACGATTACTGAACCTGAACAAAACCTGGCCCCTTAAAACCAAGTGGGGGGAATATTCAAACCCAGGAATTCTTGAATTTATTTACAGTTCAGTGTCCATTTTGAGGCAGACTAATTAATGAACCACCTTCATCGCATAACATCTTGTGGCAACTCCATGAGAATAAGAAAGTCCTAAAAGTTTCTTCTCTGGTTTATGAATACATGTTAATGACATTCAGCAGCTGGAATTGAAATCGACGTTCCAGCAGCGTGTGATCAAATTGTTCTCCACAGCTGACCAGCCAGTAATTCCTGTACTACCTGTTGTTAGAGCTTGGAAGCCTCTTTCCTAAACTAAAATCTTTTTACAGTTTTTACCAAATGGATAAAACAAGAAGAAATGTTATCACTATCTAAATGGAGTAATAGAGTGACAGGACATATTTGCATTCTGAATAGATTAGCTGGTCTTTTAAATATTTATTTGTGTCTATTTTCAAAGTCCCTGATCCTCTGAAATTTTCCAAACACTTCTGATTTGACAGACTGGGAAATCTGTCTGCAGCTCCAATTATACTTGAAAAGATACATATAAATGATTTGACAAGTTAAAAATTAGCAGCAAGTTCTATACCTAGCAAGATTTTGTAAGCAGCAGTTCATAATTCATGATACTTCACTCTAAAGTTCATGTAAATTCTGTATGTGTGGGATCCTTTAATTGGTAAGCATAAAGGTGTATTGCTATTCACCTAATGTATTCTATTGCTCAACAAAAGGTTGTTGTAGTGAGCTCTGATTGTGACAAATGATTTACTATTAGGAACATTCTGTAATTATTGTTCGGTGGTACCACAGACCGATTCATCATTAACATGATAGACGACCTTTTATATCAGCAAAAATAACTAAATTAATAAAAATGGCTTCATTCCAAACCCTGTCAGAAAGCCAATACTTGGAACAATCAAGTATCAGTGATACCTGAAAAGACCAGAGTTATATTTTTGTTAAACAAATCTTATTGTTTGTGTAATAACATTGACATGTGCTGTAGAATAGAGGGTCGGATTTTCAGCTGCTGTGAATCAATGATCTAATTAATTCTATTTATGTAGAGACACACCACTCCACATCTGTCAAGGGTATGATATGTAGGATTTTATTGTACTGCTAAAAGCAAGACTGCAAATGAAGTATCAGAAAACTTTTTTTTTTCTCTTCAAGAATTCTGGGAACTGATGCAAGTGTGCTCTGACATACTGGTTCTTCAGATTCTGCTCCCAGTTACATCCACACAAATCTGGTGTGGCTCTCCTAAATGAAATACTTCCTCCAAATTTAGATCTCCGTCATTTGAGTTTGGAGAGGCCAGAATCCTATCCTTTAACTGTTAAAGTTAGGAATTTAGAAAACTACCTGAAGAATAGATTATTTTCTTCTACCAAAGTGTCTAAGCTCAGGATCATGAATTCTTCATTATCCACTATGCCGTATTCACTTTTTAAGTTTTTTTTCAAATACTGACAAAAGAGTGCAGTTTCTGACAGAAAATAGTGAGCCACAGGTTCTGGAAAGAGTGTTGCTTTGCAGAATACAGATAACTCGGGGGTGATGGCATTTGCTGTCTCCATTTAAATTCCTATCAATTGCAGATAATTTTTATGAGGAAGATAACTATCTTTTGGGAAGCGGTGTGAGTCCCCCAGGCTATCTCCCTGGGCCCACTAAGGAGCCAGCAGGGAGTAACAAACACAGGTACCACTGCTTGGGGAAGAGTTGGAGATAGTGGCTACAGAGCACTTCTGCTCATGAATTTCTTTCTTGTCTTCATTTCTAACATCTCCCATTCTCTCCCTACCCTTTAGTATGGGACAGAACCCTCTATTAGAAAGGTGGGAGGAAAAGCCATGTTGAGACGGATGCTGGAGCAATGCCTGCAGAAAGCCATGACCACAGCTGAATGTACCACTCTGGACTATTCCTCTATTGTTTTTTGTTTTATTCTGACCTCTCCTATATCCATCTTCTCATTCCATCTCTTCTCCATCCTTCTGTCATTCCACCAAGTTGTTCATTCCCACACTAACCCCCAGAAAAAATTAAATAGGTGTACTGAACTCAGTTGGACACTTGTCAAAAGCTCAGCGTCACATCTCTCTTTTTTTTCCCTGTTCTTGTTCAAGTGCAAGTTGCTTCATTAGGGACTGTTCTGTGTATAGGTGTTCCACACCAGGCTTTCTCAGTTGTCTGTGTAGACATTGCAATGGTAAATATGGCAAACAAGCATTAGGTGGCTGGATCACAAAATATTGCATGATATCTGACTTGGTTTGCTTCACCATAATAAATTCTCAGGGTGTTTTTCCAGTGACACATGCTGAAAGAAGAGCAAAAAACCAATTAATGTACACGTCATTGTCTTCTAATAGGCAAAGAACAAGATTTTGGGACTTGACTCCTTCAGCAGCTGTGTTACTAACTCACTGTGTAACCTTCAGCAAATCCCTTTATTGCATCTCTGTAAAATATTGGTAATGAATTTACGTTTTGTAAAGTGCTGGGAGATCTACAGATGAAAAGCACTATATAAGCTAAGTGTTATTAATGTGATTCACTCAGTGAAATGAAATCTCTGTTCAGAAAAATACTGTTCTGTAAAATTTATATTTAAAGTTACATATTTTACAGTACCAAGAGAATGAAGGTTGTGTCACTGTTTCCAACATATAAACTATATTTAGCAATTTATTCCTTGGCTTCTCTCTAAGTAAAAGAAAACAGCTTGATGTTTAAAAATAACATTTTGTAGGCTTGATGTTCATAATTTGGACTGGAATATTTTTTAAACAATTATTTTTAAAAGAATGAAAAAATCTCTTTCTGCTCATATAGAATAAATTTTAATTCTTGCATGGGCCATATGTATGAAGGTTAGCCATTTATCTTGAATAGTTATTTCAATTTCAAATGAACATTGCTATAGAAAAATGTTTCTGATGTTAAACATTTTTGTATTTTCTTTTAATGCATAGCTTGCCTTTTACTGTTGCATCCTGTGAAACAGTGGGGCAGTGTTTGAATACTGGACAGTTCAGTTTTGTAGCAAAACCTCTCTATTTTTACTGCTGAGATGGGCTAAGTTGCAAAAGGTTATACAAACCACATAAACGTAGGGAAGTATATTTGACTCTTAAAAACCTTTTGATTTTATTAACTGATATTACTTATAACATCTTCAAGGAAATTGGTTCAAACATCTGAGTTTTAACCCAATATTCATTGTTTGGGGTTTTTGTTTGTTTTTTTTGTTGTTGTTGTTTTTTTTTTTTTAAAGAAAGAGAGCATTCACTCCTGATCTTCTCCCACAATTCATTTTCAAACATCTTTTTGTATAAAAAGCCCTTGGTTTACAGTGACTTCTGCCAGGAATACAGCCCAGGTTTTTTGTCTTGAATCAATTAATCAATTATGAATATTGCTGGAGGCTAGGGAAGGACAAAAAAGCTTTTACAGAACTTTACCAGAGGTTGTAACTAGTCAAGAAGAGATGAATCTGGATTCCATCTTAGGTGAAATGTTGATATGATTCTGAGAAAAAACAAAAAGTCTGTCTAAGGACTGTGCATGAGACTCTTCCCATCTGTTTCTTTGGCTCCTACTTGTCATCACCATACCAAGAGACACTAGAGCTGGACTCAAAAGTACCCTGTTATGAGGAGGTCAAACTAAATGGACACCTTTTTCTAGTTCTGGCATCTGAATTGCAACTCTAAGCTTCTACCACCTAACCTTTTTTTTAAGTTCCCTCCATCAGATATGAGTTATTATCTATAGAAATCTGTTTGACCCACTATCATATTCAAATCCCCTTTGAGGAGCTTGAAGAAGCACTGAAGCACTAACTCAGCTATTTTCTTCACTTATTATACAAGACTCAGATCCTGATGGATACAATGCCCTAACTTACTGTGAATGTCTAGCCACTAGTCATTAGCTTCACAAAAAGTCTGGAGGCTATAGTTAACCTGGAAAAGCACAGCTCTGAACTGGAAATAGAACCTACAGCAAAATGTAAATGTAAACCCAACTGATTGAGGAGGTGAAGCAATGTTTTGTAAAGAAAAGCACACAACAGCCCCTGGAGCCACGGCCCTGTTTATAGTAGAGAGATGAAGGTGCTACCATGAACTTTCTTTGTAGCAAGGTCTGTAGCTGCTTTTAATTCCAATATAATATAATATAATATAATATAATATAATATAATATAATATAAAGGAAATGAGGCAGGTATCAGACTATTTCTAATCTCCAGCAACCACAAGAAAAGGCAAGCCTTGTTGCTTGTGCTTTTCCTTGGAATGCTACATGGAGATATTAAGCAAATCTTAGGAATGATTTTTGGGTTTTGAATAGGTCCTTATTTTCCAGACTTTAGACTCAAAGAGATATTCTTTGTCCAGTTCTTCTAGATCAAGGCTAGACTTCTTCCTAGCAGTCAGCAGTGACTCTTTGAAATTGTTTTCAAAGCCAAATGTTGGCTGGAACTATTTTAGGCCTTGCCTTTGCTACCTTGGCCCTATCTGAAAGGAAGAAGTTTGCCCTTGAAAGAGAGTTAAACTGCTATGATTCACCGACTTGGAAGAATTGCAGGATGCTGACTGCCTGAAGTGGTGCCTCCCACTGGACCAGTGCAAGTTTCCTTCCTTCTTGTCTGACCAAGCCATTAAGAAGTTAGTCAATTCCCTGAAGGTTACTTCCAAGGAATATCCAAAAAGGAAATACCCAGCCCTGGAAAGGTAATTTACCTAGACAGGATTTGAAATGCAAGGTTCTCAGCTGAGGGAGAAAGTCCTATATCCCATCTGGCTGTGGGAATACAGCTTCACAAACTTTTGATCCCTGGAGCTAACAACTGCAGATGTTCCACTGGGAGGTGTCCTATAAAATCCAAAGTACTTGGAGATCCATCTACTATCGCATCTGTCCTGTTTGAGCAAGAAATGTGGCATATCGGTGTTCTCGGAGAAACAGTTGCAGAGCAACATCCTCAGTTTGAGAATGGTTTGAATCCTCATCTGTGCATGATGTCTCCTGAACAGAAGCTATTTTTGACTTGGTGGAGGCACAAGTGGGAGGAAATGCCAGCTATCTGTCTTTAGGGACTCGCTGTAATTTGTTTGCTTTGTTCTTAATGAGTAGATCCCCAGCTGGTGTGAAATGGCATTTCAGAAGATCTACTCTTGTGAGAAACCAGTCCTAATGCCTGCTACACTGGTGGAGCCTATCACTAAGAAACCAGCCTCCAGGCCAAAGCATATTGTACTCTACCCAAACGCAGTGCTGCTATTTGAAATCAAAGGGGCTGGTAGGCTGAGAAAAGCTCACACAATATCTACTTTTTAGGGTGAGAAATACACTTTGCAGGACCTCCAGCTAGTTAAAATGCTTATCAAAGATTTTTATTTTTATTCCTTCTATGTTTCCAAAGTCCAGTTTACTCCTGAGGAAAATGCACTGGAAAGGAACTTGTAAGGGACGAGAGCGACTGCTTGGAAATGGGTAAAAGTGACTTGGGAGCTCTAGAGCAGTTTCTTGGAAGCAGGAGCACCCTTGCCTCTGTGCTTCTTGGCCTCCTGGGCACTTTTGAGAAAAAAATAATGGCTGTAGGAAGATACAGTACCGGGAGTAACAGGCTGGTCTGAGAACACCGACCCCTTATGCAAATGACAAAAACTTTTAGTAGATAACAGATGAACACAGTTTTAATCCTTAATCAAGTTGGCTTTGGCCTGTAGGAAGACTGCATTTTAAAGTATACCTCTTCCCACCACTTCTCTCCTTCCCCACCTTCTCTGCACTCAACAGGCCAGGCAAAAATGCTGAAGATGTTTTCATTAAAAAAACCAACAACCACAAACAAACAAAAAACACCCAGTGTCTCCAGAATATCAGTATATCGAAAAACCCTGACAACTGTGTGAACGTATTTTCAACACCTGTTCAGTACTTAACCAGATGCCTCTTTATTTCAAGGTTTGTGAATGCTTACCTGCTTGTTCGATATATTGGGTTTAAAATGTGCAAAAAGATGCAGCAGGAGGAATTTGTGAAAGTTCCTTATCACAATCCCTCTTTTGAATCCCGAAAGTGAAACTTTGTGGATCAGATGGACAAATTTCTTCCTTTTCTTTCTTGCTTGTGTGCCTCTCTCCATCTCTGTGCCTCAGTTTTCCCTTCTATAAAAAGTGCTTCTGGTTTGGACTTTGAACGTTACTGTGATCTACTGATGTAGAGTGGTGCTCTACACTACAATTTCCAAGTAAAGAACTGCCCTTCTCTATGATGGCCAAGCTGGACAGTAACTACAATGAGGATGTGACTGCTTGAGTGGGGAGAAAGGACAACTTCTTCCTTGGTCTGGCCACTGAGATTTCATCCTTTACACCGTTCTCATGATTCAGGGCTATTTGCCACATAAAGGTTTAAAAGCACTGTTCCTTCCTTGGGTGCGACTCTGATATGGATACATAAATGCATCAGAATTTTGTTAAGCCTGAAACACACTTTTCTCGGAACTTTAATTTTTGATGTTAAAGATATAGCTGTCTCTCACAGCACAACAGGCCTCAGACTTTGACAGCTCCAAGACATAGATGTCTGATTACTTAAGCTCTATTTGAAATTAAATTCCAGCCTCAGGGGCATTTTGATAATAAATTCATTTAGGGAAGAAGTTTCTTTCACAGACATAAACATCCTCTACAGCCATGCTCCGTGCCAGTCTATCCACAGAGAAAATTTTAGGGTACTTTCCCCACATTTCTCCTTCCTGTATTCTTTCCTATGGTTGACTACCTGATTCACCTCTTCTTTTGGCAGGTACTACCCTCCTGCACTTGACTCAGCTTTACTGCACTTCCAAGTTTTCCTCAAGCTAAGCACGTCTACATCGCTACTTAAATCTGCCTTTGAGGATGGCACTAGCCCACCAACACATCTGAGCTTCCTTTCCCCTCTTAATCCTGCCTTGTATTCATAGCAGAGTTACCTTGATGACTGTTTGTTGCTTCTCCCCAGATTCCCTCTTATTTTGGGGAATAGAGAGAGGAATTAGCAATCAGGCTGGAAGTGGGGTTCACGGAGTGGATGCTGGCTGAATCCACATGCTCAGAGGCCATGAGCCAAACAAGCTCCGGGCATGCTGAGCACCCAGGGATGGGGACCAAGAGGGTGAGGGTGACCTTGTGGGCAGGTGGTGGAGTTGGGCTGAGCCCTGAGACCAAGCTGATACTTGGTATGTGTGGAAGGAGAGGGAATTTCCCAAGCAATAGTGGTTTTGCTTCCTTGCAGAGAGGAAGGTAAATGGAATTTTAAAAATGAGGCTGAGAGAAGTGAATAGCTTTCTGCTGGCTTTGTTTTCCCCCAGGAATCATTTCTGATCCTGTATTTTTGTCTCTAACAAATTTAGACCATATTTTCCTGTTGCTGTATTTCAGCCTTCATTTGATACCAGACTACAGTGGCTTATAACAGTGATCAAAATGAATGTTGAATTCCCAAGGACTTTAGCGAGGTTGCTGTATCCAACACTTAGAAAAGCACTTTGAAAAGGGGACTAAGGATTATTATTCCCATTTTATGGATACGGTGTCATATTATCGCAGACATCAAGACGAAGGATTGTCTTGCACGTATTTCTTGTCCATAGGAAACCAAGGAGGGAGGTGGAAATCTCCAGATAAAGAATATCCCAACAAATTTGCAGACCGCTTCCAGCAAAAAGATAAGTACTTCATCTTCTGTGGCTTGCCTCACCTTGATTTCTACTTTTTTCTCGCACTAAGCCTGGCTAGGAAGAGGGAAAAGAGAGAGAACATTGATGAAGGACTTGCAGGAGTTTTGCTTGTAGCCAAATTCTGCTATCAACCACTTCTCGGGAAATCTTGCTTACAGGGACTGGATTTTAGGACTGCATTTGCATTCAATGATAATGATTTTCTTTTAGTCCAGCTGGGATAACTGTGAAGATAGTGCCCAACTGCAACTTTGTTGAAGGGAAAGTGCAAAACAGATTACACTTCTAAGATGAGTGGAGCAGTGGGAAGGCAAAATGCTCAAGAAAAATCCAGTCTGTTAGAGCCGTAACAAGGACTCTTGATTATGCAGGTTAAAACAACTCCTTGGCTGTGCCTTGTATCCATTATTATTATCGCTTCCAAGTGGGGCACTTATTTTTGTTTTTAAAACAGGTAACGCTTTAAAAAAATAGCCTGGATCTTTAGATAGAATTGAATGTTCTGTGACTTTAAATGAAAGCTCCACTGTTGTTGGGCAAATAAATTTAAACCACTTAACATGGCAGAGAAGGTCAGGCAAGCTTATTATAGTGATCATAGCGTTACAGCTATTGCGATTGACCGCTGCTCTTTGGAATCACCAATAATCAGAGGCCGCAAGCTGTGTTTGCAGAGAAAGGTCATCATTCATTTTTTTCGAAGCATTAATATCTTTTGTTTGTTTGGCTCAACATGAAACAGGAATCGATAGAGGTAATTCACAGAGCAATTAGCCCCTCATCTGTCAAACGGTGTCTGGGTGTATTTAACAAAAAGACCCTTGGAAAGGTTTAAAAAGGAGGAAAGTGCCTGTACAATCAACAATTTATATTTTCTACATGACACATTGTGTATGTATCTGTGAAGAGAAGGGACCTTGGGACTAAAAAAATATACATAAAACATGCTGTAAATCTGTACTCAGGCTTGAAAACTCACAGTGAGACAAACTGTTAACTGACTTGGAAAAGTTTTCCATGCTGTTCTTAGCAAAGATAAAAATTTTCTACCTGAGGCTCAGGGAAAAGGTTAGGCAGCTGTTCAAAAACTTGTCAGATTAATTACATGAAAGGGAATGGGGCAGCATAAAACATAAGAGAGCAAAGATAGAGGCAAAAGGTCCCTTGCAGCCCTGCACCTACAGTTTAGAGTACTGTGGGTCCTTTTCTCCCCCCAGAGGTTTTTCTTTATGGGGACACTTAGGAGAGTTAAGGAAAACTGAGAAAAAGTGCAGAAATCAGAACATAAGTTATTGCTCTGTTACACTTATGAAATCTTTATATAAGCACTGGTGAACTCTCACATTTGAGAGACTAAACTGGGAGGATAAAGCTACAGTAGATCAAGGGCACTTTATTTCTGAATAAGAGTGTCTACCAGGGGATTTAATATACATTAAGAGTTGGCTGTATAGTGCCTGTGTTTGGAGGTAGAAGACTGGCAAAGAGAGTACGGACTGTTAAAAAAGGGTGTATTTTAGACGTATCATAAAAGGTTTGGAGGTCGTCCCAGAAGCTCAGATGCTTATTACAGATAAAATTTGGCTATCTCAGCCACTTAAGAATAAGACTCTGGGCTTTATTAGATGGGTAATTGTAGGTTAAGCTTTCCTCATTTTTTGTCTCAATGCTGAAAGTCTGTATCATGTTAGAAAGCTTAGAGTTGGTGAAAATTAAGACCTCTTCCAAAGTCCAGGACTTTGAGTTCCAGTTAAAGCAAATTTTAAAAGACCTACCAGAAAGCTTTCTGTACTTTTCTCAATGATTTTTATACCTTATTCTGTGGCATGAATTTTATTTAGTCAGTTAGGTAGTTAGGTATCTTCGGGACTCAGAATGTGCTGTGGAGCCCACCCATTAATAACACTGAGAATTTTGCTTAATTGGAGCCTGGAGAAGTTTGAATCTTTGGTGCTATACACCTAGGCAGATGCTCGTTATAGTCACTCAATTCATTTAAATAGGTTTCTAGCAGTAGACTCCACATCAGTGTCTTCAGATGTGGACAGAACGTGTGTTAAGCCCTGCTTGCTATGGCATGTTCTCAGCATGTTCTTTAGAGCCTCAACCCTATGTCATTGTCAAAGGCACTAAAGGCACCTGATGAAAAAGCAAGAGAAAATGGTTCTTGAGCACTGTTGGTACTATGAAGTTGTTTCTAGATTCCAGTTGTCTTCCCAGATCTCAGGCTGACTCTTTTTCCATCAAGCTTTCCATGATTTTGTTTTGGGCCTTTTTTTAAACTGAGACACTTGCTGAAATTATTTGAAACTTTTTACTTCATGGGTGGTCATTTTAATTTGCAGTAAAATTTGATGTAGTGGTGGTCTTGGCAGTGTTAGGTTTACGGTTGGACTCGATGATCTTAAAGGTCTTTTCCAACCTATACGATTCTGTGATTCTGTGACTCTGTGAAAATGGGGAGATTTTCTTTGTGACCTCAAAAAGCCCATCAGTGATTAGCGAAACTTTTATCATATATTGTGAAATTAACATTAACATTTTAAATGTTTATGTTCTAGAAAAAATGTGCTATTTCAATCTGAAGAAAATTTCGAGTGAAATATAGCAGTCAGCTTTTTGTTTGCAAGATCTTAGTTTCTTAATCTTCAAAATGCAATATATATAGTGAATGAAATAAAATAATAAATGAATTTAGTTTTTCTATCTCAATCAGTTTCCTAATAGGCTGATCTCCATGTCACATCTCTAGTACTGTAGCATTAGTTCACAACTGCTTTGGTAGTTTCTCTGTTTCTTTGTTTTCTTTTCCTTTTAGATATTGCTATAAACTCCCAATGTCAATTCTGGGCTTCTGCTGAGAACAGATATAGGAAAAACTTTTCCTTACTACATATACACTTTTAAATCAAAGGCATCTAAACCACTGTAAGTTAAACAATCAATGAATTTTTTACTGATATTTCACTAATTCTTAACATTTTTTATTTACAGTGCTGTGCAGATAGTTTGAGAAACCTCATAAAAAAAAGCTTTCAGATTCTAGTCCGAGGGCAATCAGTGGTCTGAGAGATTACGGCAGGTCTTCAAAGTCCTATTATCTTTGTGGTCAAAATTCTACATCTTTTTGGTGTTTTTTTCAATTAAAAGTTTGATTAACTATGCTTGGTGGTTCATGATGAATTTGGAGTGCTGACAATGCTCTGTTTGCCCCCAAAGTGTGAGAACCAATGCTCTAGAAGAGGATTATATTCCTTTCTCTTTTGATAATGGTGAGTTAAATTCTTGCAGGCTCTTCTGTGAATTTTCTCTGATTTTCTGAATCTATTCTTAGATTTAGCTAGATGGATAGGCTGCTGGGGACTGTGCTACTCTGTTATTGTCACTGAGGTAGGATAGTCCATCAGCAAAACACCTCTTAAATATCAGTCCTGGCTACCCTCCAGAGAAAACCAAGACATGCTATTGAACAACACTTAGGACCAAATCTTTCTTCCTCCTCTGCCACCACTGAGCAAATTCGTTAAAGGTCTTAGCCTGTATTTAAAATAACATGAGCTTAAAGAACGTGCTAGTGTTTCATCTTAGAAGACATTAAGTGTTAGAGGAAAGGCCAAAAAAAAATGTTGGCAGACTTCTCATCCAAGAAGTTCAAAGATGGTGTTGATACCTAAATGTCCAATCTATCCTTACACATCTGTTTGCCAGGCAACTTGTCTAAGGAGTTGGGCAGGGTTTTCAAAGGAGCAAATGGCAGCGAGATGCCTGACTACCATTTGTGCCTTTGAAAAATATACCTTCTTGTCTACAATGACATTTCCCCGAAAATTTACCATCAGCGGTAAGAATAAATGGTTTTGACAGTCACTCAACAACTGCAAGCAATTAGAACCATCTAGATCTGCACTGACTCTACATGCCACGGCATTTAAAATACCGGCAGTCAGTTTGTTAGCACTCCCACTGGTGAGCACGATCTCTGTCTGTATCTGTGAAACATTTCCAGGTAAGTCAGTCAGTTATGAATAATTGCCGTTCCAAACAAAGTTAAAAAAAAGAGGTGGAAACCTTTGTGCCTTGCACAATAAAGGGAAAACATTGTATAGAAAGCCAGCAAAAGCCAAAGAACCTGAAGAGAAAAAGACAGAGCTTATTTAGTGGATTTACAGTAGTATTTTTACAGATTACAGCAAGTCAAAACTGGAAACGAATGAGTTTAAGGCATTTGTCATTCCAAAAAGAAACAAAGCACTAATTGCTATTTGGCATTGTGTTTTTGTTTATATTTATGACTGCCTTTCTTAAAAGCCTGACTTCCTATTCATGTGCAGGTTTCCTTAAACAGTTTTAAACTAAACAATTAAACTTTCATTCATGGATATAATCTAATAGGAAGGAATTCTCCTGTCACGTTGTGTTATGCTCTTGATGAAGAAAATATTTCAAGTTAGCTTTACAAATCCTTTAGGAAAATAAAATCCTGTAGGACAGCAACTCTCAAGAATAACCCCCACTATGTCCCTACGTGGTAGAAGGTAGAGGTTCCTTTTTGTGGCAACTTTGGCAGCTGCATTTTCTTAGCTGAGAGCAACGTTTCTTGGAAATTAGAGAAGGGATATTTATCTCTGTTTTGCAGAGGCCCAGGGTACACCTGTTATTTATCTCAAGGACCTATCCAAGGGTAACTTCAAGACTTGCCTGGTTTTCCAGACTCTTGGCAAATCTTCAAGTTTAGCCTCAGGAAGAGTCAAGGGTGTCCTCCAGAGGGTACGTACCCTGTCATACTGAACAAGCACAGCAGCTGGAAGTCAGTTTTCAGCCATGTGCTGGACCATGGAGCATCTTGCACTTACAAGTGCTTTCTGCAATGACTCATAAAATATCCAAAGCTTAAGAAATGTGCATGCTTTGTCTTTGAGGACAGTAAATTTTGAAGGAAAGAGCAGACAAAGTGTAGAGATAGTAACGGAGTTTGGCCCAGATGACACAGAAAACCTGTAGCAGAGGCAGAAAGCGAACCAAATTCCAAGGCAGGGACAATTGCCACACTCCTCTTCAAAGTCCTGTAAATAAAGTCTGTGCTGAAGCTGAAATATTTCCACAAATCATTTTGGCTTTGAAATAGCATATTTTACTGAAAAGTTTCCAGTTAGCTGTGATGTTAACATCACGCCAAGTCCTGAAATCCTTTATTCAGGTAAAAACAACAACAAAATGTAGAATAGCTTCTACGGTGAACTCAAGAGGTATCAGATGGAGAGATGCACCTGGAACAAACCTCAGGCCTGGATCGGGACAAGGCCACGCTTGCTTTCTACTGGAGCCATATCACACGCTTCTGTCCTGCCATTAGTGTGGAAATGCTTACGCAGACTGCTTTCAGAGCCTCCATAGTGCTTTACGGAGGTTAGGCCTGTTATTTATCCAGATCCAGTTTGGATCTGGATATTGCTGAATTTTTGAGGGCTCTCATATAATGAGCTTTGGGCCACAGTCAAATCTGTGCAATAGAGAAGGCATTTTCAGAAAGAGTCCTGTAAACATATTTGGACTGGATTTTCAAAAGCACCCAAGTGAACTACACTTTTTCAGAGACTTGTGAGTGCCATTAAAAATCCCATTCTTTGAGATCTGGATTTCAGAAAACATTCATGATGACATGAAGGATAAAGTGCTTGTAATAATAATTGCAGCATCAAGGCCTGTCCAGTCGTCTTTTCCTTTGACTGAATTGCCAGCACGTTCCTTCAAACCAGGGTAGGACCCAGTGTGCCTGGGTTTCAGTTTTACTATCTCCAGCTGAATGCAAGGATAGCATCTTTTGTTTTGGTTTGGGTTTTGTTTTTGCTTTTTTTGAAGTAAAGACCTGCTAGAAGAAAACTATTAATTCACCTACAGTTAGCAGATTTGTGTTTGAGAATCTGTCACTCTGCTGTCACACTTCTCGTCTATATTATTAAGTACTCGTGTCTCACAGATAGTCCCTGTATATGTTGTTTCAGTTAATAAGCCTTCTCAGGTAACCTCATAGGGTTCTAGTGCTCAAATTTTACTGAAGAATGGCTTGAATGTCACATTTATGAGCAGAACTGGATTTTCAGTTCTTATCTTCCAAAATTTTCATGAAATGTTTTTTTGGCACCATCTCAATCTCTATCAGACTATTGGTTTTATGTGGACTTGTTTATGACTGCTGGAACCTTCACAGAGACATCTTCTGACACTCTTCCATGTACACATGGTATCAATACCTTCCTCAAGCCCACTCCCTCTCCTGCAGAAATATCTTTGCAGAATATCTATGAATGAATAGAAATATCTATGCAGAATGAACAGAAATATCTATGCAGAGTACTTTGATATTTGATCCATGTGCTCCCAGTAGGAATCTTGTGACTAATTGTTCTTTTACATCATTGCCAAACACCTCAAAGTGAAAACATACTTTGAGTGGGGAAGGAAACCTAGTTATAAGTTAAACGAAAGCAAAATTAGGGACCTGCTAATAAAATTAGATTTTCTTGACAGTTTTAGTCAATGCAAAAATAATTGTGGGAATATAAAAGGTTTTTTATGGTCAATTATTCTTGTCTTAGTTAGTACCTATAATCATAACCGCCTCCGAATAGGTAATAATCCTCAGCAGGGAGAAGAGACACTTCCCTGCAGGACCATAAGGAAGGTAAAACGTTATCACATGCATGCATAAAATATATTAATATTGAGATGGTGCCAGTGCTAAGGTCAGATGGTTAGACATCTTTTCTTCCTCAGAAAATATACTATTCCATCTTATTGGACTGCTGACATCCAATTGATCTGCATTATTGCTCTTTGGCAAGTGTATGTGCACATAAATGTTTCAGATAATAGGTATTACAGTATTAGGTAAAAGCTTCCTTGAAGTCTCAAGCAATATCAAAGAAGTATAAATTGTAGAATAGGAAAGATGAAGATGACACTGGAAAGCTTTGAATGAGATGTCATTTTGCATTTAGAAAGACAACTGAAAAAGTTAAGACAAAAAGAGGGGAAAAATGCTATCCCCTCATTTTTTCAGCAAATGCCCTTAAAGGCTTACAAATGACCTCTTAGCAGAAATTACTTTCTCTTGGGTTTCAGACACTGTTTATTATCTGGGAAAGAGATGAGGAGGAAAAAGCAACAGAGAAGTCTGACAAATTATGCTTATTTGAAGGTAAAATGCTTCCCATCAGCAGTGCAGTGAGAATGTACTGTACGTGTCAGCCGGATGTTGACATGTTCGTGTTCTTCATAAGGTCCTTCACCAAGTGAGGAGTATGAAGAACTTTTCTGGGGAAAATCCTCCTGGAATCTGAATTGAGTGACATCACTATCCCACGCATTGTGCCTGGGAAATCCAGATTACTCCTGGTAATGAAAGGGGAAAGGGAAGCGTGTTCTGTAAATAGGGAGCTTGAACCCAGATTCTCTGGCTGCCACCCAGATGTCTCTCAGTACAAATGGGCTCATCTGATCTCTCCAGTCAATTTTATTCTGGAAAGTAGCCAGTGGGCCTAGTTCATGACCCAGTGATGTCATTATAATTCATTTTCGCTCACCACCAAGCCTTCTGAACTTTCCATTTTACAATGGGTCTTTTTAATAAAGAAGGCAGTCATGAATAGAATTCATAAGCACTCCTAATGATTTATAATCTTTTTTTTTTTTATCTTTAAAATGGACAATCCTGCCTTCTCTGTCAAAACTGCTTAGGGAGGTTTATTTCTTCTGTCATAAAACACGGTATAGACTTTATAGGTAAAACGAATGCTATTGCCACCTATTTAAAAAGGGGAGCTCTTGTGAATATAAAAAGTCCTCTTCTGGTTCAGCAGAATAAAGTTACTGCAATAAAGCGGTAGTTACTGTATCGATGAGTCTCTAATTATGGCAAATGTGTGGAGGCTTTCATTGGAATGACTGGAGCACTTCCCCATCACCATCGGTGAGGTATTGCAGCTTGCACGGCACGGTACCAGCGTGCTGGCCGAGACCCGAACAGCTGCGGCATGTATAACCTGCAGCCTGTACCTGCACAAACAAGACACTGCTGAACTTGGCTCCAGCGCCCTCCTGAAGCCTTGCCTCATTGAACTTGTTTAACCCCTCCCAGCTAAAATAAACTTTCCCGAGATTACTTCACTTATCCTCGGCATGGATCTTTTCACCCCTGGGTTGTAGGAGCTGAGTGGATGATCAATGCATTTGCAGCCTGCACTGTAATTTAACTTGCTGTGTCTGACAGGAGATGTGGAATTGCTAAAGAGAGGCTTTACTTGTAATCTTCTTATCATCTTATCCTGGAGTGTTTGTGAAGGGGGAGGCCTTTGCAGCAGAGACTCGGAGTTGAGGGTTAATGCTGAGAAAGAGAAATTGCCCTATAGTGCGTCTGTCTCGGTGACCTGATAAAACATGCTCTGGACAGCTCATGAACTCTAGCCTCTAACGACACACCGCACTCAGGCTTTCCTGCACTAACATCACTTACCTTCCTTTCATAAGCTCATTAAGAAAAGTCACTGGCTGTAAATATGACGGTGAAAAAAAAAAAAGCAAATCTTTTCTGCCTTCCTCTCTTTCTTGCTCTCTTTCATTTCTGATGCTATTTCAGATCTTCTCGGCTGAACAATAATTAGCACAACTCTTATGTGATTAATGGAAATGAGATGAATGGCTCAGCGGTACTAAGAACTGGAAGGAGGCAAGGATCAGTGGCACAAGGGGAAAAGGTGCAGGAAGTCAGGAACTAAGAGGTCTTGGAAAGAGGACCTGAGTTAGGAAATGGAAGGAATGGAAATAGGGACTAAAGAGAATACAAGGTGTGAAAAGAGGAGCAGGAATTGAGAGGAACTTGGAGGTGATGAAGGAGAAGAAATACCCATTGGAAACTGAAAAATGGGAGGAAATTCAGGCATCTGGGTAAGAGCTAAGAATTGCTGGCTTCTAACTGGAGCTGTGCAATGGATTTGTTGCACAGCCTTAGCTAAATGGCTTCTTTGAGGAGTAAGGAAAAGGAAGGGAATGATCCTGCCAAGCTCCCATTACCATCTGTGGAAATCTTTCTGTTTCCTTACTAAGAGCCGGATCAAGCTCTAGGAGAAGGGGCATAAGAGGGGCCAATAGGAGAAACTGCAGAGACAGCTAGTTAAAGTAGAAAGGGAAGCAGAAGTGGGATTTTAGGATTAATCAAGAAGCTAATGGGGAGCGGTGACAAGCCATGAAAACCAGTTTTTGTAACATAACATCCTGCAGACATAAGTGAAATGTCTTAAAGCTTTCACATGCAGTCATACTGTAAAGTTGATAATCCTACAGAAGCGCATGGAATTAATTAAAACTCCTTTAAAGGGCTATTAAGGGGAATTCCAACTTCTTTACTGTCTGAGTGCTGTTTCACACAGTTGTTATTGATTAGACTTGAGTTGTAAAGTGGTTTGTAAGAATTAGGGAAGGGCAAATGGTTTAGAAATAGACACGGTGGGTGTTCAGACTGGAGCAGACCAAACTCAAATAGTTATGGCTACTGTATTATTAAATACTCCTCTCATTTGAGAAAGAAAAAGGGAAAAAACCTCCCTTGAGTGAACCTCAGAGAAGTTTTCCAATAAGTCTTTTCCCACATCTGAGAAATTTTTGGTAGGAGGAGGTAGTCAGATCTCAAGTCTGGAGAGCTTTGCTGGCTGTGAGCTACATGCAATGTATGTGGCCCATCAAACCATAGGTGCCTGTGATAGGAAATGTACTCCTAGGTGAGTCTGCTTCTGATCCTAGTCTTAGTCTAGTTTTATTAGTACCAGATTTGATGTAGACTTCGCTCACAGTCCTCAATGTGATGAGTTCTTCAAGAAGGTGTTGTCAGCTCTAAGTGGAGGGGGGGGGATCGAAGTCCAAGATAAATGTCTAGCTGCTTCTACTTGTATGTTGATATAAAATAAAATACAAAAATAAAATAAAATAAAATAAAATAAAATAAAATAAAATACTAGTAAGCATGATACTTTTGATGTAAACTGCTCCCAACCTGCCTTGTACAGACCTAGCCATTCTCTTCCCCATGCTTTTGGCTTCAAGCTGAGCTGCTGAAATGCCTTCTGTAAGTCCAAAGAAACTAATTATGAGTAACAAGTGTCATCAGTTAAATCAGCTCTCCTTTGCTAACATAAATAAAGTAAACTTTTGTACTAGATACTTGTTTTCCCTCTTTTCTACACCAGGAACATGTGATTGTGCAAGGGGTGCTTTGGATCAAGTCCAACTCACAGCCACTAAAGACAACTTTCATGCATAATAATAACATCCATGGATTAATCAGGTCTTTTAGCTGATTTAGTAGTTTGCTCCTCTACTCCCTTATTAGAAAACCGTTCCAAGAACTTTCTTCCACTTTCCACCCTAAGGGTCCACAAGGTCAGCCTAACAGGCTTTTGTTATTGGGTCAACATTACCTCTTTGGTTATAGAACTCTTTGCGCTCGTATCGGTTTCTTCCTGGTACGTTTATAGAGTGAATATACCCCTTCTCAGGCAGCATTGTGCAAGACGAAACAAGCCATACCCACTTTGTTCCCTTGGAAAACTGTCTTTCCAGCAGGATTTGAAATAAAGAGAGAGATGTCCCTACACAACATCTTAAGTCCCTTACAGTGAGTGTAAATGTGCAGTCTTGGGGAAGCAGCCAGTCTGCTTTCCAGTCTCTGAAAATATAGAACAGATGCACAGGTGGTCTTATGGGGAGAGATTTTGTGTCCAAGCTTGGGTGGAGGCCAGCACTGAACTTTGTCTTTACCTCTGGTACAGAGAGTTATACACAAATATAAAACCTAAGGCAGAGGAATGGAAGAGTTGACCTGCTTATGACTTCGAGGAAGAAGTACATTGGGAGTAGTGGGAAATACTGCGATCTGTCAGTCTGATTACCAGCCCACACTTCTCTATGCATTTCAGCCATCACTATCAGCTGCAATCCATCTTGTATCATGACCCTAACCTTGTTATCTTTCAAGATAGTGAGTCTTGGGGTACTTGGAGAACTTTTCTCTTTCTGGCTTCCCATGACAAGAGCTGTTCTTTTCTTCCCCCTCATCCATCATATTTCACAGAAGATCCTTAAATACATCTAGAGTTTGCAAAGCTACCAGTTTTTTGCTTTACAAGTATTTATGTTGCAAACAAAAAAACCTGATGCTAAAATCTCACCATTCCTGTTGGCAAAAACTGAAATAATTGCTCAGTAGAAGAAACTGTGAATTTTCACAGTTTTATTCTGGGACTGAATTTTGGCCATTTTTGCAGTGTATGTGTTTTTTATGCGTGCGCCTGCATTCAAAAGGCCTGGAGGAAACACACCTCTTATTTAGCAGAAAGTCATGAAAAAGGTTTTGGACAAACTGACCAAAACCACTTTAGTTTTCATAAATCTGATTATTTTGACCTTTGCTACCAGGTGATGAAAAGCACAAAACTTGGAGACTTGGTTTTATGGACTCTGGGTATTGGAGTCGTCAGTGTCTGATCACTGTCTTTGACATCACCACCAGCAGAGCTCTCTATTTGTCAAGATCATAGTTACCTACTTCCTCGTAACAGTTATCTATTACTAACTGGACTGCTCTTGGCGAAATGTTTTGATAGCCTTGACAGAAAGGCACTGAGTGAACAGAACTATTGGAAGTTAATTTTCTGCCAGGCTGTCTGGCTACTTTATAACGATCTAATGCCATTCAATTGAGAGGATTTTAACCCTGGACTTCAATAGGCCAGTATAGTGGACCCCGAGTTGTCCCAGATGACCAAGCAGTTGCCTCTTCCTCACTTCCTCATGACAAATACTTTAACCTTCTGGGGGTTTTTTACACCTTTTTTTAAAAAAAAAAACTTTACTGCTGAGACTATGAAAGGGACTTATTTTAAAAACAAGCTAGTTTAAAAAAGTCACATTTTTTTTTCACAGCAATTTTGGTTACTCCTCATTTAAGAGGAAAATAGAAACTCCCCCCCTCCAGGAGAGCAGTCTGGTAGCATTGTCAGAGCACAGTAGCATTCCAAAGACAAAATCACCCAAAGAAGGAACCACAAAATTAATCTAATCTGGTGCATTAGGGAGCACTTGCTTGACATTTGCTGCTCCTGTCAGGCCTAATAGAGAGATTTTTACCTGTATTTGCCTATTCAACATATCAGCCCCTCAGCCAATTTTGGAAATTATTTCTGATTTATGGCTCTCATTCTGGCGAGTGTCGCCTCAACCTGTCAATTATCCCTCAAAGCAAATGCTAAGTGAATGCTAGCTGGGTAAAATTAATAAAGGAAACCTTTACTTTAAAAAAAAACGAAGACACAGGCTTATGAAAGGGATAATTCAGCCAAGCTTTAACTCAATTGCTGCTCCCTATATTTTCCGGTGACATAGAGAAGATGCTAGAAAAAAAAAATAATACAAAGGACAAAGTGTATGGTGGGGGCAACATAGGTTTTTTTCACTCCTCCTCTGTAGAACTGCTCAAGTTGCTTTCTGTCCCCTCATCCTGAGGTCTCATTGGCTCTGTAAAATACCTTTAAGTCACCTGGAAATGCATAAACTCTCTTATTTTCTGTCAGCCCCATCCAAAAGACACTCAATGCAGAGTAAAGAGCTGTGATCAGTTTTCATGTTGTGCTTTGTGTTGCACTTCCACCCCACAGAAATATGTGTAGACAAGCCATAGAGGGAAGCACTGTCAGATTCTCCTTCTCTCTCCTTGTGTCTGTTTGCGTCGGGAAGATAAAAATAATGATTTGTAGGGTTCCATGGGGATCAGCTGGTACATAAAACATCAGGAGATGCTGTGGTGAATTTCTGAGTCTTCATCATTAGCGCCTTGTTGCACCAGGTGTCACGTGGGTGGGAAAGCTTTCATAAAAGTCTACCATACTACACATGGGCGATAGTTGGATCCCTCAGTACCTGGACTTTTCCTGCCTGTATAGTGCTTAGGTTTTGTATCTAAATGATTTTAGAGACCTTGTGCTACTGGGGAAATTGTTCATCATCATTTGGGAAATACCAAAAAGTTTTAGCCACAGTCATTCAAATAATGACTATGCCATTTAATTGATCATTTTCCTCCTGAATTTGTGTTTGCAGGACTGTTTTGAGAAAGGTGTAAGCCTTACAGAAAGCCTGCCTGATCTCACGGGAAGTAGTGAACCAGGTCCAAGGGGGATGCAAGGCCTTCTCTTGCTTGCAAAAATTTAATTCATCTAATCAATGAGTGGTAAAAGTGGCATGTGATGAAAGCCTGGCGACTGGATACTAGGTGTCCAGTCCTGACTTTGAATTGGATTAAATTATCACCTACTGTGGCGCTTAGAAATCTTTTGATTTGAATTCTCTTTAAGATACTTCCAGATAATTTTGCCCAACATTATATAATACCATAGTTAAAAATATTACCAGGTATGCACACTGAAACAATGTATGGCTGATTCTTTCTGTGTGGATGGCATGGTCCTTTATATTATGGATCTGACTACAAGAAGAATCAAACAGCTAATATTTTTCCTAGAGCTATTCGAAACAGAAAATTCTTGTGAAATTGTGCCTGAAAAGGTTGATGTTCTACTACATATAATTTTATAAACTTCATTGCAAATGTAAAGTCAGTGAAATGACATTTTGTATCAAACAGAATAGTAGTGAGGTATTAACATTTAAGGACTTTTGTATTTCTGCATTTTACCCCCAAAATGGGTCTCTTGCATCAGAAAAGAAAAAAAATGAGAACATATAAATATATATATATGTATATACTTATACATTTCCTACATTTTTACTTCAAAGTTTCGTACAGCTCCTTTCTTAAGTGTAAAGTCTGCTTATTCACTGCTATGTGAAATAGATTACTGAAGGTATCAGTCTCTGGACCAGGCAGACTCCAATGATCTTCCTGATTTTTCAGGGCTGAGTCTGACTTCATGACCTTCAGACTTGGGTGTTAGATTTATACTATCAGGCTTTTTTGACCTTTGGGAAGCCTGGATCACAGATGTGAAATGACCCAGGTGGCCTGAGCTCCAGAGGTGTTGAATACCGGCAACACAAATTGAATTTTAATAGGAATCGGGACAGTTCAGCACTTTGCATTTTCAGATTGAAGATTTTCTTGATCTATGTGAAGCTGGATTGTATTTCTTTTTTATTTGACCTGTTCATCAGGTCAAATTACCTTTGCATAATTAAGGACATTTTAGTTCCTTCACTTTAGGATAAGAAATACCTCACTTTCAGATACCACTGGGTAAGAATACACATGAACCAGGAAAAAAAAAAAAAAAGAAAAAAGAAAAACCTGTTCTAGTTTCATTTCTCTCCAGGGAAAGCACTGACTATTCGACTGGTCCATCTGCCTGGGAGAAGCCTCCACGTGGCTCCCCCTGCATGACAGAATCCTTATGTTACTCCATTTTGATCAATAATTTCTCATTTGGGGGCTAGCAAGGCCCTGTGAAAAGTGTGGTTCAAATCAACTGGGTCCTGCCACAATACTAAACCAAGTGTCTCTGCATGTGAATGTTTATACTGTGTCCATCTGGGTTAGGAATTTCTTATTTGGGGCCTGGCTATGTCACAATTGCGTCATCTCCCTTAAAGGGAGGAGGGAAAAAAAAAAAAAGAAGTCTGGTTGGGTGTCAGAAACCTATATAATTAAAAGGCAAGAGTTCAGTGTTCAATGACACAATGGTGAAATGCCCTGTTTTTCTACAGCCTCGGGCTATTGAACCACAAATAAATCCCATTTTAATGAAAGAAATCTTATTTTGTCTAGAAAAATCTGAAAGTCCAGGAACATAATGAGTGTATAGAGAAACCTCACATCATCCTGGCTGTGCAGGGGTTTGCCTGCACACCCTCATATAATTATATACAGACCGCATATGTACCTTTATCACAGGCAGCTGGAGAGAAACGAGCAACAGTTCTACAGTCAAAGAGAGTCAAGAACCACAGGCTGTACATTTTTATGTGACTGTTACTCTGAACAACCTCCTTTAATTTTCCATTCTTTCATTTTAACAAAAGCTTGAACACTTCTCCATTGATTTGCCTATTCCACAGAGAGACAGACAGAGAGAGGGAGGGAGTAAGTGAGGGGTGGGGGTTGATTTCCAATATTATGTAAAACATTTGGTTTCATGAAGCAAGCTGGAAAAGGGGATGAAAAAAAAACCCTTTAGGAAAATAGTTTTCCATTGAAATCAGTGTATAAAGTAGGTCCCATTGGGAATATGTTTTCTCAAAGCTAAATTTTTAAACTCTTTCTACACTTCCCATGCCACTTGTCAGCAAAGAAATGAAAGGGAAAAAAATAACCCTTGGGGTTTCACAGCTTTGCACATTGAAGAAATGAGGGATCACTCAATGGTTATCAGAATTCAGCATTTCTTTTAGAGGAAGAATCTGGCATCCCTCAGACTGTTTCACACTTGTGGACATAATGACTGGAAAGATTAATTTATTGTGGCATTACTTCTGCAGTTTTGGGGGACTTTTGTGTTGCTTTGTTTTCTGCGTTGTTATTAAAAGCCAATAAAGGATATCCTCCTACATGCCATCTTGTGTGCGTGTATTTTGCACATATCAAAGTCATACAGTTAATTATCTGCAGCGTAACAGAAGCCACCCTACTCGCGCCAACGTGGAGGGCTCCGGCCACTAAGACAATTGTAACAATATGAAATCATTAACTCAGACTACTAAATTGGCACAGGCCAGCCACTCCAAAAGTACTGAATTTGGGTCTGAGCCACACTAAAATAAAGAAACAGCTCTAGGGAAGATTGGAAACAATGCAGGCAATGCTGCTAGCACATCACACGTCTCCTCAGAAGGAGAAGTTTACAGTTCTCATTGTTAAACTTGACAGGCCCCTTCTCTAAAGCCAAATGTTTAATACGATCTAATAGTCCCTAAGTAGAAGGCTCCTCCCTGGCATAAAAATACCCCAGTGTTATTACTATCACCTTTGCAAACATGTAGATTGCTGTGCAAGAACGGTTGTACAAAATCAGATAGTCATCTCTTGCGGAAGTATCTCTCCCTCCTAGCAAATAATTCCTGAAATGTCAAAGAGAGCAGGTGAGCACTCATAGCACATACAAGAACATTTTGGCTTATATGAATCTGTAAGGCACCCTTTTGAATCGGGGGGTTTGACTTTGGTCAGATCTTCTAGCTCTCAGGCCAACAACAACTTTTGCGTAATTTCCTCTCAAAGCTATAAATCAGGCAAGGCTCTCTCACAAGGCCCAGATTTGTGGACAGGCTTGCACAATGTATTTCATGAATTATTCTCCCAAATATGTGTGTACTTGGCTTGAAGTGCATAGCTGATAAATCAACGTGACCAGATATGATCTATCATTAACAGTTATGTTAAGAAATTTCTATGATTTTATTGAATATTGTGGTGAAACCAATGCTTCTTTCTCTATTTTCCTCTCAGGTTATTCCTTTTCCTTTTCTGATTTTTTTCTATCTCAGAGGTGTTTGTTTCTGTATATTTGTGTGTATGAATAGAAAAATCAAAAATCAAAAAAATAGAAAAATCAAATAAAATATTAAAACCAATGAAATTTACTTCTGGGATAGAATTGCATCATAATTTTTCCTGTATGAACAAAAGTGCAAGAACCCTAAACAACCACTGCTATTTACCAGCTATCATATTGGCACCTAGTTTCTGAGGTTTTTTGAGAACTTTTCCCATTTCTGGATAATTCTGAGAGATACTGCAAGAGATTTGACACATTGTCATATCATAGAGATAAATTTGCCAATAGTGAAAGAAAAAACACTTGTATTATTCACTAGTCGTAATTATTGCCCCAGAAGTGTGGCAGCCGTTCAGCTGAAACATGGGGAAAAAATTCCATCCCTTTACCTGTAACAGCCCCTCTCGAGTAGGCAGTCAGTAATTCAGTGTTTCATGTTGTTCTACTTTGCAGGACGTTTTAGAGGTGGTGGTGGAGGGGGAATCCAGTACATCTTGGGGCCACTGCATGTGCGCTTGATTTACCAGTAAGTGCTAGGTATCTGCTGAACTGCATCATGCTCTTCTAGCATCATGGTAGTGATTGGCAGTGCTTCGCTATCTGCCTTCGGAAATGCTACTTTATAAATGAATGGGTAGGTCAGCCTGGATACATATTTTATATGTCTACTCATATATATTCCTTGGGACTTTCTCCTGTGCAGCCAGGGCGAATCTCAGGGCAAAACACTGCCTTGAGATTCTTGCATGCAATTCCCAGGGAGGCTAGACAGAGTTGTGTCCCTGAAAAATTTTGGCTTATAACATGCATCACTGAATTCTGTAAAGCTCCACTTAGAGTGGAAGAACATGAGCAGACCATGCTTCAACTTGAAACAGTGTGAAAATAGCGATTCCTTTTACATGGGATGCCTGCCTTGACTGACACTCGCTGGTGAGGAAAATTACAGGCCATACCGTTTGGAGATTTTGCTCTCCAACACCAAAATTAGTTGAGAAACTTTTTCTCGCTTTTCCCTCCAAAATGTGTGCGAAAAAATTGGAGGTTTCCTGCTTGCTATAAGCTAGGAGGAATCAAGAGCAGGTATTTATTCACATGTTACTCAGCTGCCCATTTGCGAATAGGGGGGCCATGTTTTCATAGACCATGTTTCATAGGCAGCATGTGTTCAATAAAACGTTTGTACACTTGCCAGAAATCAGGCTGCCAGAGTGATTTTCATGGATTGTGTCAGCAAATGTTATTAGCAAATTGTGTAGTTAACCTGGTGTAAGACTTTTATTACTGCTGGGTATACTTACATATCAAAAAGCTTCTGATCCCCGCCCACTCTAAGCCTTCGGCAAAGAGAATCTGTAGTTTTTTTAAGAGACCGTGTTTACAGCTAACCAGTATTGTTCCTAATCCTGTAAAGTCTATGTGGGAGAGAACCCCATCAGTTTCAGTCTTAATTAGTTTTGGCAATTAGTTCTCCTGGAAAGGACCATGAACAAGGTCCAGGAGGCTTCTCAGTGCATTATTCCTCTTCAGAAATGAGCCTTTCCCTGGGTGTGTGAAACTTTGAAGGCATGAAAACAAAAAATAAGCAGCGTAAGTCACTACAGATATTGCCAGCCTGACTGAACAAGAAGTTGTGCTGCGGGAAGGCATGGTGAGAAAGCTGTTAGGGTACAAAGGAGTAATCTGTGGCTATTTTATCTATAGGGAATTAGAACAAAAAAGCCGTGCGCTACATCAAAGACTCCATGACCGGAGACTAAATCTTTTCTTATTTAGCATTATGTTAGTAATTACTGATTTAGAGGAAAAGAGAGGGAAAAGGTATAGCATTTTTACTCAGGATATGTCATTACTTCATCATTGGTACTTCAGATTCTGTTAAATTATCAGATTTTATAGAATTTGATTAATTAAAAAAAGGTTTGCTCTTCCACTGTATTGTAAATTATTTAAAACCCAAAGTAGCTTAACTTTCCCGGTTATCTATTAGACAGTCTTCTTGGCCAGGGAAGACAAGAGGACAGATGACTTTTCCTGAATTAGAAATGTAGGTACTGAACTCAGGACCTGAGTTTGTAGCGCATCCTTTGCAGAAGCTGCTTGGCTTTGCTCTGCCTTCTCTCCTTATCTGTTAGATGAAGCCGGTCATGAGGCTTCCCATCTTCCCTTCTTTAACTGTCATGGTCAAGTGCTGTGTGAAGAGGCATCTCCTTACACAATGGAAATCACAACATATTTCTGCATATGGCTGAAATTTCTCAGAAATACAAAAAATAAACACTGAAGTCTGCCCTGGGTTTGGAACAAGGGCAAACACATGATGTGGGGTCTGATAAAAGGAATTGAAATACTTATTTCCTTTTGCTTTAGTGATGAGCTCTGTATTCAACAGCATTAGATACTGAATGCTGCTGTGCACCTGGAAACGTTCTGTTCTGAAGCACTGGAGACACTTTATTCCAGTCGGTCCAGTATAAATATGTCGACAAATCCACCTGGGCTTTTTTGTGTTTGTTTTAACCAGCCTACAGAAATTCCTGGGGAAACAGAGCAACATGAATCTGTTCAGATATTTTGCCTCTTGAGCTTGATTGGTTTTATTTCTTGGTGTCCTGATGCCAAGGGCCTTTAGTATAGGTCACTGAGGTGAGAAAGAAGGATTTGTTACAATATCTGATCTATTAACCACATGATGGGGTATATAAACTGCTCTCCTTGTAAAAATTATGATGCTGGGAGGTTTGTATAATTTATTTTAGGTAATATTGGGAAGCTATGTTATTGGGATCTTGGCAAATTCCCTCGAAATCAAGCTGGACTGCAGTGGATCTCGATCTGTGCAGAAGGCACTGGCTCCAATGCATCAGGCACTTATGCACATGCTTAAGGTCAAATGTGTAAGTAAGCATGTTATAAGCTTCTTGATTTCAATAAGATTTCTTCATAATTTCTTACAGTTAAAAAAATTTCTTAAAGGTAGCAGATGTATTAGCACTTCATTGCACAACGGAATCATATTTAAGTCACTTACAAATCATGCCATGACACAGAAATCTCTCTTGTTTCAAGGGTTAAATTTCATTCAGTAATTTTAACCATGAAATAGGTCAGAAAGAAAGAATTACAGAGTCTGGCCACGGGAGACATGGTAACTTTCTGAATCTGGAATAAATACTTCCATTTGTGTTGTGTGCATCAAGGGGAGAGCCCCCGGCATGTGGTGCGGGTTGGACTAAGGGTTGTGTCAAGATCCTTATTTTGGGGGTTGTGTTTCAAAATAGATGGTAGGAAAACGTTTTCCACTCACAGGTCAAGCAACGACCAAGGAGCTGGAAGCAAGATACAAAGGAGAGATGGGAAGAGAATATTTGGAAATTATTCCAAGTTCTTCACTCCACGGTGTTGCCTCAGGGTGTCTCTCAGGTCTTCCTGATGGGAAAGCACTTGGATTTTCCATCAGGCTTGAATAGGAAATGGTTAATGCCATCATAACCAAGAATTGCAGTGTATGTGGAATAAAAGCGAGGCACTCTGCCGATCAGCCACCAAGAACATGTTCTGTGTTAGACATTTAATCATATTACGGCTCCCAAAGCCATCGGAGCCAATTTAATCAAATTGTATCATGGACGTGGTGTTATTGTTTTTAATGCCTATTAGGAAAATAAAAGTTAGCACTTATTAAATGAGGATCCTCTTGCATGTTGATTGCTTTGCTAATTTCTTGCTGATAAACCCTTGTTTTATCTTCAGAGAGAAGGGTGGATTTTTGTCAAGTTTCTCAGCAAAGGCTGGCGTGCTTCAGGGTCTCAGACATCAGCTGCACATAGGAAATGAAAAATAAAAATAGAACCTTGTTCTTCTCTTGCTTGTACCAATACCAAGTCGGAACAAGTACAATAAAGTCAATGGAGTTATTTCAGTGTAAAATGAATGGATGTCAGTGTGACTGAGAGAGGAAGAGGGATGTCCATCCATTTTTTCTGGCAATAACTATATTATCACTCTGTTGCAAGAAGGTGTGCAGAACATAGCAGAAAGACAGACAAACAAACAAAATGTGATAGAGTTGAATTTTGAAGGTGGCGCATTTATCTGCTAAAAATCACCCAGTGGCTTTCAGGGGAGAAAATGGGTTTTGACAGGATAGTGATACGGGGGGTGGCGGGTGGAGGGGGGGAGGTACATATATCTCTCAAGAAATTGGGTACTGATCTGATCTGAGAAAAAGAAGTGTTGCATTTTGTTTGAGGCATAGGTGACTGGAACCAATTCTTGTTATTCCTCCGCGTTGATGTGTGATGGATCTCTGAAGGGTTATTAAATATATGAGTTGAATTCATGAAGTTTATATGTTGGGCATCCCAAGGCACTCATAGCAATATGACCCTACTTTTTCAGCCATGTTTAATGACAAAGGAAAGAAAGATGATCCAAATATTAATTAATCATCACATCACAGGAGATCAAGATGAAGTACTTTCCTTCTCAGCATCAATTGCCTAAATGAATGAGGCAGATCCTGTGCTTCAGTTGGTAAATGAATGAGGCAGATCCTGTGCTTTTTTGGAAGCATCAGTTAGAAGGCCACTACTGAGAGAGGGAACCTGTTTTGATGAGCCATTGTTTTGTTCCATTAAAGCAGATCCTCTGTTGTTATATAAAGTGCTTTGGCAACAGCATGAACAAGATATACCACACATTCAGTGTTTGCCATTACAGGAGTAGCAATTGCAGTGGTACTTGAAGGAATGGTATTTTTCTTCCTTTCTTCCTGAATCTAATTTAAAGTTGAAAGAAGGTTTCTGGAATAGTAACAGAGCAACAGTAACCACTGGTTCTATTCAGCTTACACCCAAATAAAATGGTTCATTTCAGCTAAGTACAATATCATGCAATGCTGGTTAGTTTAAATGCTTTGTTTAGAGGGTTGTTTTTTGCTTAAAAAAATTATACAGATACTGCTGAATGAGCAGTTAGGAAACACATGTTTCCGAACTGCAGTTACAAGTATTGTAAAATATGATTGATACCATATGCTTTCATTCTTTTCTTTTCTGCTTTTTAAAATGCAAATTAAATTTTGGAAAAGGGTTTATACTATTTTTATATTTCAAAATTAATAATAATAATTAAAAAATGATCTGAGCCATGTGGTACCAGAGGTTATTGCTCTGCTCTGCCACTAAAGAGACCCAGCTTTGATTCTGGGTGGAACATTTGACTCCCTGGGGCTGGAGGCTGCTGTATCAGCCAGCTGGTGGCCAAGTATTTGAGCCAACTCCACCAATTAGTTGAGTCCTCCCATCCGGTGGCTGGACTCTTTCAGTGTATGTCTTGCACATTTTTTGCAGCTGAGATGTGAATCAGGACTCTTCTAGTTTATGTGTGGCAGTTCTGCCAGGCTTACCAAAGGACCTATGGAAAGCATAGTTTGCTTGGAAAACAGTCTGCAAACATGCCACGGAGGCACAAAATAGTTGTGTGGTCGGTCCCCTCGATATGGTCAAGTAAGGGAGATGTCACTTTGGGGCAACATGTGGAAGGAAGGGTCTCTGGCAGTCAAAAAAGTCAGTGGAGTTTTAGAGGGGCTATAAACCAAAGATCAGCAGACACATGGAAGCTTTTTTTCCAAGAAGACATTAGAATTAGTGAGAACATTAAATTCAGGGACAAATATGGTCAATATTTTTAATGCTTTGGTATTCAAACTGCTGAAGACGGTACGTCTTCAGAAACAGCTTCATTTAGTTGTAATGAACCCTTGCATGAACTCCATGAGATCCAAACCTCGTTTAAGAACTGTGCTGATGCTGAATTGAACACAAGGAAGATGTAGAGCTTACAGCATGGGTGTAAACAAAGGCTACAGCTGCATTTCAGTGTTACAGAAAATCCAGCATTAGGACCTCTAGTACCAAGTGAAAAGCTACAAAATATGAAATACTGCTCTTACATAAATTTTTCCTCACTGACTTAAGTTTGTTAAAAAAAGATGTCACAGCTTAACTCTGTCCTGCCAGGCTTTTTGCCAGAGCAGATATTGTCTGTTCATGCCACTCTTTCTTTAAGCCAGATCAGATATTGTCTGTCTAGACACATCCAGTGTAAATCTGGCATAAGCTCCATGTTGTGCAGCCTGGTTAGTTTGACAGAGATGGGGCTGTGTGTATTTGCCCAATCTGAATTAAGCTGTTACTGCTGAATGATCAGTTAGCTCAGAAACACGCTACTAATGACAGCAGGATGATGGTCAGCATTTGAAACGCACAGAAACTTGGCCTCCCCCTCCCTCTGTCAAAATCTAATATTAATAGGGGAAACTCTCTTAAAAGCCAATGGTATAAGCACAAATGCAAATCTTATCTTTGTCTTGTTATTTTAATATTTCATTTCCTTCTTTCCATATGAATTCAGCAACTCTATTATTGCCAACTGTCAGAGGCATGTGGGAAAGAGGAGGTGGTGGGAATAAAATAGTTGCATTCATTAGAACAGTGGGAACCGTGGAAATGGACCCTTTTCTACGGCTTCTCTGGAGTACCACTGTATCCCGCTGCGTTACCTTTGGTACATTGATTGCCAGTGAGGCAATCCCATGTTAAGGTGCTCAAAAAAGGGGGAAATACTGAGGACCATGAGTTTAAAATCTTAAGAGGGAACGTTTCAAAAGCTTTTCACATGTATTTTATTTCACCTGTAATTCCCTGTCATTGTTACCATTATTTTCTACTTCAAAGGAAATGCTGTGGAGTAAATAAACACAATCCTTTTGAAAAGTTTCTCTTGCTTAGATGCTTTTGTAGCTCAGCATTGAAGTAAGTTACCTCATGCTAAATGTTACTTATACACTGTTTCGCTCTAATATCTGGGTAGTTGGCTATGTCCTGCACTCATTGTGAGGCCGTTGCCTTTTCTCCATGTGTTCTTGAAGTGTCATCTTGTGCTGACAGTGCCTAATATTGCCAGAGCAATAAAACACAAACCAAATGTACGATGCTGGGAAAAATACCCAGAAGCATCCCGGAGATGCTGTCTTCCAGCAGCATGTTTCTGTTACTAAGGAGGGATGTGGACGGGGTCCACGCACCAGGCTGTGCAAGAGGAATGTTCTCATTCTTGTGGGCAGCAAAAGGAAGAGATGGGTCTCACTGGAAACCTCGCCTCATCCTCCCTCCACCCCATTCCTCCACCCCCTCATTTCTCTCCGCAAGCTCCTCGGCTTTGTTTATGTTTTAGGTGACAAGACACAAACCAGAAATGGGAACAGGAGTGAGCGAGGCTGAGTTTGCGGGGCTGTGCTGGAAGCAGTGGGCTGTGATTCCAGCACATGCATTTGGCATTTTGCAATATACCGCCTCTTCATCCTATTCTCTGTGTGGATTCCAAGGGGATGATTCATCCTGACAAGGGAGCCCATGGCTTCTTTAATGCCAAGCATTTACTCTGCAAAACGTGAGAGACAAGAGGAGAGGTCTATTTCTTTCTGAGTTTCCTGAAGAATTCCCTCCTCCTTCCCACCCCCTGCCCCATCCTGCATAGTTGAGACAGAGACTTTCCTATGAGAAACTTTGCATTTATGACATAATTTCATGGTTCTCAACCCAACTTCTTCTGCATTTTTCCCCCCTCCCTCTCTTCTCAGAATTCACAAGCTGTATGAGATTACCAGTACAATTAAAGCCACGGGAAGAGGAAAAAACTGGGTATAAGGCCTTGATAACCCTTTCAGGGTCATTTGCCAATAGGGAATGGGGGTCAGCCACAAATTCCAATTTTAGCGTCAGTGACAAGCAGTAATAATCAAAGGAACACAGGAAAGCAGATACGTGATCTGAAATAATCTATAACCAGAAGTGTTTATCTAGAAATGCTACTCTCTGGCAAGATGTCTATCTTCTCCTTTTTGCATATATTTCTCTTTTGGAGAATAGTCCTTATCTAACATCTAACTTCTTTTACAGTCCTAGTTTGGAAAGGTCTTACTGGTCACACGTACCTTTGCCTAGAAAGGAAGGCGGCTGATTACATATTTTTCTTAACTGGCGAGCGGCTTGCAGAGAACAATGCGAGATATAATTATAGAGTTGCTTTCAAAGATGAAGATAAATGAAGCTGTTGCAGCCATGGGGGTAAATGTTGAAAGGTTCATTGCCCACTGAGTGGAGAAAGAAACCATTTTGTGATCAAAAGGAAACCCAACACAAAGCTGCTAGGGATGGGCTTTATGCATATTTGCTCAAAGCCATGGCTGGGGTTTTGAAGGGCTGGGTGAAGAACACCTCTAGTTTTGATCAAACCCAACTTTGAACATGGAGAAGAGGATCTGAAATCATATTCTGAGAGACCTGGGAGCTAGAATGAATATGTGGTTCAGGCCTTCCTGTTGAGGGCTATCTTTTCTTTTCTTTTTATTTTAATGCAGTTTTATTTTTAGAGGCAATGAAGATTCTTCTAAGAAATCCTTCTTTGCATTCAAGAAATCAGGCCAGAAGTGCAAGTTGATTCAAGCTCCCTATAGGTAACAGGATTTTCTCTGCTGATGACACCCCAACACGTAATATTTCTGGATCTCTTTTCTGGCCAGAAGTAACACCAGACTGAGACAGCAGCTGGGAAAAAAGCCCCGAGGTTTGTCTCATAGGAAAACATGGGGACTGTTAACTTTTAGTGAAAGCTTCTGTGGATTTACCTTAAGTGGAGTTGGTCCTGAGCTTTGTGGCTTTACAGTATGTCAGCTCTGGGGTTATTTTAAAATCTGGGCTTTCCACTCTGGTCTACATATAGCCTAGACACTTGACAAGGAGCTGAAAATGTGAAAACAGAGATTCTAATGAACGGTAGGGCTTTCTTTTGATTAATTTGTGCTGGAAATATAGTGAAATTAATTGTATTTTCTTCCCCTGCCTGTATGGAATTTCCCCTTACTGTCTGTGGCCATCATGAGGAAGTGCACATTCATGCAATAATTTACAACCAACAACAAAACAAAAATAGGCATAGGAAAAAAAAATACCTTTTTTTTTTTTCCAGGAGATTTGGTCTTTTCCTCTAACCCATCCACTGTGCTTAATTTAGAACAGTTCTTAATTTAGGGCAAGCCAATTTGCTTACCTGTCCTCAGTCTCCCCATCATTAAAATAGTAATGATAAATACTGATATGTGAGGTGCATCAATATACTCAAAAAAGCTCCAGTGCCGTTCACTGGGCAGAATCCTGGAGATAAAAGCAGGAAGGAGATAAATTGCTTTTTGAAGTCTTGTTTACTTATGGTCAGGATGAGTGAGAAGAGATTGGGATATACACACCCAGCTCATCATTGACTTGAGAATACATGGCAGCACAGGGCAAAGGGACTGGGCTGTGGCTAAATAAATAATCAGAGAACTGTGAAGTCTTGGGCCCAAGCAGTCTGCTTGGGTAAGTCAACTGTGTCTGTCCATAGGCCATTGTATCACTTTTTGACTTTTACTATATTCTGTATTTCCAATGATGGGTAAGCTCACCCTTTCCCTACAGGTTAATGATGCTGTAAACAAGAAGAGCAGAGGAAGCCCAGCTAATGAAAAGTCAAAACGCTAGTCCAAGGGAATTGCTCTAGAGAAGGCTGAGACGACTCCGAGTTAAATCACAGGCCTGCCACAGCACCATGTGAAGAGGATTTGAATATGAAAGTTGTACAGCTGATGCATGTGTAGGAAGAGAGAAACCTCAGTCAGCTCAGGCCAAGCGCAGAATCAAGCCGTCTCCTGTCATGTGACTGGAGGCAAAATATTCAGGTACCTGAAGGAAAACTTATAGGTATTTGGGCAACAAATAATTAGAAAAAACCCCAAACAGTGGGTCAGTCAAAAGTCCTTGCCATAGGACATTTGGGCCATTCTGATGGTCTTGATGTCTGATTTGTGAAAACACCACAGGACTTTCCAAAGTTGCCAAGAACTTAGTGAAACCCAGATGGCAAGATGGGTTTTTTTTCTGTCTCTGTCAGCACTCTACATGGATGTGAAAAGTTATGTGACCCTTAGCTTTACTTCACATGGTCCCACCATAACTCATTTTTGTGTGGTTCTGACATACAATGGCACGCTATCCTCAAAGCCATAGTGTGGAGAAGCATGCCTGAGCTTGGAAGACTATCAAAGTATATACAGCTCTCCATGGTCTGAGGACAGGTCTGCAGTTCTCACAGATGGCAGTGTTTATAACTCTGCTTTGGCACCTGGAAAAGCAGCACAGCAGGTACCATCAGGGTTTGTTCATGAACTGGTTGCTCTACCATGTATTTTAAACAGCAACCCTATTTTTATTATTTCTAAGGTCTATTAATAGCAACATGCTTTATGAAACTATTTCCATCATAATATAGCATTTGTGTTTTCTCTTTCATGGAAAGCAATATATTTGTGGTTTTTCACAGTGTTTTGGCCAGGGTCTCAGCTGGTAACAATTGGCATCATTTCATGGACTTCAGCAGAGCTTTGATGACTTACAGAGAATCTGGCCTCTTGTATGTGGATCTAACACTAGTGATAAATGCCTAGTCCCATTTCTTGGAATTTAACAAGTTTATTTATCCCCAGAACAAGAAAGACAACAGTAAGCAGATGAGCAAATTTCTTCGCCATCAATATTTCTCAGGATACTTCTGTATTGCTGGACACAGATATGTGGCACAACGATTGAAGTTAGCTGGGTGGGAGCCATTCTGGTCAGAGAAGCAAACACAGATCTTAAGTGAACAACTGAAAAGCCCAGGCCATTAGCTCAAGCACAGCACCACACATGTGCCATTTTGAAAAGTCATGACAGATTCGTGCTGAGGTCACTGTGCCATTCATTATAATTAAAGAATTCCTATTTATGCTTCTTACTTTGATGCTGGCTTTCAGGCATTAACACTGTGGGTGACAGAAGTTCACTGCAGTCTCAATGCCTTCAGCTGCTGAATCTCCATTGAAAGAGAACGTGAAGAGCTGTTTGGATGGGACCGAGTGTCATTCAGTATTGCTGAGGACAGTCTGACACTGCTTTTGTAGGACATGTTAAAACAGCGCAGAAAGACAACGCTCAGGATCAAGTCCGGTTAGGTAAGTCCATATAAACTTTCATTATATTTTATGGGCTCTGGAAAGTGTCCAGCCAGCTTGGACTATAAGCAAAGGACTTCATGTTTGTCTGTGTACCCTCAGTTATAAATGATGAATGAAGGAAATTCAGTCACCACTTTCCCTCAAATTCTTGCCTTTCCAGCAAAAAAATCTGTGTCTGCTACACTGTGAAAGATAGCCTGTAGGCTGAAACAGTCTCCAAACATCAAAGTCCTGTTTCAAGAGCTGCTGAGCACCTATCTCTGATATCTGTAGCTGTTCAGCAACTCTGAAAATCTGTTCTTGAGATGCTTGGGTTGGTCTTTATCCAAGAGATGAGAACTGCTTTGTATCTCAGTCTTTGGTCCATTCTGTCCATGCTTCATCTGCAACCTACTGAAGGAAGGTATGAATTGAAAGGCTATTTCCTACTGAGTCAGCAGGAAATATCACCACAATAGGAAAATCACAGAATCACAGAATGGTTGAGGTGATTCTGTGATTTTCCTATTGTGGTGATGCTCACCCGTACGTAGTCCAAATTTGAACATGCAGACCAGGCCCTCACAAACCTCATATGCTTTTTCTTTGGGATGTGCTGTCCAGCCCAATCTGCAACTGCTGTTCCTTTCAGCTGCCATGCAGTAAGTCCCTGCCCAGCCACTGCCTGGCTTTATTTGAGGAGTTAATGTCTGTGTTGAGGGATCTTCTTAGAAATCACCAGGATGCTAAAGATAGGCAATAGCATGTAAATCAAACCTAAAGCAGATGTGCTGCTTCTCGCTAGCGAGGACATGATCCACTGAGAAGATAGATCACCTAGCCCTGTATTTCTCTCCTTCTCTGAATTGTGAGCCTACAGCAGCCATTTGTCCACCAGAAGGATGAAGATGGCAGGCTGCAGACTGCCAGTGCTTAAAGACAGCGGTTTCACTATTTGACATGTTTGGCCATGGTAAGATTTATACGTCCCATCAATGGGAATCTGAACCAAGTGCAGCTGCATCTTTCTTGCTGGTTTTCTTTCTCAGGAAGAGTCTGAACATGAGGGTCGGGGGGAGCGAGGAGAGCAAATGGACACAAGCTTCAAGTGAAAATAGCTGATTAGGACCATACAGGTAACGTTCCTCAGAGACAACATGTGACCAATGCAACTGAAAAACTGCTGCTGTGTTGCAGAAGGCCTATTTTCACATATGCAGCTGAGGAGCAGAGAAAGATGTAAAGTCTCCGGGGAATATGTTAAAACACATTAGTAATTCAGGTTACCTTCCAACTTCAGGGCAGCTGCAGCCCTGACCTGACTCTTGTGCCAGGACTATGACTGAATTGCTGTGCACAGAAATGCATGCACCAGTAAATGGTATTTATGTAGGTGAGATGATCCCCCCAAGTCCATGTTTGTTCCCTCTTTTAAGTAGCAGCTTCATCAGGTCATTATGGAAAGACAGAGGTGAGAAACAGAGGCCTCATCAGCTTCAGTTTGATGATCTGTGTGCACTTGAATTTGCTTCCTTTATGCAGAGACAAACTAAAGCAACACAGGATACACAGTACACGGCTTACATAGATGCCGTTTTTCCCCAGCATGGCATGAAAGAGGAATACAGCCATTATGAAGACCTATGGACTGCTCAAAGTCTTAAGGCAGACCACTAAGCAATTGACCCGTTTGGCATGGTGTGGTTACATGAAGATGGTGACAGAGAACTCAGACTTGTTCTACCTCAGCTTCTCCATAGAAGCTAGGGAATAAACCTTATCTACCTTTTAGAATTGCTTTGAGGCGTTTGGACAAAAAAGCATAAACTACACTGAACAGTTTTTGATAATCAACACAGAGCTGAGCTGAGGGACTTTTTACCAGCGGAAGTTGTGGATGTTTTCATGGGTCCAAGGAAGACTGATGAAATTAATGGAAGAATCTTACTAAATACTTAGAAATCATGAGGCATGGATGGGTGGTGTGATATGCTTGATCTGTTTTTATACTTTTGGCTAACCAACTGCTCTTGCCATAGTTTGAGATAGCATCCTGGTCTAGACTGACTTTTGGTTTGCTCCAGTGTGGCCGACCTTTAACAATGCAGTTCCTGTCTGTCATTAAAACCCGTGCACATGTGCTCTTTGCTAAGAGCTACACAAGGACAAGTGATTCTTTTCTATTCATGCAAGGTGGTAAGCTTGTTCTTGTTCCAGCTCCCAGCACATAAGGAAGGGCAAGCCCTTCCCTACCCATCCCTTGCTCCCACAGCTGCTTCTGTGGGTGGGAGAGGCAAACCACAGCTCCCTCTGGAAAAAAAAGCACTGGAAACTCCCTGAATTGAAACTTTGCTTCCTTTCCTTGGCAACAAGTTACTCGTGTACAGCCAAATCCCACACTTACCATTATAGGAATTTGGTATTTCATAAGGGAAAAAAGGGAGATTTCAAACGCTGCATCAGGACGACCTCTAGGCGTGGGTTTGATAGTTTTGGTTATGTTTATAAAAACGGTAACACTAACAAGGATAACAAAATTAATTTCCTCATTTTCTCTTGTTTTTAATCGCAAACTCAGCTCAAAACAATCTACTCTGTGATGTCATTGTGGTACCCCAGTAACCAACTGTGACGTCACGTAGCATGTAGGTTTCGAGATTCAGTTAGAGAATTCATAAGCAAGATGACTTATGCCATCTGGACAAAGAAACTCATTTTCCCTGCAAAAATCCTTAGTGCAACACCAAAGCAAAGAGAATGTAGGTGTGCAAATTAGTTATTTCTCTAGGGATATTTTTTTTGGTAAGGACTTTTTGTCAATAGATATCAAGAGCTCTTTCAGGGTGTTCAGGAGGCAAAAACTGAAGGTCCAAGAGCTTCAGGGGCTCTGAGTTACTTTTTTTACAGAATGATTCAGTGCTATGCACAGGCATGCACAATCAGTGAAATACTGGATATTGCACCATTATTTCATTCTCTTTTTTTGGATGCACAGTAATAAGGACTTCAGACATGAATACGGTCATTTCAATGAAAATAGAAAGAGCATGAGAAATCAAAGAGCATTTTAAAGTGTAAATATGCAGCTGTGGAATCATTAAAGGGATATAAATGTTGAAAAAAGAGAGAAGTTTATGAACTCCATGTTTAACGGAAGCGGGCTGGGAAAGAGTTTAGCTGTCCTTCTAGAAAACAAAAATTAATTTGCTTTGGCCAAATTAAAATTAATTAAAATTATGCAATGTTGCCCTTGTGTTAATTTTAACGGTGAGGTTGTTGTGATTTAAGGCTACAATTAGTTCTAGTGTTTGAAAGAGAAGCACTGTAATCGAGACAGGACATTTTAATAATCCTGGTTATAAACATTTAATACATCATCTTTAGGGACTCACAAACACATTGTAATTAACTTTTACAACTGAAATAAATCAGATTGCATTAGCATATTGCAAAGGAAAAAATCATTTGCATGATTGAAAACAGCTTCGGAAAATTATGTATAACAGGCTTCATGTAAACATCAATGCAAGCTAGTCTCAAACTTTTACCAAGATTTTTTTTTAGGTTATTTTTAGAACAGTTAAAAAACCACTCAGATTTCTTTTTCCCCTGTTAAACCTCTCCCTGCATCAGGAATGTCACTCACTCTACCTTGTACTTTTTCATACCAGTAATAAACGTGTACATGACCAAGGTCAACGAATAGCATAAAACACAAGATTAAGGTCCTGATCCTGCAAGCACTTAAGACATGTGAGTAACTTTGCTCATGTAAAAGCTCCGTTGACTGCATTGAACCTGCTGGTATGAATAAAGTTATGCTTAAGTATCTTCAGGGTTATGGTCCTAATCATTCATCTCCACTCTTCACCAAAGAAAGCACAAACAAGATATACTGGGAAAAAACATAAACAGGATTTGAACTGCAAAATCGCCAAAAGAAAAGGGGAAAATATGAAAACAACCAAAGGCCAAGTAGGAAACTGGTTTCAGTTTATTTCATTTATTGCAGATGAAAAGGAAATGACTGACCTTTTGCCCAGACATCCAGATCCACCTGCTTCCAGGGAGCTTTGATACAGATTTGGGCTGTTATCATGTGAAAATTTGTGCTTATAGTCATCATTCTAACCTTGAGTGTTAGTCTGGACAAAACCTGTGTTCCTCTGAGCTCAGAAATTCCAACAACATTACAAATTTTGGGGAAGTTCTGTATGGGATTTCCTGACTTAAGATCTCTGTTAGATAATATAGGATCAAAGTAGCTTATTAAAAAACAAGCGAACAACAACAAAAATGGAAAAACCTCTCTTACGTAAGTCTATAAAATTAGACCTCCACTGGATGAATTTGAATTTTCCTTCTTGAGAGTGGTCGTAATTTGATCTAAGCCTGTGCTGACTGTTTAAGATATATTTAAGATAGTCAGGTCTGAACTTGAGAATGGGTTTAAACACATACTTGTTTGAAAGTGTAGCCACCTCCAGGGATAGTAGTGTAAAAGTGGGTGTTGGTCATCCTAATGTTTGCCTGTAAAGCAAGACCAGAGGTAGAGAAAAGAAGAAGGGGGCAATGGGAAAATTCTGTAGAAAATGAAGATGTGAGATTGAAAAAAAGATTATAGATGAGGGAAGTTTGAGGTGAGAGAACAGGGGAAAGAGGCTTCTGTGAGACAAGTTTCTGATAAAGCTATAAAAAACCAAAGAGGTGTAAGAGGAATTGAAAAAATTGAACAAGGGAAGAAAGAGATCTCAGGTTCTCAAGAACCTAAGAAGGTTTGTACTGACAACTTCTGCTGGTTGGTCTGCTGATAATCTCTGCACCATTTGGAGTTCAGTCCTTACAGGATGAACATTACATTTGTCTTTCATTGAGAAAGGTCTGAATTTCCTTTTCATTGGCTGAAGTATCTGGTCATCTCTGAACACTTTGCTGACTGTCCATTTAATTTTTTTTCACTTGGAATTGGGAAGTTGTGGAGTTATTTGAGGAATAAAGAGAGGAAAGGAAAACAAAACTTTTTTTTTTTTTTTTGCCCCAAAGACCAGGGGGAGAAAGCTTTTTCTCCTGAGGCCACAGTGTATTGATTCAAAGGAGCAGTAAGTTAATTAACAAGAGTACTGAAGCCTCCTGCATAATTAACAAGCCATTTACCTAAAATCAATAATCTAATTGCCACACCTACCGTACATGGGGGACAGTGTTTATCCTATTGAGAAAGACTCATTTATATCTGCGTGTTAACATGGTGATTCGTGGTTTGTTTAAAAGCCTAACCTGATCTGTAAAGTGATAATTTATTGAACGATCAATTAAACTTCTTAACCTTGCAAATATAAACAGGTAATGAATAGCCACAAACCTATTTCCATATGAAAGTTCACACATCGCAGGGATTTTCATGCAGTTCAGATTATTTTTCATCAGTCCACTCTGAGACTTAGAGGAGAAGAATGAGAGAGGAATAATTTCTCTTTGAGAGGCATTCAGCAGCCTTCAGCAGTTTTGGTCCTGTGTTTATATTCCTTAATTTCAGGCTGGTCTTGAAGTACTCTGCCAGCTTCCTTGTCCCTGATGGCTGAAAAGAAGGAACTGGGGAACATGGAGGGTCCTTTTCTGGGGAAAACATACTGTGTCATCAAGGAAAGGTGACCTCCAAACTGCCAGAAGACCTAGAGCAGGGCAGAGCTATGACAACCCAAAGCAACTATAGGATTGCTCTTATTGCACTGAAAGGACAGCCCAGCAGACCACCACACTGTAGCTCCACCAGCAAGTGTTTTTTGTCTCACCGCCCTGTGATAAGGAGAAGGAAGGGAGGCAAGTGAGAGTAGGTGGATGGGAGGTTTACACTACCAGAGAATTGCTTTGCATTGAGGATGACAGCTGGCATCCCTATCTGAAAGGTTGGGTCCACTGAAAGCTGTTAAAATCTGGAGCCTGAAATTGTTTAGACTCCTTTAAAAAGTCCTGTCTTTCATCTTGCAAGTGCAAAATTGGACTTGAAGATATCCCAAGAACTAATTTTCTTCTGAGTTTTCAAGTATATGTCCCAGCTTGTGTTAAAATGGCAGGGGGCCCAGCACTGAGGTGTCAGATTGTTTTAAATTATATTTTTCATTTTGGCATGTTGATGTTTTCTAGTCTTACCCAGATTTTGATGGTGTGGAGAAACAGAAGACAAAATAATAAATGAACTTAATGGTTTTCAAACCTTATCTCCAGAAAGCTGGGATTCACAGCGATGTAGTTTTTTCCAGGGAGAGGTTCTGGATTTGGTTTGAAGCAATAGGTTTTTGATACTGTCTTGCAAGACCCAAACCAGCTCTTTGGTCCACACCAGGAAATCACTGGGATAATTCAACACACCAATAACGTAAGTGATTGAAAATCCATAGCACCTAATAATACTTGCTAAAGTGTGTATAAAAGTATATAAATTGAACAATAAATCTATCTTTGAATTCTTGGAACATTTTGGCTTTTACAGGCACTGCTGTGAAAGAGAGATTTGAACCCGTCAGTCACCATGAGTTTTCCTATCCTTAGTAGTATCTTAAAGCCATGGGCTGTGGCTTAGCAGAAGTCTTAGAGGTACCAACTCTCAAAATCCAAGGTCATGTGTGAAAGAAAAAAATGAATAAATCTAGCTAAACTAAAATGCCTTAAATTTCCCTGTCACTAGCTAGGGTTTGGTAATGAAATTTTTTACTTCAATACATTTCAATAAAATTGGGACTTACAGAGTCAATGAAATTTGTCACAGGAGTGAAAAGAGCAACTTAACTGTACGTGCAGTAGGCAGGGACCACAATGCTGTGTGACTTCAGTCTGGCAATGCCCCACCACTGATGTCTTACCTGGACTGCAGGATTTTGTGTGTTAATGAAATCATTTGGGGATTAGGTGAGGAAAAACAATGAGGGCTGGGTGATTTAGATACACATAAAAATAGTTTTCAGTATTATTAGGCTTGCTACCTAAACTGAGATAACAATGAAGTGTGAAATATAATGTTCTTAAAATTGATTTTTCAGTAAGATAGTCTCTGTCTTAAAAGCCCCCACCTTTTTTGAAGTAATTATTTGGTAATTTTTACATATTACATTCCTTCTTTTGCATCTCTTTTAAATCCTTGAACTTTAGTTTTATGAATTGAGGAATTTAAAAATTTGGAATAGCTCCCCCCCCCCCCCGGCTATTTTAACTCTCTTATTGCTATCAGGGACCTTGGTTTTTTGTCTGTTTTTCATGATGTACACTAAACAGAAAGTTCCTATGGTCTCTAGCCCCTTTGCTCACTCAGTTGGCTCGCAGCTGAGTGAGTGTCTTTGATAAAAAGTGACATTTTGGAATATCAGTAGAATTAAATGATACACGTAGCAAAGATACAGCAATAGGTGAGTAGTCATGGTGAGTGGCTGAAGCATAAGATCACAGTCCAAGATATTTTTCTGATAGCGCGGCCTCAGGGGTGATGTGATTTCAGTCTTCTTTTCAGCCAGATTTTCTGGAGTATTCATGAATTTTTAATCCCTCAGTTTGATGGAATCCCACAAAAGATTTTGGTGGAAACATGTAAGTAAACAAACAAAAATATGAATGCAGTAGAAAGCTTGTTAGTCTTTTCCCTAATCTTAAAGTACCTCAGTTTCCCCACCTGTATGTTGGGAGATAGCAGTGCTGTTCATCTGTTATATGTAACATGCAGCAGTTACTTATGGACCAAACTGTTCAGAAGTGCTGTGAACTTTCTGTTCATAGCCCAGTCACTGGGATAAATTCATTTTGTTAGGTCAGGCCTTTCTTCTGAGGAGCTGGGAAGCTTTCTTGGGTTTTATTATCTGCGTACAATCAAGACGATGTAGTAATTTTTTAGCCTGGACTAGCATGGCTGTGATTAACCATCTTATCCAACAGTGACTTTTGTGGATTGCACCAGGGCTGGGATCCACCTGTGTTTTCAGCAGGAGGTTTACCTGAGTTTGGTGAAGTCACATCATGGGAGATGCAGCACTGGAAAGCTTGAAAGTGGTTTGAAGTTGCCATGAATTCAATGTTACTGCACGGACACTGCAAGATAACAGTGCAAGGAAAAGATCTGGATTTTCTTATCTGGGGGGCTGGGAGGGACTCCTGCATAAGTGTCATGTAATTATATGTAATTATATCCCTCCTTGTATTATCAATGATATATGCTCTTCCTAATGATCTACACATTATCAGCATTTCCTCTTAGCCCCCTCATATGTTTACGCCGTGTTTTATCTTTAACCCCTTGTGGATTCCTCTCCCCCTCCTGCCTTGCCATCTTTGCCCCAGTGACCCCCATGACAAGAGCGGGGTTGGGTTAGTTGGACTTTGTACATACACCAAAAAAAGGAAAAGAAATCCCAGCTAATGTTTTCAAATTAGCACAGCTCCAACTCTGGAGATTCTCATTAGTTGTTGGCTGAGATTTATCAGCTCTCATTTGCCTAATATGGAGCCTAACTTTAGGCGCCTGGCCCTTTCGGTGGGGGGTAAGAGAGAATAGGAAGGGGTCTTTTGTCATTGCCATGTGGGCTCACTAATTTGCTCTGCCTAATAAAATTACAAATGAACACAGCTTTGCTCATGTTGCCTTTATAGGTTATAATAACCTTGGTACCCCATAACCTCCCGCTAGCTGAATTAATCAGATCATATTAATATTTCTTCTTACTTTCTTTTAACTGGTTCTTCTCTTAATTAAAGGGGCCAAAGATGTAAACAGGGTAGGTGACTAGAAACATGGCGTCAGGTTATAAACAAGGCTCATTAAAAAGATGGATGTGCCAGCAGACTGCGAAAATTGCTTACTCCGCAAGTGTACATTTTGTAATTTCCTGACGACTAAAAGGACTAATACCAGATCCTGCTTTGCTTCCCTAGCCCCCACCCTTTTCTTTTTAAAGCATGTATAAAAGATGATAATTTTTGTAAGCTGGGGGAACACAGAAGAGTTCATTCATCAGCTGGGATAAAAGCCATTTGTATTACAAGCCTTTTTGCCCCTCCGAAAGATCAGGATGCAAAATGGGATGTTATTATAACAACAATAAGTGAAAGAAATCAATCCAAAACCAGAAGATTTTGGAAGGGATGGGGAATACTAGCCAGAAAACAGGTTTATTATTAATATTAAATCTATTTTTTATTATAATCAGTACTAAAACTTTATTCAGTTGTAGTGAATTTCCAGAGCTGAAATCAAAAGTGAATGTTTCTGTGCACAGCTTAAAGTGGGCAGGATCTGCGCTAATAGAGACAAGTGGTGTGTGCTGTGCGTGCTTGCAATGCCCTCCCCAAGCACACACATGCTTCTGCTGTCTTCCAGACAGAAAGCTATCTATTGTACCTGTTAGAGTTGGTAGGAGAATCCACGAATTGATATTTTTAAAGTTATGTGTGAACTTCATATGAAAAGACTATCTAGTTATCTTACATAAATAATTTATGTTTTCACTCATTAGTAACTTCAGTCCCCTTAATATTGAAACTTGGCCTTGTAATATGTGATATTAAATTCAGCTCCAGTACAATAACCACTGAATAAAGCAGTGTGCAGTTTTCTCTCTTCCAGTGATTATTAGGAGGAAAGCCCAAACCCCTGATTTTTCTATCTCCCTTTATCCCTTCTCGAGAAGAAGGAAAGTCATTCTGACAGGATGATGCACAGCATGACCAGGAAAGACCTCTCTCCTTCATGAATAAATTAGAGATGAAAGTTTCACTGATCCCCTTGCATTTTTATGGAGGGACCTCATCCTAATTTACCTAAATGCTTTGAACAAAACGAAAGAAAAATGTAAGCGGCGAAGGTGAAAAGGTTAAAATATGTGTTTAAATGGAAGGGCATCTTAACAAGAAGGCTATGTGTGCTACCTGCATGTGATTGGGGTATCTTATCTTATTTTTAAGTTTAAGCATTTAAGTGGATAAATCACAACACAGTGTGATTCCCCCCCCACCAATAACCAGTTTTTGCATTATAAAGCCTCTGTGTGTTCATTCTGCACCTACGAGTGCCTAATCTGAATTTGATTGATACCAGCAAATGTTTTATAGTATTAGGTAAATTATTACTATTATTATTATTGTTATTATTATTATACAAAAATCTGAAAAGTCTGTCATTCATTAACTTTATTTAAACTATAGAACAATAGATTTCAGCCTTTAGGGTGTTTTCTCTCTTATTTAAAATTCCTATAGATTTAGGAGGAAGGAATTGCCTTTCCTGTAGGTAATTTTGAACTCTATGGAACAGTCTACCTGTTTTTAATCCAAAGTGGAGAATTCTACAAGTTACTTAAACCAATCTTTAGGAAAACATTCATTCCCTGAAGTTGTTTAGGTGTACTTCTAGAGAAGTGCTTTAAAATCCTGTGAAAGCTAACAGTTTCATCCCTATTATATTCTCCAGCAGTTTCCTTATAAGCTAATATATTTTTATGAGTATCACTTAGGAATAATTAAAATACAAAAAAAGACACTCTCATTTTCACATCAGTTATTATAGTCTTACTCAGAAGTTTAATGGCTTTGGAAGATGTTCTTCCAAGCCCAGGTGTACTTTTTTCAGTTTAGTGTCTTCTTTGCCAGTAGAGCTTTAAGCTGGGTCCAAATTCCACAGGGCAGAGCAAGTTGGACGTTTGTCTGGGAATGACAGGTTTTGTTTGTTTTGTTGTGGTTCAAAGCCTTCTGGATGCTTATTAGAAAAAGAAAATAGTCACTTTGTATTTTGTAAGGGCTCCAAATCCGTTTTGACTATCCTGTGTGTGAGAAAACCACCTGCATACAGATTCAAGGCACAAGTGAAGAATGTATTCTCCAAAATACTCCAGGATTTAAGAGACAGAACCAACATTGGATCACTTGTTGAGGACGTAAAATCTGTCAATTTAAATGGATCTATTTCTGTGTTACTTTTGATGTTTTATCTCTTTAAGAACAAAAAATCGAATCTCGCTAAGGTTTCTAAGCAATGTAGGCAAAATGCAAATTTTCAGTGACTGCAGAGAGTGTTTCTGGCATGGTGGAGGAAGGTCACGGTCACACCCAGGCTGATGTGAGGACTTATGAGGTATCTGTGATCATTGTTGTCCAATTGTCCTGCTTGTCCCAAACTAAATGCCTAACGTTTAGACAGCTATATCTGGACTACAGGAGTTCTGGTCTACAAGCCAGATGCTGTAATTTACCCTGTCACTAAAACCTGATAAAGTTTTATGTTTTCAAGGTCCGTCATAATTTCAAAAACTCCAAAACCACCTTAACTTGTATAGTAGGTTCAGCTACAGATTTCTAAGCCACTCTATGTTTTTAGAAAAGGAAGTCTGCATTTCAGATCACCTAAAAAGCCAGTTTGGCTTCCTCAAAATCTGTAGGTTTATGCCTAAACTAAACTTCACAGTTTGAACCAAAATGATGGATATTATATTAAAAAGCTAAACAAATCATGACGTATGTACAAACATTTTGGAAAGAAAAGGTATGGTTTGATGCAAAGTCACAGTTACATCTGTAGATGTGGCATTGCACTGTGAATTAGGATACAATCTCCCTCCCAATTTGAGCCACCAAATGTGTGTTAAGACCTCAAAAAGGCCATTAACCCTTTGTATTCTTTAGTTTCCCTACCTCTAAACTCATGAAAACACTGATTATTTGTCTTGGTGTTACATTTAGACATCTATTTACAGGAAAAAATGTTTACATATGGTGAGGGACTCTTGCCTTTTCTTTGCTTCCTCATCTTTCCTCAGAGAAATGTGACTCGGTTTTGATGCTGCTAGCTTCAAACAAAACGTCGCAAAAATAATGAGAAGGGAGAGAGTGAGAAAAGTTTTTTTTTTTTTAAAAAAAAAGGATTGAGCAGTTCCAAAAGCTTCAACCCTTCAAGTGTGTTTTCTAATTGGGGTCACTATTGATACAAGAAGGCAGAAAATGCATCCTGGTAAACATGGCCTGCGAGTTGAGCCGTAGTAACACACCCGTACATGTACATCAATTAAATGTACGCATTTCTGTGAAAGATAAACGCCCCCCTTCCCAAGGACACCGGCCAGGCCACGTGTGTGCGTGTGTGTGTGTTTTTTGAAGGCTGACAAGGCACCTCTGCCATTTCCTCGTTTTGAGGCCTACCCACGGACCACTGCACCGGCCCCCCTCTCTGAAATGTTATTATTCTGTCGTGAGCCCTTCTTCGGTCAGGATGTTACTTCATTTCCACCTTTTGTCTCAGGTTGAATGTGAATGATGCTCTTTCAGCAATATACGGTCGCTCGAGCTCCCCGCTGCAGCCTTACATAAATATACAACACCCGTCTCGGCCTATAACTCACTTCAGGCCTGGAAAAATAGTGACTTCCTTTATTGGCCAGATTCTTTTGCAATTCCCAACAGCTGTATGTTTTCACCTCCGAGGATCCTTATCTTCAAGTTTCCATTTGTCTCAGCACTATTCCAGTGGATTGCCAATAAAAATGATTCCCATTTTTATAACCCCTGAGAACGCAGGGAGCAGGCTTTCCAGAAAAACCTATTTTTTAGCAGAAAAAAAAAAAAAAAAGCTCCCTGCAACTTACCAGAAGGCAGGATTTAGCCTTCACAGAAATATTTGAAAGTGTGAAACTTCCCGAGCAATCATCGTGACTCCACAGAGATGGGAATGGAGACTTCCAGCAATCTCTAATGCCGTTCAATCAAGGACTCTTAATTTTCCATTTGAGCAAGAGGAACGGCTGCAAATAGAACATTTATTAACACATGCGCCTCACACGCACAAAGAGAGCTATATTTACAAAGAATTAAACTTGAGAGCATGAAATAGCCTTGTAACCATATGACAAAGATACACTTAAAGAGATGTAAACACTAGGTGCAGGGAAATTTGCCAGGTTAGAGTCAGCTGTATCACTCTGTTTTATTACTATACAACTGTTTACTGAGAAAAGACAGATGATTGCTGATATACTCTGTGTGTTATCATAAGGGCTTGCTTGGGAGCTCTTTGTGACTGACAATTGCTACAGCCCTATGCAAAAACCTGGCCTGGGGAGTTGTTTTTCTTTTAATTCTTCTCTGTCCATCATTCCGAAGCATTAACAATTCTTTTAGAAAAGCAAACTGGCAAAGCATCCTGAGTGTTTTGTATCACTCCCATGAGACAGTCACTAAAGAAGTTTAAATCATTCTTTCTTTTTCTTACAGGGCTATTGGGTTTGGTTCTTCCAAGAATAAATTTTGTAAAGCCACTCCCCTGTCTGGGCTATGTAAGTCCCAGGTTCAGGCATCCCTTCCCTGCTCAAGTCCTGCAGAAAACACTGTGAAATATCTTTATAGTAGTTCCCAGCTCCAGTTCAGCCACTAACAGCTCCTAGCAGTGGCTGCTAAGGGGAGGTGGTCTTCCCGTGTGTCCCTGGAGATGTGCAAAGCTGCCATCAGGTTGCCCTAAATGGGTTTGAAGGAACCCAAAAGAGAAGCCAATGCAGCATGTGTGCCTCTCTCGTCTGCTTCATTTCCATGACTAAGAAAAGGAATTCCAGATATCTGAGAAAGCAGGTTTAGAGCATATTATGCTTTCTTTATCCTTAGTGGGCACACAGTGCCGGGGCTGCATTTCGAGACAGCCTTCAGCAGTGCTCTTTGCTGCTTCCAGGAGCAGGTCCCTGAACCGGGGCTGGAGAGTGGGAGGAGGCAGAAGGTGAGGAGGGAAGAGCTATGCAGGCAGGTGTAGCCATCCCCCCATCTCCACCACTGCAGACATCTGCACAGCAGGGAATTCAAGGCCCAGTTCATTCCACTTCACTTCAGATACCCCAAGCACTTAAGTTATGAACCAAATCACTCCAGGCTTCCTCTGTAGTCAACAGAGAGAGCAAGAGGGACGTCAGAAGAGCCGAATCATCCCTCAGGGTCCCTTCTAGCTGGGATGAACCCAGGCCCTGCTATGTGCTGTCACTGAACCAGAAACCCGCCATCACCTCCCACTCTTTACCACCTCTCTTCCCTGGCTGGTGACAAAAATTTTGGCCTTAGGGTCAAGTATTTTGCCGTGTCTCAGCCAGGGACAAGAGGGGAAGGGTTCTTTCCTTATGGGTTCCTGATCTAAATGAATTATTGCGAGGCACTTTTTTTTAAAGCCTCGGAAAGGGGATTTGAAGCTATTGTATTTATCTGACCGTTATGAGCACTGTAAAACATGCTGTTTCACATTGTAACATAAGCTCTTTTTTAAAGTATGCCCAGAGTATTTGTAATTGTTATCAGGCCCAGATGTATCCGAGTGTCAGCATGAAGCACTGAGAGTTGGCTCAGATGTACAGAATGTAATTAGCTCAAAGCCCTGTGCGCTTAGTTTGTAGTGGAAGCACAGACTGATAATAAAACAAAAAAAAAATGAAAGTGGCAAAGGTTAAAATCTATTGTTCACAGTGCTAAAGCTGTTCTGGGGGAAGCCAGTGCTGGCTGCTGCAGTGCCGGAGTGCTCAGACTCCAAACGAGATCAGAAGTGAGCCAGTGACAAAGGTTAGTTCAAAATAGGTGATGATAGACTAACATTAAATTGACATTATTCTCACAATAGTGGCCCAGACATTTGGTCTATCTAGTCTGGTATCCTGCCTCTGACTTGCGCCAATCCCTCATGTGTCCGGAGGAAGAATAGCATATGATCCACACACCCACTTCCCACTGAGCTTCCAGTGACTTGTGAAATCCCAGATGTGGTGGGAATGCGGTGATGGTACAAATGGTTCCTGAGGTGCATGGGAACCATCTATTCGCTGATGTATTCATCTATATGGCTGCCAACTTGCTTAGCTTGGGTATTTTTTGTGTGTTGTTTTTGTCAAATCCAGGAAAAATCTGATTTTCTGATAGACACACACTGAGAACATATGAACATCCCTCATCTCCACCTACTGCTGCCCTCTGCTGAGTGGGAGCAGAAACACGTGTCCGGGTTTCCAGAGCCCAGCGTTGCCTAAATTAAAAAAGAAAAGAGTCTCCTCTTGCTTGAGTGACTTTGAAGCAGGTGGATTTGATCTCTATCCCTACAGCCACTATGACATTTCCAAAGGCTGTTGCGTGCACTGTGGTGACAAGCATGACTTTCCGAGGTGGCTACCGGCTTGTTAAAATACAGACACTTTCTGGGCTGATTGTTGTTAAGGAGACAAATCTTAGCACTTGCAAAAAGCTCTGATAGTTACAGTGCTCTGCACCAATATAATGCATAGAGATGTGGGTGTATTTAAATTTAGATGTGTGCACTTGCATCACATTCACAAATGCAATAAACAATATCTAATAACATTAATAAGGCACAGGCACATACCAGTTCACAACAGGAAATTCAAATCCGAGGGTGACATGCTGATCTCAACCCCCTCTGTTTAGAAAAAATAAGTCAGAACAGCTTGAGTGAAGGACAGAGTGTCACAGCCTTAACTTGAACATTTCCTGGCTTTTGTTGGTTTGTTTCACAGCCTTCACATTCCTTAAACATAGGTTTGTTTGATTTTAATTTCCTTTTCTTGGTTAAAAGAATGAAGAAACATGTTTGAGGGGTGCCCTGAGCATGATTTCTTTTCACAGCCACAGCTGAAATTTCCTATGTTTGTTTTTTCTTTTACAATGTTTAGTGTTAAAGACGAACTTCTGGGGAGGTGATGCAGCCAGCGACAGAGTGTGTGTTCTGAGACAAGAAGGACCATCTCAGGGCTATGCTGGTCATCCAGCACGTGGTGGACTTCGGTTCAAGTTCTTCTTCTGCCAAGGACCTTACCAAGGGGCCCTAGTCAAGCCGTTGCATATTAGGCTCCGCATGGGGATTGTGGTGTTGCAGTGTCTAATTTTGCAGTATTTGTTTTGCAGGTTGTTAAAAAAAAATAACAATGTGGGTAAAACCCATCTGTTTGAGTCACATGAGGGAAGGGTCAGCTTGACTTGGTCAGCTTGAAAGCAAGTCCAGTTACCTGCATGTCTTTTACAGTTTCCACACTGGAGTGCACCAGTGCTGCTGTCTTAAATCCTGTCCTCTCCAGAGCTTGACAACCTTAGACCTTGCTTCACAGTTCAGATCCACCATCCAGAGCCCTTTCCCAGTCTTGTATCGTATGATAATATCACATAAAGAAAAAAGTTCTACTAAGTGAGATCCTTATTTTCACTTTCAGATTGCTGTTATCCCCCCACTTTATCCTTCCTACTGACTCCTTTTCTCTAGAAGGATTCCTATAGAGGTACAAGAGGCTTGGCCATTGCCCTCTTCATATTTCCCATGTAGAGCTACCTCTTGCAACTGTATTTCAAGAATTCACCTTACCTCCACGATGCTATTTTTGTTGTGACTCTTCTAATCCAATTACAGAGGGATCATTCATGTACTTTCTATTTCTCTGGATTATAAAAAGAGACCCGGAAAGCTAAGAAAGGATTGCAGAGCCATCAAGAAATGGGCATGATATAAAGGAGGGAGAGAAGTGAAGGGGAGGGAAATTTCCAGTGGCACAGGCTCCTTTCATTGGTGCTCATGAGGGGAATAGTTTCTGAAAGACTCTTAGTCCAGAGCCTGGATGCAAAGCCTGGTGAAGGTTATAAAATTGCATTAGCGGGTGCAGTAAAATGGGTCTACAGGATGCTCCAAATGGGTTATCTGTAACAGTGAAATAACACAAGGGCAGAGATGAGGGGAAAATGGCAGCTTTGAAATGACTTCAAGAGCTTCTCAGAAAGGGAATTCTCCCCACCCACTCTGTTCCCTCTCTCCCGGGATTTTGCAGGCTCTCACACCTCCAATTACTCGTTAATTTTTTCCCCCTCTAGCCTCAGTTCTGCAAAGTCAACATGGCTTATGAAAATCAAGTTGTATTCTGTATACTTAATACATCATCTCTAAGAATAATCATTTTGGAATCTGAACTTGTTTCTGTTATCTGGCTCAGCTTGACAATGATTTATGAAGCAGAAAACAAGACAGCTTCATTTTCATAAGGCAGCCTGAACCTTCTGGACAAGGAAGAGCTCTGAAAGTTGTTTTGACTAGTAAACTGAAACAAACATGACACAAAAGTCAATACAACTGCAACATCAGCCTCTCATTTTACAAAGTAACTTTCCTCGGCTAAAGCAATCTGACAGTCAAAATGTTGTGATATTCGATAACATCCTGCATCTTCACTAATTACAACTGCAGGGTACTTGCCGTGATGGACATTTTAGATGCAAACGAAATACATGGCAGCCATTCACAAAGCAAGTCTGGTTAGCAGTTAAAAGGACACTGTCATCGCATTTGGCTTACATTTTATTCCTGTAGATAGAGATATTACACATTGTATTTGAACGTTAATCTGGATTTATATTAGCTCTCTGAAAATATAAACTGAGTTATGTGAATCTGTACGTGTTTATTTGGCGATGTGTGTGTTGAAATACATGTGATTGATTCTTTGGAATTTCGTTCTATATTCGCTGCCATTATGCAATACTGAGAAACTCGAAGATGCAATTCCCATGAAGATCTTAGAAAAAGCCTTACAATTTTAGTTCAAGTAGACTCTCCACCCATCGCTAGTAACATAAAACATATGGCATATGCCAGAGACAATGTAGATATATATATATCTACTGCTTAGCTTATTGCATCTCCTTTTAATGTGTAATAAGTAACACAGATAATACAAATGTTTCCATATTAGATTAATTTATTTTGAGCCTTTACTTAATGATTTATAAAACAAACTAGCAAAGTGAGGATGGTGGAAAACATGAAATGAGGAAAACTGAAAATTTTTGAGTTATTTGGAAATGTCAGTAGAAAAGATTTATTTGATATTATGTCTAAACAGACACCCAGACACTAACATTATGCAGACCTAGTTGAAATATTTTGAAGTATATTTTGGAGGATTTTTTTAAACTAATGTTAACTGTCTAGATTGTTATTATTGCTACAGGTAACACTTTAGATAAATATACTAGAGTTTTTATTTGAAGGTATCTATTCAAAGTTTGCCTTTCATCTAGGTTAAACTGGCGCTAAATTGATCCAAATTTTGAAACAGTATATTTATAAAACAGAACCATAATTGCTGAGGAAAATCTATTCAAGAATATGGTCAGTCAATTTTATGCAAAAAGTGTACGTTTCAACATTTCTTGAAATCAACTGTCAGTGGACCCCTAAACAGAGCCTAGAAGATACTGCTGCATATTGCAGCCCTTGAGAAAGAGCGCAATGGCAAGGAGTTACTTATTTATTCATTTACTTGCTTTGTCATGAGAAGGGCTTCCAAGAAAGCAAAGCTGGGCTGTGCAAGGCCTTTTCTCTGTTCTCACCAGAGCAATCAGGAGTAGCTCCGCTTTAAATCCGTACGCCTTCACGGTCAGAAACATGTCCAGAATTGCTCTTCGCCTTATCCGTCTGCCTCCCTAGAGCACTTCTAATTCGTATTCTCTAGCTGTGAGCTTGCGTGTAGCTCCACTGATTTTTACAGTGCGTGGTTCATGGTGTGATCTCATGTGTGGGGGCCAGTGGACCCACGAGCACCGCGATAGGTGTGTGGGCTGGCAGGGGACACGTGCATAACTCTGGCGAGCCAGTGGGGAGTTGTCTCCACGGTGTTCTTGGGGTATAATGTATCTTTCCTTCCCTTTGTCCCTCCCAAATGTGATTTTTCCTGCCCCTTATTTCTTCAGATCAGTAAAACCAAGAGCACAGGACACTTGGAGAATATTTGATTTTTGAAGCTTTACAGTTAAGTCAGTCAAATGTGGGCTGAAAAGCACTGATGCTTTAGTCTCAGCATCAGTACGGAAGTAGATTGTGTACTTGACTTTAACAATCTTCCAAGATATAAAGCCATTTGACTGAGGTCATACTTAAGATAATAAAACTCTCTTTGATGAGGTTCATTTACATATTTGTTTTCCTTGCCTGAGCCCATTTTTTTGTATAGATTTAGTGCAGTTGTTTACAATGCTGGAATTTTTATGATTAAGGTCATACATGAGAATATTTACAACGTCAGAAATAAACACGACTCCTATTTAAGAAGCATATCCTGTTCCCAACTGAGATCCAAGCCCTGCTTATAATGTCATGCATTTGCAAAGCACTTAATAAATGTTTATTTTCAAATACAATTATAAACAATTCTTGCATTGTTGCGGTAGGACGTGGACTTTACATCTCTTGACATTAGCACAGTAGATATCCATTAGGCAATATATGCCTCTTTTAGAGGTAGTTTGACCTCCAACCCTGTCTGCAGAGGGCAACCCCTTGCTTTGTGACACCCTGGCTTGCAAATGATGCTTTAACTCGTATCTCAAGGGGTCCAAGGAAACGCTCTAAATAAATAAATGCATGCATACATGTCTTGGATATTTAAAAGAAATTAAAGTTAGCATACAAGCTTCAGGCCACCATTACCTGCCGAGAATGATGAATTTTGGGGTGATGGGGCATGCGGTCAGTCAAAACAGCAGCGATATCACGAATGGTTTCAGAAAAGTGACCAAGAGCTTGGGTTTGTTTTGTTTGTTTTGTTTTCCAGCTCATGGCCCCTGCCCCTTTGTATGAAATCCACAGACATTCTGGCAACAGACCTCTCTTGTTGGAGGGACAGAGAAGAAAAAAAGAATCACCAGAAAAAACAATGGGGAGATGTAACACGTGCACTGTAATTAGATGAGGAAGCCATTAATTATGTTGTTTCCAATATCCTCTAAAAGGGTTGCCCACCCCTAACTACATATTTATACATATTTACTTGTTAATCAATAAAGGAAAATGGCTACATTATTTTGATTAAAACATCAACCAAATGTGTGGCAATAAAATCAAATTTCAGGGGGAAGGTAAAAAAAAGAAAGAAAGAGCTAGAGAATGAGAGAGATAGCTATGTATGCCTTCCTCCAGACCATGATATATGATATTTTCAGGCTGCTAGGAGAGCAGACACATTAAGAAAATAGTGCTAATGATATTAAAGTACTTTACAAGGCTTGTTACTAAGCGCTGACAAACCTGTCAAGTGTATAATGTAGGAGGCTATTGTAGCGTTCTCAGAAAACCATACCTCTGCCCCATTTCAGTGCAATCTCCTAATAATGGAGCTGCTATAAATTCTAGCCAGCAATGGGACAGACTCCTGGCTTCTCACCCCAATGTGAAGACATGATAAATATAAAAGAAAATGGCTGTCAGTTTTGGCGCCCGAACCTTATTACAAAGTCTTAATCTTACTGGCCTCAGCACCTTTTATCACCGCCTTGTTATGAGCTGATGGCTTTTTTATTTGCTGGGAGATGGAGGATGTGTCATTTGATGTCCTTTTATGTAGCCACTGCTCTGTCCTCTCATGGAAAAAAAAAATCTTTTTTTATATGTTTATTACAGTAACCGATTAAATGCAAGGCTCATGCTGTGTTTGGTGCAAGCATCTTCCTGGTTGATTTTTGCAGAAGCTCAAATTAGATAGTCATATGCAGAGTTATTAAGAATGTGGGCACAATGGAGTATTATTTTTATTTTCTGGCTCGTGGCGTGTTGGCATCGCTGTTGGCGTTATTATTTATTATTATTTATTGTTTTGTTTTCCGTATGGATTTTTCCCTCTTGCCAAGGTCAGAAAGAAACCGTAAGTCCTGGCTCATTCTCTTTCACTCTTTTTCCCTTCTCTCTCTCTCTCTCTCTCTCTTCCTCTTTGCAAGTGTCAGCCACAAAGATGATGTGGCCCATAAACAAAGTTTGACTCAAAACTCAGCTCAGGTTCAATCAGTTTGAACTTTAAGATGAGATATCTCACAATTATCTAAATATTATTCCTAAACCTCACAGCTGACTTCCTGTCTTCTTCGTTTATGGCAAACAAAAGACTGAACTCCACTTGAAACAATGACCCTGTCAGAGCCCTTATCCCCCCAAGAACCGCAGCAAAGTGCCAGCATCAGGTACTTAACTCAAGATGACATTGATGGGTTGCTTTCAAGCTGTGGCCGGAGACTCCATCACTTGTTCTTATCCTCAATTTGAAGACGGGGCGGCCTACTTTGTTGCTGCAGAGGAGTCCCCTCCCTCTGATTTTGTCTGCCAGATGGTGACCAGGCGCTGAGCAGGGCTGGACCCATTAGCCGAGCTCCCCATCTAGTGGCTGCCAGCGTCAGGGGTCTGGGGGGGCCGGCAGGCAGGAGCTGAAGCAGGACCTGTCGCCCTCCAAAGGCCAAAGCTAAACCAGGGAAGAGGGCAAAAAGAAAAAAGAAAAGGAAAAAAAAAAAAAAGAGAAAAAGAACAGGTTTGCCAACCAAGTATCAGTGAGGGGAATTTGTCTCCTCTGAGAGCCAGTCTGGGCTCCTCTGCGCTTTACGTTGACTTTCCCAAGACCCTGACACCAGCTGCAGATACTCACAGCTCATGAGGATAGAGGGTGCATGTGCACACAAATGCACACAAACATCCCATGCTCCGTAACACAGAAATGCCCGACAGAACTATACACACACTCTCCTGTGCCTGCTCCTGTTTCCTAAAGGTTCCAACAGGCAATGGCCGCATTTAACTGATCATCATGCAGGCATATTTTCAAGGAAGCTCCTTGCAAAATGTAATTTACAATCTAAATGGATTTAGGAGACAATGCAGTAGGAACAAGAAATATAAAGATGTTTAAAGACATCTCTAACTTGCCTCAGCAGCTCAGTGGCAGAGCTAGGAATAAAACATTCTTGAGTCTGGGACTCGCCTGCACCAAACTGGCTGTTCTTCTTCTAGGTATATTAGAAGAATTGTCATGTAGATACTGATATATATGATGTGAGGTTTATTTTTAACCTACAACTCACAAGCAATTAGGTTCCTACGAGTTGCATGGAGCTGGGCAGTTGGGTAAAGGAGGGAGATCCTACAGATCCTGATTATGGGAAAAGTCTGAGCCTGAGCTCACACATTATTAGACATCAGAAAATGTGCAGGCATCAAGTGCCTCTCGCCCTCCCCCTTGCTCAGTACTGCCCTGGCTCTGGAAGGAATTTCAATATGAGCTCTCACCATCCTGGAGATCATGCTCAATCATCCATAAGAAGTTTGGTCAGTTCTGCTGCATAATGAGCTGTTGCATAGCCCAGAGATGAACACAGCTGGAAAGTTGAGGGGTAGACCCTACAGTGAAAGGATCTTTCTCCCCCCTTACCAGTTGCTGGGCATGTGCTGTCTTGGTGTTGCTAAAAGGGAAGGGTAGGAGAGCCACAGCTTCTTAAGCTTGTTTCCACGAAGATGTATCTGGTGATAGACATATTAGAATAAGGACTGTGAAAGAGAAATGAATGGTTTGACCAGGGATATGCAGGGATATATGCAAAGTTTCCTACAATTGCATCTATCACACCTGATGGCACTCTGAATCTCCTTATATCCTGCGGAAAAGATGTTTCAATATCCCTTATTCTGGGTTATCATCCTGTTGTTAATATGCAGCTAAAGTAAAACAAAATGGGCCTTAATACATCCTGGGGTATTAGCTTGTTGCATATCTTTGGAAGTGTGTTTGCACTTTAAAAGCAACCTTCAGGGTGAGAGAGCACAGGAACAGTATGATAGTTACTGTAATAAGGCACTTGTGGTTTGCTACAGCACAAGGGGAAGAAAAACAATTGATGAAAAACTCAATAGGATGGGAAAGGCAAATTGCTTGGCTGGAGATTTAATTAAAAAGGAAACAGCCCTCCCCATTTAAAGGTCGGTTTGCACCCCTTAAATTACAAAAAGAACTCGGGGCTGAAATCAACACGCAATGCATGTTAATAAGAGAGAGCAGCAGGCTGCGGGACTGATCCAGCTCTTCTCAGGCAGGGCTAACAGGCTGCAAGACACAGCCAGTGCACGCCAGCTATCCCAGGGACCCGACTCCTATGAAGCTATGCACTGGCTACTACAGAAGGTACCTACAGCAGGTACGATGCTAACCTGGATCATGTGAAACATGCAGAATGAAATACAATGTGGCTTAAGTCTCTGTTTGCCATTTTCCTTCTCCTATCTCCCACCCCTCCTCAACAGCCCTTTATATATTACTGTTGGCTTTGTGCAGCACTTTCAGTGCCATGAATGTGCCTCTCCCATGGGAGAACTTGATGAAGGTTATCCATTGTCACCCAATGTTATACTGGGATGTCAGGACACCTTGAATAAACGGTTTACATGAGATGTTGCCTCTAAGTGCATCCTCGGAAAAACTGCCATTGCCCTTTGCTGAGAAAGTTAACATCATAAAGTGAAGGCTGCCTCCGACCAAATGGGAATGACATTGCAGATTAAGGGCTCTTTAAATTATGCATTTAGTTCAGACTCCCGGGGAGACAGTATATGAGATAAAGCTAGCAGACTTACTCTGCAGTGTGGCTCTGGAACCAAAGACATTTTTAAAACATTTTTCCAAAGAAACTTCTGTAGAGGTAAAACACCCCTACCCAACAACAAATCCAAAACAACCAAAAAACTTGGTCATATCTTTAAGTGCACATATTATTCAAATGAGGAAAAAAGAGAGAAGTGAAGAAAGGGGAAAGAAAATTTCTCAGGGCTCCAGGAGGATGGTGACTATATCCCAGTTTTAATGATAGGATTTTGATTGCTGTTGAAATTCCTGTTAGCAGAACCAGGATTATGTTTCCCGAACATTTATTAGATCGAAAATGCTCTTATTTGCTTTCCAGGCTGATCACCCCCATACACACAACGTCCCTGGCAACACCAAAATATTCAGGGCATCCTCACAGTTTGTACCTGCTGAGACAGATTTGAACAAAAAACCCTCTTGGTTCCCCTGTTTGCATGCAGCTCTGTAACCTGTAACTTCCTGCCTTCATTTAGCAGAGTTTAAATTGCAAATTCATGTTTCTTAAAAATGCTGTAACATCATAAGTGGGACAGTTTTATGACAGCTCTGAATTACCAGACAATACTGACACATGCCGCGTGCACTTACTTTGCCTACCAGTTATGGCTGTATTTATCTGCCCATATGTCACTCTGTGTCTAACGCATCTATTTACCACGTTGAGATGGATATTCCACAATTGAGGGCTCTTAGTGCATCCTTTAGAATTAAAAAAAAAAAAAAAAATCTCGTTCCTCAGATAATTTATTTTATAGGTGATAGTTCTGTCTTTTTTAGGGATTTTGCATACATCTTTCTGCAGCTCCTTTATTTCCAGATGACACTGATTTGGAACTCTTCCCTGACAGGCAAAATGGGCCGGGTCTTTATTTTATTGATGGTAAAACACAGAGCCGGCATTCACAGGCGTCTGTAGGTGAATCTGGGTTGGCTTATGCAGAAGATATGCTCCCTTGGCTGGTGGATCAACATAAGAATTCAAAATGAACCTTCACTGAAGATTTGTCACTCTTCCTCACCCTCTTTCCCTCCTCCACAGACTCACACACACAACCCAAAATGTTGTGAGCCTCCCTGCCCTGCTTTCGTGCAGCCAACTGGCACGAACCAGCCGCATTTCTGGTGAAATACTCAGGGAAGAAGTTCCCAGCGCAAAGTCGCTGGTGACCAGGAGGGACAGGCAGCTGGGGGAGAGACGTTTGGTCTGCAGTTCCACATGGCCATTGCAGCCAAAGCAGTTTTAATAAGCTCTGAGATCCCTCCTGGATATTTTGCCCAAACTGGAAAAATTGGTAGTCGGCTGGTAGCTCTCCTCTCCCTGTGGTGACAAAACCTGGGTGCAATGAAGCATTTTTGTCTTTCATTTTATGCTAGGAATTTAATGTGGTTTTGTAGCTTTAGCTGTATTTCTAAAAAGCAGGCAGTAAAAGTTCCAAAAAACTTATAAGATTGTTGAATTTGCAGAAGATAAATATATATATGTAAACATGCACAGGTATATGGAGAAAGAGAGAAAGAAAAACAGGCACAGAGAGAAAGAGAGAGAAGCTATATATATTTAGATGTATGTATATTATGCATATATATAAATACTCAGTTTTTCAGGACCTTTACCCAGATGTATGATCTGCTTTGACCAATATTCACCGGCACACTTCGCATTTTAGTCTTAATTGTTTTGAGCCAGAATCGAGGTGATCTTTATTCATCCAAAAGAAACCGAAATGTTCTGTCCAAATACACCAAGAGATGCAGCTCCCTATGATTCAAATTCTGCACAAGTTTTGCCTGAGCTGGAGTTGCCTATCCTCTAAAGGAATCATTTCTGCCATCACTGATGTGCTACCGTTTTGTGGTGAAACACAGCAACTGTGCAATGAAGCACAGAAACACTTCACAATAAGCCAGGCCCAGGTCTAAAATGTAGTATGTCCAGCAGAGATCACCAGGGGGAATTTTGGTCAGTGGATTATTTAGACTTAGTCTGCAGTTTCTTCCTCTGAATCTTTATCTCGCAAAAAGTTCCATAGGTCATTAACACCTACAAGCTGGTTTACCTCATGGTCAAAAGTTATCTGCTCCTACCACACAAAGCCATTGAAATTCTTCTTTGGGTGCGATTCAGTGATTCTGAGGACTGTCACTCCTTCAATCTGCTACTGCTTTCTTGCAGCATTTGAAACTTGAACATCTGCATCCCTTTGGAGAAAGTCTGGAAGCCAGCTATTGACCAGATCTGACTGCTCATAACAGCTCAGAGAAAGATGAGACAACCTCCTTCTTCCACAGATAAGGAGAAATCTGGCTTTTTTTCCTCCACTTACTAGACAGACAGGAAAATTACTCCTTTGAGGTAGAGCAAGAGCAATTGCACTATCCCCTTAATCAGTACTTGCAGCATATCAAGCTCATCGTCTTGATGGTAATAGCTGTTTGACAAGCCAGGATAAAAGTGATAGTCTTCTGAAAATGAGATAACAATCCAGTTTAAAAAAGGAACCAAAAGAAAAGAAAGAAAAAAAAAGAAAGAAAAAGAGATATGACCCAGTGTAAGGTGTCTTTTAATTTAATTTTGTCCAAGGATAACAGCTTGCCCAAAAATGTCTTCCGTGAGTCACGTATGGTATTTCAATCTGTCATCTTGTATTGACCTGGCTAACATGGAAATATACTGCACTGAGCTTTTGTCAAGCTTACCAGCTTGGTCTAAAATTTGATGATTTCTTTTTTAGACCATAACTGTGCTGAGCTATCTGCTTCTACTTTCTTCTCTCACACGCAGAGAGCTCAAAATGGAAAATTCATCCAAATGCAAAAAGAAACAGCATGATCTGGCTCACAGCTCCTCAGAAGTACAGGCAAAATTGAATTTTACTGTTTTCCTAAAAGAGAATGCCCAGAGTCAAGCCAATGCTATCACGGAAAAGGGAAAGGGAAATGGCTGCAGGAGAAGAGGAATGAAGGGAGCCAGGCAGAGCAGCAACAGGGAAACGTGCCGTTCCTGATGTTATAACAACTCTAACGCTGTTTTATTTTAGCAACAATTAATTTTAAAAAGTTATTTACAAACTTTCACGAGAATCAACTGCAAGAAACGGTTTATTGTATGTATTGATAGATTGTGATATAATTATTTCACACTATTCTGTAACTGAATTAGAAGTAGAAATGAGTTCAGTCTTGACTTGACTGAGAAGAGGTACCAGCTGGGCAGGTTGCTGGTCCTTAACTGCTGAAGTGTCTCTGATAATTTAGCTTCCAATTCAAATATTTATAACATCAGAATTAGTTTTCTGGGAATCTTCTCTACTCTTTTCTTTAAGGTAACTAAAATAATAAATTAGAATACCCACGCTGGTCTATGAGTATTCCTGACAGTGAACTTGTTTCCTGGAAGCAGAAGGGGAGAAAATACAATCAAAGCAAATGTATTTAAAACTAAATAAATCTTCATACAGCTTCATTTGAACATTTCGTCTCCTCTGGTATTTGCTGTGCTCTGGTTGTTGCTTCCCATGCTTCTGTGATCAATCTCTCTATGCTGTTAAAACTGTGCCACCAGAACACTACCCTAGAACACAGCAAATTCTTAGAAATTCAGTGTTAGTATATTCCAGCAGTGGAATCAGTGATTTCTTACTGACACGCCCCCCCCCCCCCCCCATACTCTCCACCCCCCAAAAGAAAACCAACAAAAACCAGACAACCAAAACCAACCCAGAACAATGGTTTGGTTTTAAGCTGGAAAAAGAGTATTTCATGGAAGCCATGGTATACAATCTACGATCTTAGAAGTTGTGCCAAACGGACATGAAAACGGGAAGTAGAGAATGACCAGGCATGTGTTCTTACAGTGCGTTCAGTAGATTAAAGGCTTACTTGAGATTTATCAGAAAAGCAATCCTAAAGAAATGAAGCTGGAATTTTCACAAGCATGACCCTCCTTGCAAGATTTCCTGCATTTTCAAAATCTACAAGGAATTGGGTCCTTTTAAACCTGTTCTTGAAATCTGTGGTGTCCCCAAGGTTGTTTATACCTTTTACTTTTCCCACACGTCGTCTTGCTCTAGGAATGCCCTTAATCTTCAGCTGTTTGCACAAGTAGGACCTTGAGATCCTAGCCAAAGTCCTACAAACACATAGGATTACATTTGTTGTTGAGAAGACCTTGTAATCTAAATAGATCAGACAAGGTAAGAAGAGAAATGGAATCACATTAAGGGATAATGATTTGTCCATGCTCTTAAAGAACTCCTTGGCATCAAAGTAAGCCCAGGTCTCTGCCTGAGGCCTTACTGTCAGCGAGCCAAACAGATATGGAAAGACTAATAAAAATCAGTCAATATTTAGATGGTGCCATAGTATCTTATTATTTAATGAAACTGAGTAGGAAAGTAGGAAAGTAGATGCAATGCATCTAGAGATCTGTATTTCATCAGAATCCTTCCTTTATGAAGATTAAGAGGGAGGCACCGGGGCAAGGAACATTTTTTTCACTGTCTGATAACACTTAAGCCAAAATGTTTTGAAGAGCACTAATTGCCCCTCAGACTTCTACACTGCTTTATGACAGAGCAAATATTGCCACAAATATTTCATTTCTTCCTGGAAGAATGTTTTACACTGGCCACCTGTTGATCCCCCATTTCTATTTTATTTTTCCGTCCTCTGGTTCATTTCTGTTTTCAGCAGCGTGTTGCAAATTCTTTAGCCTGATCAATAGTCCCGATGTAGTGAGGTAGGAGTTTTTACCAGCGTGACAGCCTCTCTCTCCAACACAACGGCAGACCCTTAGCAGGATCTCTGCTCAGCGTAAAGAGGTTATCTCTGAATACAGGCAACCGGCTGCTGAAAGCCATTTAGAAGATTTTTGGAGAAGAGGTGGTCACAGACAGGCGAGGTCTCTAACCCACGTTCCACCCCGGTAACACGAGAAACTCTGTAACTTATATCATTCTGAGTAATGTTCTCCATCACACGCAATTCACCTTCCTTCCTTTTTTTTTTTTTTCTCCTTTTTCAGCTGGCTTTGTTGTTTGTGTGGTGTCAGTAGGAATGTGCTTGGAGCAGAGTTATATGGCATCATTTGGAGAAACATTGCGTTAATAACCAGAGTTCAAGGGCAAAGGATATAAACGGAGCAAATTACAAGTCTGAGCAGATATATGGCTTTTGCTAAAAGGGACACAGGCTGCTACTTTTATTTACTGGGTGCTGGAGCGCTTGTAAAAAGGTGCAAGAAAACATGAATACATTTTTAAATGATACTTTGTAGTTTAGAAAAGCAATGCAAATTTTCAATCTAGAGAGAAGGACTGTTTGAGGGGGGAGAAAAAAAAAAAAGAAATCACCTACCCTTGTAGTGATTTTGTATTTTTTAAACCTACAATACTCAAGTGCTAGCATCATTCAGATGTTAGCGACCCAACTTTGCCCTGACTGAAATTTGGAGGTATTAAAGCAGACATTAACAATAAAACAATGGCAGGTTCAGAGCAACCATTCATCTAACCTCAGCTGTAATTAAGTTCCTGCTTTGAATGGCTCAATCCACACCCTTGATCCTCCGGGTTCAGCCACCACCTCTCTGTTATCTCTGGATTAGGTGGCGAACCTCCTGCCTCCGTGACTCAGCAAAAATCCCAAACCCCAGTCCCTGGAGGGATCAAAGTCTGCTAAAGGCTGGGGAGTTTCAGGCAAATTCTGCCAGCTTGTCACAGGGTGGGATTATTTCATTTCACAGCCTGTAATACAATTTCATGTACTGCTATTGAGTGTGGCAATAACTAACTGGAACATTTTGTTTATCTGATTTTCTGAGGCTGCAGATTCATCACTGGTTTTATTTCATTTTTCTTAAGTGTTTCATAATTTATTTTTTCTAAAATACAAGATACTACTGAAATTCATTTTTCTACTGTTGCTAGACATACATTACTGCTGATTACCAGGCAAGATATATAATGCGGTCTATAAATAATAATCTCCTCTGGTGAAAGGATATCCAAAATAAAATCTTTCCTATTTCAAATTCTTTGACTCTCTATTTTTTTAAATCAGCTCATTCTTCAAGCATTGTTTTTACAGCTTGTTCTACAAGTGTGCAAAGAGAAAAAAAAACACAAAACCCCAAACAGTTTAAAAAATGAATTTTCTGAAAACATCTGGTCTCCCTCCTTTGTCACAGTGCCACAGAAAATATTTCATCTAGCAAATTGCAGGTGATTTTTAAACACACAGAAGTTATGAAAATATTAAGGAAGATTTACTCCCATCTAGGAAATGTTTTATGATGCAAAAATGAATGCAAAAATGCACATATAGAGCATTAAAAAGAGAGAAAAATTGTAATCTTTGTAGGGAAGAATAATGCTAGAGGAACGTTTCATTTCACATTATTCACCAAAAAGACCAAACTTTTCTCCTTTTTGCTGCTTGCAGTTTACGGGACGCTTCCTTGCTTGCTGGGTTCTGAGCCTACATTTTTACACAAAACAGGGTCTATTATGATTTTAATGCCATACAATATAACAACAGATGTGCACATTTGAATCAGATATAAGTAAGAAAAGCAGAAACGGACTAAGTATGCAATTGAATTCTGAAGGTTGGTTTTTTGTTTTTTTTTTTTTTTTATATGCTGTGCACTGCTCACAGCAGAGATCACAATTTAACTCACGGATCAGTAGAGTTATATTTTATAACCAGTGTAAGCACCTGGGCTTTTTCGGGGTCTGCGAGCTGATTCCAGCACTAGCACAAGCCGAGCTGCACTTGGGAAGCGGGCTCTCTCACTTCTCTGCAATATGAAGCCTATCCAGTTTCCCATATGACATATCCTTTTCTCCCACTGGGACATAATAGAAACTAATCTTCAACATCTAAACATTCAGAGTCGAGTCCTTTTGTTAAGTCTTTTTATTCATTTTATTCGGTGCCAGTACAGCGCTGAGCCCACGTGTATTTACATACACGAAGAACCCTGCTGCTCCGAACTCTCCGCTCAGAAGACAGGGCAATTAATCATCCCCAAATCCTCCCGCCGCGCGCGCGGCGGCTCCGACAGCAAGCATAACCAATCAGCCAGGGCAGGTGGGATGCGGACCGGCAGGAAAGCCTTGCACCCTGACCTGGCACCGGTGTGCTCTCTTCCTTTCCCCCTCTCATTGCTGAGTAAGAATAACACCATTAACAGTGTCCTTGTAATCAGCTGAACATATTAAAGTCAGGAACGGACAGGTATTGCTTTTGTGATTTTGGGCGGTCGCGGTTTCTCTCTCTCTGTCATTGTTTCTGAGATACGAGAGTGCGGCACAGCTGAAATCCATCCCGTAACGTAGAAAAACTAGGTGATTTTGTGCTACAGTTTTCCATCTGTGAATCGAATTTGCCTCGGTGGTTCTGTGCTGCCTTTTGTAAACCAAAACCATCTGAGAGCCAATGAGATGTTTTGGTGACAAAATAACTACCAAGGAATGACCTAGTTAATTGTACCTACCAGCTAAAATTGTAAGATCCACATGACTGTGGCAGCTACGCCGAGAGCCTTTATCCAAGGACCTTCCCTCCTGCCATAGTCAGTACACACATAGCCATTAAAACACTCACTACTTCTGCCCCCCTGATTTTCTACTTAATATTTGCCTTCTTACCTATCTTCCCTGCTGTATTTCTATTTTTTTATCGTCCATTTTTCTCAGTCTCTGGACTTAAATTCCTGTCTCACTTCAATGCTGCCATTTTCTTTTAGTGTCTGTCTGTCCATTTAGCCCACATATGGCAGGACACCGTCACTGACACAGTGTTTTTCCCCTGAAGCAGCTACGCTTGCGGTCAGGGAGACAGTGAAGTCAATGGAAAGACACCCATCGGCACAACTGAGCTCACAACTAAGCCCATAAATCTGTTACCGAAGTTGTCTCATTCCTCTTTGTAAATTATAGGGACCATTGAAAATAGCTCAATAAAAGCAGCAAAAGTCAATTGTTAATGATATCTGGAATATTAATTCTCCAGAAGTGTAACTTCTTGGTTGGGCTTTCCTGGAGAGTCTCATCTTTCCCTTCTAAACCTGACAGGTATTCCTTTTTTTTTACAAGGTTTTTTTAAAGTTTCTATTTATGGCTCCTGATGAGGCTTGCCCTTCAGCTGCATCGTACCAAGAGCATCTGTGGTTTTGTCATTAAATGTTCTGCAGATTATGATGTGCCAGGACAGGACATAGTTGAGTTTGGAGCCGAACTAAAGTTCTGAACAATCTTAGCTGGTTTTAATTAATACAGTGGCAAAATGACTCATTTTGTGCATATGTAAATTGTAAATTACCTCCTTTTAAACAAATTAATTATGATACTAGAGATGTATTTGTTACATGGTATATTGCAATTCCTCATGGCATTTTGAAGAAAAGAAATCACTGACTGAGATAAATGCTGCCAGTCGACTCATAATTAGTTACCCAATGAAACTTCAAAAATGCGTACCTTTACTATTCAGCTACTGAATAACTTAATAGTTTACAAAACTTTCCAAGTCTTTTGGAGAAAGAACATATACAACCATGAGGTGCAACTGAGATTCCTAGCTCCACTGCTTTTGTATTCTTTGGGACAAAAATACTCTCAAACCAAGAAAACATCTTGGAGATAGGAGAAAAGTATGTCTTGAGTACAGATAAACCACATTGTTCTGCACCTTCCTTTCCAGGAAAGACAGCCGACTGTCTTCCTTATCTCTAATCATACGCAAGACACGGCTGTTCTCCTAGGCACAAATTAGGCAGTGTACAGAAAACTTGACAAAAAATAGGTTTTTGAGGAAGGGGAGAAGGAGAAAAGCTGGAAGCATTCCCTGTTTGCCTGAAATGATGACATTTGTGTCCCTGCAGAGGACCTACTCATTTTGGTGAGTACCAGCTTACCTAAGCTATCCTATTGATTTTAAATCAACACTAGTTTCAAGGTCAAAGAAGGTCTAGGCAATGCTCTCCGGGACAGGGATGTACAGACAGTCTGGGCCAAAATCATCACTAATGTAAATCCAGAGATTTGGGCCCATCAACCCTTCACTACCTGTGCCCACACAAAAGCAAAGCGAAACAGCACCAATAAGCAGCAGAGGAATTGCTAATTATTATCTTCGCTCCCTATAGCAATGAGAGTCTGCTTCTAAAAAAAAAAAAAAAAAAAAAAGACAAAAAAATTTCCCTTTTTTGGCATGGAAATTGCTTATCTCTAGAGTGCAAATCATAAATCATTCACAAAGATAGTAGTGACTCCAGTCTTTGAGTGTTACTTTGTTAACAGCACAAACTGGTACAAACCAAAAGGAAGAGAAATTAACATTTGAACCATATTGTTCTGAAGGGCTGGGAGAGCCCTTGCGAGCCTTGGCTCTGCCTTCGTGATGTAACTCCTGGCGCAGGATGAGTTACTCGTGAACTCTGGTTCCCCCAGTCCAGTTTCAGAGCCTTGCTTGGAGGATGATACTATGCAATCTGTCTCCTTTTAAACCAAAATTGGGAATGAAAAACATTCCTCCATCTCTCTCTCTCAGCACTTCTTTCAATTAGCATTTTTTTCTGCTTTAGTATGGTTCCCTTGAGTTCAGCATCTTTGCATTCTACATTTTTGATTGCATGTGCATTCCTTTATTAAAAAAGGGGAATGGGCTTTCAACGCTAGCCTTCCACTAATTATTACTTGCTTCCCAGATAAATAAATATTTGATCAATTGCTTTGGTAGTCTGATTATAAATTGTCTTTCAGGCATTGCCTCAGAATACTAGAATATTATTTAATACTAATTTCTAAGGGACTGGCAGCTTGAAATCTAGTAATTTTTAATACATTAAAAGTACCGTACATAAACCCCCAAATCACAAAGCCTCCCTCCGTTATTCAAAAATTTACATTTTCATTGCCCTATTAAGAAAAAAAGTTTTGTGGTGGTTTTGTGTCTTTTTTTAGATTTCCCTATGCTGTGAAACAAGACCCAGAGAAGTCAGGGAAGGTGGTGAACTAAGTTACTGTAACAGAAACGGTAGAACGAGCTATACAAAGCACAAGGGAACCAAACTTGAAAAAATAGAGGAAAATATACTTTTCCTCCTAATTCCTTTGAGTTACAATAACTTTACTTACATTTTAATAAGATTTATCTAAAATCAACTTGATTTTTAAGTTGACATGCCTTAAAATCTATACATATGGCAAAAGAGAGAGAGAAAATCTAAAGTTTTCATCATGGCACAGAGACAGCATTTAGGTTTTGATCCTTCTGCCAATGAAATCAGTTGCAAAACTGCCGCCAGATTCCCACGTGGGAATCGGCTCCTTTAGAAGTAACAGCAGCAACAAGCCTCGTCGCAATCTGTACCCACCACAACACTCCTCCCTGCCAGACCCCCAAACTTTTGCAAAGGTGCGGCTCATTACGTGGGGTTTCGAGGCAGTGGTGGTGGGTTTCTGACTCTTTGTGATCTTTTCTTCTGAGATAGATAGTCTGTTCTTTGCTGAGACAACCTGGCCTTTTACAGGCATTGATCACCCATCTTCAGGCCAGCCAAGGTGGACACCTTTGCTTCTGAAATGATGCCCTGCCGCAGGCACCAGAGCAAAATTCACTTTTCCACTCCAAGTATATAAGGTGGCAGAACTCCTCCACAATTAGGATGATGGTTGTTATTATTTTACTTTTATTAAGCAAGCTCTAGCCTCTGCTTTCCAGTCGTAGCTTTTACTTACAGTAATCAATTTTTCAGTATAACTGGCTGTAATTGTTAGCCAGATATTGAGCCTTCATGGTGCTTAGACATAGCGTGTTACTGCGAAGCATCTTCCCCATACTTCTCAGACAGATGGGTAATAATACTATACATTAATACCTCCACATTGGTTTATGTGTGTTTGACCACAGCGCTAGCATAATTATTTTTCCTCAGTAAAAGCTATTAGAGATCTATTTGGTAGGTTTTACGATCAATAGCTCCTGTGATATTTGTGTAGCAGGCCCAGAATAATCAATTGAAGGTCATATAAAGTAAATTACCATCCTCCTATAATGATTCTTTTTTCTAGATGAGAATGGGTTTTATTATTTCATCAGAAGAGCCCTCACAATGTGTGCTTCTTTTTTTTTCTTTCCTGAGAGAGAGAAATAAATGTTGTGGGTGTATTTTGAAACATGGTATTAATGTCTATTATCTAAATTTATATTACTAGATTATTGAATTAGTGGATGCCAACATGTGGAATAATTTTATATGCTTGGTGACACGAGAAATAGCCAGTTGTGAAGATATCCTGGCTGGTATGTTGTTGCAGGTGACTTAGCTAAAGCCATTTCTCAGTAGATTTAACACTGGTAAAGGCACTGCTCTGGATGTGGAGGTTCACTGGTTGGTCACAGATCTTCAGTACCGAGCCCTGGAGGGGCAATTTCCCCCATGTTGCTCTGTCCCGTGTTTCCTCCGTCCCCTAACACAGCCACCACTGCACATAAAAACACAGCCCAGTCTCTGCACTTCTCTAGTCCTGTGCCTCCTTATTTGAGTTTCAACATGCTGGAAGTGGGGAGGAAAATTTAGCAATGTAGGAGATCCCCGACAGCCACCACCTCCTTCCCCACCAACCAGATGGAGACGTCTGTGGATAGTCCTGACCTTGGCCGCCCAACAAGGCTACGGCTGTTTTGGAGATGGAAACACAATTGCACAAACATACTTTTCCTTTCCAATGGACTATGTGTGTGGTCACAGTCAGTTGGATGAATTTTAATTTCCAACTGACTCCCATCACACATGAGATAAGCTGGAGCTCATAAATGTAGCGTTCATACAATTTATCCTCCTATTTAGCTAAAAGGTGGCTATGGGACTCTTTGTCCTTTCTTGTCCAAAAAGCTCTGCATTCTTAAATTTAGTCCCTGGAAGGCTAATGCCTTCCTCATGAACAAAATTGGTTCTACTATTTTTAGGAAGGCACCTGCTTCATTGAAAAAGAGCTACCTACCCTCATGTGACCCTCATCACCATCATATTTGAGCAACTCATTGTGATTAATTGAACCACTTCTCCTAAAAAAATGAACGAAGTAGAGAAGCATTGTATGAGTGCTGGAAAGAGGTGGGAGAAGGATGTTTAAATGAACAATTTCCACTGAGACATGTTGATTCATCTAAACTATTTATTAAAAAAGGCAATCAAGAACAATTAGGGCTGGGGAAACTGAGGCACAAGAGAGTTAAAATAAATTTCTTGATTTTATATGGAATGTTTGTCGTTGAAACAGTCACTGAACAAAAACTTTTACAGCCTCCAGCTGGGTATTTAATTCACTGGACCAGCCCTCCTTTCCAGGAAAAGGAAGTCACATTTCAAAGTAATTATAGTGAAAAGACCCCAGGTCCCTCAGTGTTGCAAAAGGCTGTCCAGAAGCTATTTAATGTTAATCATTTTAATCTCTTTTTTTTACTAGAACTGATTGGTAAATGTTAACACACAAACAACCACAACCAGATAAATGGAGAGAAGATAAAGCGAAACAATGGGTAAAAAGACAGAGCTCAAGCAATAGATGCCAGTCCTCAGGCTGAGCGGGTTTGAATATCCACTCATCTGCCCTACCTGCCATCATTTACAGGTCCATCTACTTGCAAGATTATGTAGTCCTTGCAATGCGGATCCTTTACCCTTGCACACCAGCAAGAGCTCCCAAAACCCCTGTCCTTGGATACTGAACTCAGTGTGTCTGCTTCAGCAGGGCTTTGCAAGGTTATGATGATAGGAAAAAAGGGACATTTATTCTCAGTGACATGAATTAATAGTGATTCTTTTTGGCTGAAGCATACAGCCCTCTCACGAGATTGCTTTTTTTATAGGCTGAGGTGGAGTATCGATGGATGGATGCTGATGTGGGTGGCATCTGGACAGTGAGGTGCATTGCTTTGCAGAAGGAGGGTCTTTGTGCTAAGCCACATCAGAGGCTCAGACCAGCCAAGGGAGCTTTGCAGAGCTGGATGCCACTGTAGCAAGGTGATAGGGCAAAACTGTGGAAATACAGCATCATCTGTTCCTCAGCCAGGTGGAAACAAGTGGGCCAGTCTCACACCTATATGTAAGACTTAATGGAGCAGAGATTAAGACAGGGGATGAGAAACTTGTAGCTACTTGTCCTGCTGCAGATGTTCTCCCTGACCAGGACAGCTCAAGATAACACTCCGTGCCTCAGTTTCCCTAGCTGTAGAAGGAGTATAAAAATACCCTGAAGAAAGAAAAGCCTTCATGCCTTGAAAGAGTGCAGTGTCAGCATCCATCTGGCCCCATTTGGAAGCGCGGCTTCCCAGAAAGAACAATGGAAATCCTGAGCAGTTGAGCTCCAGGGTCCTCCAGTTGTACAGCGAAACTCATTACAATATCCCTGTATTTATTTCCAGCTGCATGGCCAAGTGGACCCAAGGGCAACCTAACAGAGAGGAAAAGGGCCTAACATAACATCAAAGTGGCTAAAAACCCGTTGAATTGCCATTTTATCAGTACTGTATGACATCACTTTCCACATGACATCAGTCAATGACCCTCTTCCCCTCCACCCCCGCCTCCAATTTCTTTTTAAAAAGATGATGGAGCTGCTTGAAGTTGAGCAGAAGTTGGGGGGGGGGGGGAACAAAAATACACTCTATATCCCTTCAGCTGAATGCAACCCAATGTGCTACACAAACAATATTAACCAAAACAAAGCTAGCAGGAAACGTTTGCACACAGCATCTGTTATGATCACATAACCACCAGACAGATGTTTAATCCCAACTGCTAACATAAGATCATTTGTATGTTTGAAGAGGGAGAGATCCCATTTGGGTTCTTTCCCTTTTATTTATTTCTTTCCTAAAGGGGAAAAAATAATAAAGGGAGGGTGATTTTCTCAGCTGTGGGAAGCAATTTGTTTTGTTATTGTTCTCTTTCTCCCCACTTTCACCATCAGCTGCTGAAAGGAAAGGAGTGGTTGCAGCCTCTCGCAAAGAAGAGCCTGAAAACTGTGTGGTCTGGTAGTGGAGCACCGCACAATCCTTTTCCAGCTTAAGGGACCAGAGCTCGGTTTCTCAGAAGGCTCATTAAATAATTCTGGTCCAATGAGGCAAAAGGGGAGGCCACACATGAAACAAGTTTGGTGGTCTCAGCCAAGTTCCCGGGGAGTTGCACCGCGGTTTCCCAGCACCACCCCGGATTCCCTCCGCCCCTGGAAATTTCATCTACAAAAGTGAAAACAAACTCATTAGCTCTACGTAGCTCTGCGAGGGTCACAAAAAGATGTCAGCGTTTTGTGTGGCCTTTTTTTCCGTTTAGCAAACAGCCAGACACCTACAAAGGGAAAAGAAGGTTTGAGCTCTTCAACTGTGCTGAGGGATTATTTTACTTTTAATGATACCAGGAGGATTCAATGGAGATTTATGCAGATAGGAGAGATTATTAATAACACATTGCACTTCTATAGCACCTTCCATTCAGGGTTTCTCAAAGAACTTTCCAATCTGGAATGAATTGGTCTTTACACGCCCCTGGTGAGTGGAGTAACTGTCATTAGATTAGGAGGTAACTACTGCAGTAATGAAAAATCAACCGGGGTATAAAACGTAAGTGGGATACCAGGCAGAGCTGATCTCAGGGCGTTGCTCTTCCACAGATTTCCTATATGACCATAGGAAACCACTGAGTTTCTCACAGTTGTAGTCCCCGGAGAATAAAACGAGGTTTTTATTTTCCTAATCACATATGGGCATTGTGGGTTTGGGTTTTGTTTTCAGGGGGGTAACATAACATGGCCATTTTACTACGTAGCACTTAAAGGGGTGATATGAGGAAATTGAGGCACAAATGCAAGAGATGACATATCTACTTCCAGTCACTGCTGCAGCAGGAAAGGAAAACCTCAATTCTGACTCCTGGTCCTTGTTTAGGCACAAAACTCACTTTCTCCCACCTTGCAAATGTGGAAGACCTGTGAATGATAATAAGGAAAGTGAATTTCTTCCAGCACCTTAATATTCTTCTGCTGTCGCTGAGTATCAGCCATAGGATTATAAGAGAAAATAAAAGCCGAAGTTTCCCAAGGCTGGAAAATAATAGATTTACTGAGCATTATTAAGGTAAATAGCAGTAGGCCAGGGAGGTAGATTCTTGCAAGCTGGATGAAAAAAGAGGGAAAGAGAAAGAGAAAGAGAAAGAAAAAGAGCATAAGCAGCTAAAATAAGAAGGGGTTAACAATTTTCAGGCCTTTCTGCTGTGTGTGTGTTCGCACTGTGCACAGCAGAAATGCATTCACCTATGACATCCTTTGGCAAAAAAAAAAGGAAAAAAAAAGGGAGAGAAAAAAAAAGGCTACATCCCACAGTGAGGACAGTTGTCCCTACAGATTAGGAATATCCATCTTAATGTGCAACTTCCCCTGCACGGGTCAAAATTGCCAACAGCTTTAATGGGAGAAAATGCTCTGTTGACTGATTCATTTCCACGTTTTGTTCCTGCTGCTAGACGGGATATCCTGTAAGGTGGCGAAAAGGGAGGGAAAGCCGGCACTATATCAGTTTATGATTGACCGTTATTATTATTATTGTTGTTGGGATTTTTTTTTACACTGTTTTAAAGTTTGGTATTACATTTGTCTACTGCAATTCTTGTAATTTTTTTTTTTTTTTTCTTGGGGAGGTAACAAATCATATCTCTGGGCTTGAACAGAGACACCCCAGCTTTGGCAGACAATAATAGTGATATATTAAGAAACTCTGCCTTGGATCTCTCTGCAATCTTCTTCCTGCTTTTCCCATAGATATTTTACAGTCTCAACAGTGCCTTCAGATATTCAGGTAGCTGAATGCTCCATGGTAGGGTAGCTGCTGTCCAAGTGCTTTATACAGTCCTCCTGTGCTGGGTCACAGGGACAGAAGGGATATGGCCAGGCATTGCAATAATGAGGAGAAAAGTCCAAGCAAGCTCTAGTCCACAGAGCAGCATGGCTGTGTTAGCTCAGTACCCACCTGGGAGATCATACCCCTTCCAGTGTCTGCTGGAGCATCGTTCCATCGTCTGCTGGGGCAGTGTCTGCTGGAGCAGGTGAGGGAGCGGAATCCGTCCTTCACTTCACGTTTGCAGCTATTCCTGCAGGGTCGCAAGCCCCAGCCACAGCCCTGGTGAGGGTCAGGTAAAGGAGTTATGGTACATGTAATTTTACATACTGGAAAGGCTGCTCAGCCATGAAGGCTGTCTCACAAGCACTGTTCCTCTATTACGTGCTTGCTGTTGGGTTGTCCCTGTCTTGTGGATAACACTGTTGTGCTCATATATACATAAACTCCAGCTGATCTTGCCTGTTGCATACGCAGAGGTGGAAGTGACACTTTGGGTCACGCATCCAGAGTGTCCCAATGTGTGTTTTACACTTCAGAGCATTTTCTTTTTCTACTGAGACCTGAGTAGGATCCTGCTATTGCTGGCCAGAGAGGACTAATCACCACTGAATGCTGTCAACTAGTGGAAGGTCTAGAAGAGACTAATA